>NW_020838010.1:4636416-5113107 GCF_003676395.1 Aethalodelphis obliquidens
CTTCCCCCTCTTCCCCCTCTTCCCCCTCTTCCCCCTCTTCCCCCTCTCCCCCTCTCCCCCTCTCCACACACACACACACACCCACACCTTAATTATCTTACTGTGTTTCTTTCTCTGGAGAACCCTGACTAATATATCTGCCCTTCCACATTGGCTGCTCCATGAAGAACAAGAGAAAAGATGGAAGAAAATTTCAAGCAGTCTTATCATACTTGAGAAACTATTTCAAATCAGGGTGATTTTGGAGAAAGGAAGCCTTATTAAGAATTAAGAGACCAAAGTTGTAATCCTGATTCAAATAATTTATTTGTGGCATGACTTTCAATACGTCATCTCCCTTGTATTACTCCCATTTTATAGTGAGATAAACTGTTGTAATGAACATGCACCCTACACCTATACCACAGGTTGTTCTAATGAATGCTCAGTGCATACCGATGCCATGGTTATGCTATAAAAAGTCAAGCAACTCAATCATTGTTACTGAGCAATAATATCAACTCCCAATATATTTTTTTACTTTTAACCAAGAACAATTTGTTATAATCTTTTCTGATGCTAATTATACCAAAGGCAACGTGAATCCCTTGCTTTGTTTTGTGTCCTTTAAATAGAAATAGAGATACAATGTCTCCTAGGAAGAATGGTTTTTGTGACCATGACAATTCAACAGAATTATGTGCAGGAAATGGGTACCCAGATATTATGAAAAAAGTCTAGCCACACATAATCAAAAAGCCCTGTAAATTATGGTATATCAGTATATGGGATAAGATTTGATATTTTATTTCCAAGCTTGCTGTTGGAGATAAAAGCAAGAATTAGCTGATCGTGCCAATTGTCGAAACGGCAGCTTATTAGGGCTCATATCAAAGCTGAATCCTCCAGTACTGATGCCAGTATGAAAGGGTCAATAGGAAAAGATTCTGTCAGAATAGGAATAAAGTTTTCTGAGTAGGAGACATAGGTCCATAAGGAATGGCTGGAAAAACATTCTTATGCATCCGTGTCCCTGCACCTTTACTCATGACTGTACCTCTGCCAGGACGCCCTCCTCCTTCCAACTCATGAAACCCTCCCCAAAGGCCATAACCCAGTTTAAGTCCAACCTCCCCTAGGAAGCAGCCCCATATGTACCACAGGCCCCTGTGATTGTGCCCACCCACATAATTTTTCTCCAGCACTTATTTGGCATTTAGCAACAGCAGAAATACCGCAAGGCAAAATGTATTCTCCTCTCTTCAGTACTTCATGACTTGGCTAAACACTTGCAGCAAAACCTTGGACGGATTGCTGGATGCATCTGGACCTCCATTTCTTCATCTTTGAAATGAAAAATTTGGATCCGAGCTGTGGGTTTCAGTCTTTCTTTTACTTATGAAACCCTTTCTACTAATAAAATCTGTAGAACTCCAATATACAACATTGAGACAAAAAAGGGAGTTTCTTTCAAAAAAATAAGCCTGTGGATCTAGAGCCTTCTGAGTGCAAAAAATCCCCCTATGGTCCTTCTTAATGTCAGTTTGAGGCCCTTCTGTGGAACCCTTGAAAGCTCTATGAAAGAGTGTGAAAACCACTGAACTGTATGATCGCTAAAGAACCTTTCCAGCCTCTGTAGTGTATGTTTCTATGTGCACATGTGGAGTCTTGGCTGGACTGCAAGCATCTTGAGGGCAGTGATCATGTATGACGTTGGGTCTCTAGATTTCACATTGTCTGTGGAGAGAAGGTGCTACATTAAGATATGTAGGCCAAAGAGGAGCATGAACTCCCCTGGAGGCATTTGGTCTTCTGTTCAATAGTCTGAAGAAGTTTTTGCCTATTTCTTGGACTAGGGAGATGGACTCAGTAAGCTACCACACTCTGTCCTTAACCTTGAGACTTTGAATCTGCCCTTTAAATAACCTTCCCTAAGTTTTGGCCTCCTAGAAGCTCTACCCATGGTAGTATTCATAGATTGCTTGATTTACCAGGTAAAGACAATTCAAGGCTCCTTGGACTCACATCTAACTGATGTAATTTGAGAGGTAGATAGATCTTATTTCCTTTAGGAGAAGAGGAGTGTATGTATGTGAATGTGCCACACGTATACACATATGTGAAGTTTTTTGTTATGTTTCATCTTTCAAAGCAAAGGGATCAAAGCTTAACTAAGTTGCTTTGAAAATAGGAGAAAATGCCCTCAGCCCTGAAAGTAGACTATTTCAGACCAAATAACAAAATTCTATTTTCTAGGTCCCCTTTTATGATTACTTTAAAAATATTCCATACCAAAGAATTCATCATCGTATCTCTGAATATAGGTTGATTCATTGTATCAATATAGTGACTACTATATACTCATGTTATTTGCATAGTCTAATTATTCTATGCATATAAAATCAGAGGCTTACTCTCAGAGAGAATAAACCTTAGAAAATGCCAACAAGGGGGACTTCCCTGGTGGTCCAGTGGCTAAGACTCCGTGCTCCCAATGCAGGGGGCCCAGGTTCGATCCCTGGTCAGGGAACTATATCCCACATGCATGCTGTAACTAAAGTTCCTGCATGCTGCAACTAAAGAGCCCGCATGCAGCAAGGAAGATCCTGCACACGGCAACGAAGATCTTGCATGCCACAACTAAGACCCAGCACAGCCTAAATAAATAAATAAATATTTAAGAAAATGCCAACAAGGAATTATATAGAATCTCCATCCTAGGTGCTGGGCTTAAGTCATTCTAACATTAAATAAACTAGTTGACCTCTTGCAGTCTCTCAAATAGCCTAATGTCCATGACTCTTCTTACTAGCAAAGGCTGTGACTTGTCCTTCAGCTTTAGTGATTAGTTTCATGTAAGTTTAAAACTGGAAGGGATAGTCGAGCCCACACTCCTCCATTCACTATATGGGAACAGGCCCAGAAAGATGGTGTGCTAGTTAGCAGAAAAGCTAGGGCTAAACTCAGTGTTTCTAACTTTTAATTTGTTGTATTTTCCACTGACAAAAGCCTCTTATCTTTCAACTTTTAAATTGAGCCATATTGATAGGAGCCTACATAATGTAATGTAGGGGACCCTTAAATGGTAATTTGAATGAAAAGAAATGTAGAATAATGATTCATTTTCATGACAGTCTCATCTTTAAAAGGAGTCCCTTTCTGTAAAATAGGGTAGAATTTTATGTAATAGGAAGAGGGAGGGAATGAACATTTATGAGTTGTTGACTATGTGCTTGGCATTGTGCTAAGCACTTTACATGTATTTATCTTGCATAATACACATAACAACCCTACAAGGTAAGTATTATTCATTATAAGTGAGAATTCCAATTCTCAGAAGGAAAGTGACTTGCCTAAGGTCCATAGCTAGTGAGATCTGGGCATTGAACAAACATCTGTATGGATCTATACCCACATTCTGTTTTTTTTTTTTTTTTTTTGCGGTACGCGGGCCTCTCACTGTTGTGGCCTCTCCCATTGCGGAGCACAGGCTCCAGACACGCAGGCTCAGCGGCCATGGCTCACGGGCCCAGCCGCTCCGCGGCATGTGGGATCTTCCCGGACCGGGGAACGAACCCGTGTCCCCTGCATTGGCAGGCGGACTCTCAACCACTGCGCCACCAGGGAAGCCCTATACCCACATTCTTATTAGTCACTATAGCATTCTGAACCCTAGAACCTCCTGAGGAGGATAAGAAAACCATTACTCTTCTTGTTCAAATGATTTCATTGTTATTCATTCCCCAGCTGAGCTTTCTTTTGCTCATGGGATGTGGATACCTTTGGTTTCTTATGGGGCCAATAGAAAGGGCAAGGATTCTGGGATGAAATTGTTCAGCATCCTTTCTGTCATTCTGCTGATCTCTCTGCGAGGAATAAGCTTTTATCCCTCCTCATGCAGGATGTTTTACCAGGTGAAAAAGCATTGCTTTGAATACTCGTCTTCATCACCTGGTATAGTTGTTTTGGTATCTTTTGTAATTGAAGGTTTGGTTTATTATCCTTCTTCATCAACCAACTCTAATTACTTTTTTTGGAGGGGGAGTGAAGTGGGAGGGAGAAGTCATCTGTAATTTGATTGAAGAAAAATAACTAGCATCAGGTATCTACTGTGTGCTGGCATGTGCTGGGTACTTTGTATCTACCTCACTTAATCTTCACAATAATCTTTCAGAGTTATATATTCACATTTAAGAGAAAGGAAAACCGTGGTTTGAAATGGCTAAGTAAATAACATGAGGTCACATGGCTATTAAGGGGCAGAGTTGGGATTTGAACTCAGGTCTATTTCACTCTAAAATCCAAGGTCTTGGACTTCCCTGGTGGCACAGTGGTTAAGAATCCGCCTGCCCATGCAGGGGACACGGGTTCAAGCCCTGGTCCGGGAAGATCCCACATGCTGCGGAGCAACAAAGCCCGTGTGCCACAACTACTGAAGCCCACAAGCCCTAGAGCCTGTGCACCGCAACTACTGAGCCCACGTGCCATAACTACTGAAGCTTGTGTGCCTAGAGCCTGTGCTCTGCAACAAGAGAAGCCACCACAAATAAGAAGCCCGCACACCGCAACGAAGAGTAGCCCCCGCTCGCTGCAACTAGAGAAAGCCCACGTACAGCAACAAAGACCCAGTGCAGCTAAATAAATAAATAAAGTCCAAGGTCTATTCTACTATAATACTCAACCTTCATTTAAAACACAGTTATTGCCTTCTACAAGTATCTAGGCAAGCTGAGAAATCTCAGTCTTGCTCAATTATCTCTCAGTCCTGGCTCCCCATCTCTGAAGTTTTCCCTGCAGTCGAATGAACACAATCTACCACCTTTTTCAGAAAGAAAAAAATGCAGAAAGCACAGCTTCCTGACATGGACTTGAAGGATTATTTCCTGTTTCTTCCTGCCCCTGCCCTGAATGAAAGGTCTGGATATACCTCTCCTGCCTCTAGTCAAGTCAAGGACAGGCACCTGGGTGTGTCATCTTGGCTACAAAAAGTCGATGGCGTTTTTATTGTCATTTTAACTACAAGCATTTCCTCTAACCTCCTGTTTCCAATTCCTGCGTCTGCTAATTGACTAATTTTGTTTTCAGTTTTCTGAAGCTTGTATATTCTTAATTATGTTAATAGGGTTAAACTATTTAGAAGATTAACATTTAAAACACATACTGGGCACCAGCAAAGTTTTAAAAAAATAATTTATTGAGGTACAATTCACATAACATAAAATTAACCATTTTAATGTGAGCAATTCAGTGGCATTTAACACATTCTCAATGTTGGGCAACTAACACTTCTACCTAGTTCTGAAACATTTCCATCACTACAGAGTAAAACCCCTAATCCGTAAAGCAATTTCTCGTCATTTGCACGCTGCCACCTCCACCCCAGCCCCTGGCAAATACCAGTCTGCGTTCTGTCTCAATGGATTTACGTATTCTGGATATTTCATACAAATGGAATCATAAAATATGTGACCTTATTTTTGTCTGGCTTCTTTCACATAGCATAATGTTTTCAAGGTTCATCCACACTGTAGCATTTATTAGTACTTCATTGCTTTTCTATGGACAAGTGATAATCCATTGTATGTATATACCACAATTTCTTTATCCATAAATTCCGTTGGTGGACATTTGGGCTGTTAACACCTTTTGACTGTTGTGACTAGTGCTGTTATGAACATGTGTGTACATATACTTGCTTTGGGACCTGTTTTCGATTATTTTAGGTATATACCTAAGGATGGAATGTAGGTTTATATTGCCATTCTGTTCTCTGTTTAACTTTTAGAGGAAACACCAAACTATTTTCCAAAATGGCTGAAACATTTTACATTCTCATCAACAGTGTACAAGAGTTCCAATTTCTCCACATTTGCCAACACTTCTGATTCTCCTTTTTATATTATGAGGTATCCTAATGGCTGTGAAGTTCCTTATTGTGGTTTTGAATTTCGTTTCCCTAATGACTAATGATGTTAAGCATCTTTTCATGTGCTTGTTGTCCGTTTGTTTATCTTCTTTGGAGAAATGTATATTCAAGTCCTTTGCTCATTTTAAATTGGGTTTTTATCTTTTTCTTGTTGACGTGCAATAGTTCTCTATATATTCTGGATACAAACCCTTATTTGGTATATGATTTGCAAACACTTTCTCTAATTTTGTAGGTTATCTTGTCCACTTTTTGATAATGGCCTTTGATGACATAAGTCTTTAATTTTGATGAAATCCAGTTTATCCATTTTTTCTTTTGTTGCTTATATTTTTTGTATAATATCTAAAAATCTTTGTGAAAGTCAAGGTCATGAAGATCTACCCATATTATTTCTTCTATGAATTTTTATGGTTTTAGCTCTTATATTTAGATTGTTGATCTATGTTGAGTTAATTTCTATATATGGTGTGAAATAAGGATCCAGTTTCATTCTTTTGCATGTGGATATCTAGCTGTCCCAGCACCATTTGTCGAAGAGACTATTCTTTTTCCATTGAATGGTCTTGACATCATGTCAAAAATCAGTTGGCCATAGATGGTTTATTTATTTATTCATTTTTGATAATTAAACAATTTATTGTGAAGGGTTATAACATGTATCAGTAATGACAGTACTATGTAACATATGATAATAATAGCACAAAACAGGGCCAAGGTATAAATGGAATGGTATTGCTGCAAGATACTTACTTTATCCATGAAGTAGTACAATATGTTTTTAATTTGCATTTTTTGCAGTTTTTATTGAAGTATAGTTGATTTACAATGTTATATTAGTTTCAGGTATACAACACAGTAGTTCATTATTTTTATAGATTATATTCTATTTAAAGTTATTATAGAATATTGGCTATATCCCCTTTGCTGTATATTATATCCTTGTATCTTATTTATTTTATACCTAGTAGTTTGTACCTCATAATCCCCTTCCCCTATCATGACCCTCCCCTCACCACTCTCCCACTGGTAACCACTAGTTTGTTCTCTGTATCTATGAGTCTGTTTCTGTTTTGTTATATTCATTTGTTTTATTTTTTAGATTCCACATGTAAGTGAAACACAATATTTGTCTTTCTCTGTCTGACTTACTTCACTAAGCATGATACAGGTACATACATGTTGGAAATGGCAAATTTTCATTCTTTTTTATGGCTGAGTAATATTCCATTGTATGTTTGTGTGTATGTATTTATCATATATCAATCACATCTTCTTTATCCATACACCTATTGATAGACACTTAGGTTGCTTCCACATCTTAGCTATTATAAATAATTCTGCTATGAACATTGCATTGCATGTATCTTTTTGTATTAGTGTTTTCATTTTCTTCAGATACATACCCAGGAGTGGAATTGCTGGATCATATTGTAGTTTTATTTTTAATTTCTTGAGGAAACTTTATACTGTTTTCCACAGTGGCTGTACCAATTTACATTCCCCCAACAGTGAACTAAATTTTCCCTTTCTCTACTTTCTCACTAATATTTATTATATTTATTTTCTTTTTGATAATAGCCATTCTGAAAGGTGTGAGGTGATATTTCATTGAGGTTTTGATTTGCCTTTCCCTGATGATTAGTGATGTTGAGCATCTTTTCATGTGCCTGTTAGCTATCTGTATGTCTTCTTTGGAAAAAATGTCTATTCAGGTCTTTTGTCCATTTTTTAATCGCATTGTTTGGTTTTTTTATATTGAGTTGTATGTGCTCTTTATATATTTTGGATATTAACTCTTTATCAGATAAATCATTGGGAAATAACTTCTCTTGTTTAGTAGGTTGTCATTTTATTTTTTTGATGGTTTCCTTCACTGTGCAATGCTTTTAAATATAATTAGGTCCCATTTGTTTATTTTTGCTTTTGTTTCCTTTGCCTGAAGCAATAGATCCAAAAAATATCGATAGGACATGTCAAAGAGTGTACTGCCTGTGTTTTATTCAAGGAATTTTATGGTTTCCAGTCTTACATTTAGGTCTTTAATGCATTTTGAGTTTATTTTTGTATATGGTATGAGAAAATGTTCTAATTTCATTCTATTATATGTAGCTGTCCAGTTTTCTCAACAGTACATATTGAAGAGACTGTCTTTTCCCCAATTGTATATTTTTGCATCCTTTGTCATAGATTAATTGATAATATGTGAGGGGGGTTATTTCTGAGCTCTCTATTTTGTTTCCTTGATCTATGTCTGTTTTTGTGTCAGTTCCACACTGTTTTGATTACTGTGGCTTTGTAGTATAGTTTGAAGTCAGGGAGCATGATATCTCCAGCTTTGTTCTTTTTTTTCTCAAGATTGCTTTGGCTATTTTCAGTCTTCTGTGGTTTCATACAAATTTTAGGATTATTTGTTCTAGTTCTGTGAAAAATGTCATGGGTATTTTGTTAGGGATTGCATTAACTTTGTAGATTGCTTTGGATAGTATTTTTTAATGCATGTTCCTTTATATTTTATTTACCGTAAACATTAAGAGAATACAGCAAACACTGGAGAAAGACTTTTTAATAATTTTTGATATAAAGTTTAAGACTTAAAATTATGATTGCTACACCCACCCACCCCAATTCAACATGCAGGTATCATTTATTTCCAGATACAGTGATTCTAGAGCATTGCACTCACTTGATAGTTTTATAACAGTATCCTTGCCCTGTAACTTAAAACAATTTCACAAACTGTGTACAATCATGGTATACTACCATCATTCAGAGAGTTCCCCCAAATGAATATATTCACACAATATTACATTAACATTTAACTTTTTACAACATCATCTTCATAAGCCAAACCACAAAAACCCAGGTTCTAGTTTTAAATGTGTTTATGAAGACTGCTGCTGAGCTCAAAGCATGCAGATGTTCATGACCACCTAGATGACGCTGGATATTGAAACTTCTTCAGTAAGTCCAATGATGCAATTTTTCACTCATCCCAGGTATCTCCATATTTGTTTACTTTGACTTGGGCAATATGATCAGTAATACCAGTGGGAGTAGATTCATTCATAGAAGCACTGAATGGAGTTGGCTCATAATGAGGAAGCATCTCTTTTTCTATGTTGTCTGCTGCTGGCGTTGTCACAAAAGATAAATGACCCCTCATGTTTGAGTCATATTTTGACTTCTGAGAATAGTGCCCAGTTGGTGGAGATCGTCATGCCTGTCCTGATCATAAAGCTTCTCCAAGAGGGGAATTCTCAAGATTCTTTAACTTCTCTTGGCAAGTTTTCACATAGGAAAGCTTTCCAGCAAAGTATCCCATGATGCAAGCAAATATGTTTAGGGATGGAACCATATTTGGGATGACCTGAAAGGATTCATCTGGACCAGAAGCTTTCATCATTGCCTTCTGCAAAGACTCTTCTTTCTTCCTCTGTTGGAATGTAATCAGCCCTTATGTGGGGAATTGGTCTTGGAACTTCTGCATTTGTCTCTTGAAAATCAGCCCTCCCATTCATCTTTCCTCCAAATGACACCAGTGGGTGAGAGCACAGCAAACCTTGGTGACCAGGGGCAGAAGGCCCAGAGGGGACCCGAGAGGGCTCAGTGGGGATGGGAGGGCAGGAGACATGCAGGACCACAGCGGAGTTGGGGGGTGGTGAGCAGTCAATGACACGACCGCCTAGAAGTCACCCAGATACAGGCTCAAAATGACCATGACCCAGAAGCACTGGTGATGTATGGGAGGAAATCGCTTTGGATAGTATTAACAATATTAATTCTTCCAATCCATGAACATGGGATATCCTTCCATTTATATGTATCATCTTCCATTTCCTTCATCAATGTCTTATAGTTTTTGAAGTATAGGTCTTTTACCTCCTTGGCTAAGTTTATTGCTAGGTATTTTATTCTTTTTGATGGGATTGTAAATGGGATTGTTTTCTTGCATTTTCTTTCTGATAGTTTATTATTAGTGTATAGAGTACCTTGCAACTTTACTGAATTCATTTATTAATTCTAATAGTTTTTTGGTGGAGACTTTATAGCTTTATATATATCACATTACTTTTAGGGTAGGTTTAGTATATTTATCTTTCCTTCAATTCTGAATGATAACCTTGCTGTGTAGAGTAACTTAGGTTGTAGGCTTTTTCTTTTCAGTGCTTTAAATATATATGACACTACATTCTGGCCTGCAAAATTTCTACTGAACAATCATCTGATAACCTTATCAGGGGGTGTTCCCTTATATGTGAGTCTTTGTTTTTCTCTTGCTGCCTTTAAAATTCTCTTTATCTTTAACTTTTGCCATTTTAATGATGATATATCTTGGTGTGGGTCTCTTTTGGTTCATCTTGTTTGAGACTCACTGTGTCTCCTGTACCTAGATATCTGGTTCAAGAAGTTTTCAGCCATAATTTCATCAAATACATTTTCTACCCCTTTCACTCTTCTCCTTCTGGGACCCCTATAATGCAAATGTTAGTACACTTGATGTTGTCTCAGAGATCCCTTAAACTATTCTCATTTTTTCAAAATTTGTTTTTCTTTTTGCCCTTCTGATTGGGTGATTTCCACTATTCTATCCTTCATTACACACGTTTTATTCTGTATCATCTAATCTGTTAATTCCCTCCTGTGTATTTTTCTTTTCAGTTATTGTATTCTTCAGCTCTGACAGTTTCATTTTTATATTTTCTAGTTCTTTGTTAAAATTCTCACTGTAAGCATCTATTTAGCATTCTTCTTCTTTTTTTTTTAAATTTTTGGCTGCATTGGGTCTTCGTTGCTGCATGCAGGCTTTCTCTAGTTGCCGTGAACAGGGGCTGTTCTTCGTTGTGGTGCGTGGGCTTCTTATTGCGGTGGCTTCTCTTGTTGCGGAGCACGGGCTGTAGGCGCATGGACTTCAGTAGTTGTGGCACACAGGCTCAGTAGTTGTGGCACATGGGCTTAGTTGCTCCATGGCATGTAGGATGTTCCCGGACCAGAGCTTGAACCCATGTCCCCTGCATTGGCAGGCAGATTCTTAACCACTGTGCTACCAGGGAAGGTCCCTATTTAGCATTCTTATTACTATTGTTTTGAACTCTTTATCTGGCTAATCTGGGCTGCCCAATATATAGCTTGAATCTCTTGCTCTGCAGGGAGGAGCCTTGAGTCCGTGATATCCCTTCCTCTTCTGGGTCCCCCACTAGGGGTGTGGGCCCCGACCAGATCACTTCTCCCTTCCTACCAGACTCCATGTGGATCTTTCTTCACAGCCTTGGCTTAGAAAAGACAGCCTGCTAGCCAGGTCTATTTCAGCGAGAGTCACTCTACACATAATTGTAATCTTCATGTGTTTGTGAGGGGAGGTGAGCCCAGCATCCTCCTATTCTTTCATCTTGATCTTGAAGTCTACATGGTCTGTTCTGGACTCTTAATTCTATTCCATTGATTTGTATGTTAGCTCTTATGCCAGTGACATGCTGTATTGATTACTGTAGATTTGTAGGGAGTTTTGAAATCAGAAGTGTGAGTCCTCTAACTTTGTTCTTCCTTTTCAAGATTGTTTTGGCTATTTAGGACCCCTTGCAAATCCACATGAACTTGAGAATTGGCTTTTCCATTTCTGCAAAAAAAAAAAAAAGGCTGCTGGAGTTTTGATAGAGATTGCACTGAATCTGTATATCCCGTTAAGGCAGAACTGACATATTAACAATATTAAATCTTGTAAACCATGAACACAGAATGTATAGAATGTCTTCCCATTTATTGAGGTTTCTTTTAATTTCTTTCAGCATTTTTAAAAAAAGTTTTCAGTATATGTCTTTCACCTCCTTGGGTAAATTTATTCCTGGATATTTTATTCTCTTGACCAATATGGTAAATGGAGTTATTTAAATAATTTCCTTTTTGGATTCTTCATTGTTGGTGTATGTCGATTTTGCATCCTGACATTTTGCTTAATTTCTTTATTAGCTTTTCTGCATCAATTGAGATGATGATGTGGTTTTTCTCCTGCTTTCTTTTAAGTTATGTTTACACTGATGGATTTTCTTGTGTTGAACCATTCTTGCATTTCTGGGATAAATCCCGCCTGGTCATGGTATATAATCCTTTTAATATGCTGTGTATTCAATTGGCTAGTATTTTGGTGAGGATATTTGAATGTATATTCCTAAGATATATTGTTCTGTAGTTTTCTTGTGATGTCTTTATCAGAGTAATGCTAGCCTCATAAAATGAGTTAGGGAGCTTTCTCCTATTTTTTTTTTGAGAAGTTTGAATTAGTGTTAATTATGCTCTAAATGTTTGGCAGAGTTCACCAGTGAAGCCATCAGGTCCTGAATTTTTCTTTGCTGAGATGTTTTGCTTTATTACAAATTCAATATATTTACTGTTCAGAATTTCTATTTCTTCTTCAGTCAGTTTTGGTAATTTGTAAGTTCCTAGGAATTTGTCCATTTCATCCAGGTCATTTTATTTGCTGTGATATAGTTGTTCATGGCATTCTCTAATAATCCTTGTTATTTCCGTAAGGTTGGTAGTAATGTTCCCATTTTCATTTCTGATTTTAGTTCTTTGTATTATTTCAACTTTTTCTTTGTCAGTCTACCTAAAGGTTTGTCAATATTGTTCTTCTTTTCAAAGAACCAACTTTTGGGCTCTTTGATTCTGTTATTTTTCTGTTCTCTATTTTGTTTATCTCTACTCTAATCATTATTATTTCCTTTTCTCTGCCAGATAGGCATTTACTTTGCTCTTATTTCTCTAGTTCTTTAAGGCATAAATTTATGTTATTGATTTGAGGTTTTTCTTTTTTTTAATGTAGGAGCTTAGAACTATGATTTTCTCTCTTAACAATAGATTCCCTCAGAGGTGGTTTCTGTCTACTTCTTTTCTCCTGTGAATGGGCCATACTTTCCTCTTTCTTTGTGTATGCTGTAACTTTTTGTTGAAAATTAGACATTGAATATTATAATGTTATGCATCTCTAGAAACCAAATTATTCCCCTTCTCTAGGATTTGCTCTTTTTGACTGTGGAAGGCTGTAGTTGTCCATTTGTTTAATTACTTTTCCAAACTATTTTTGCAAAGACTGTATTCCTTGTCATGTGGGTTCAGTGAAGTCTCTGTTCCTTCAGTTAGTGTTCAACTAATGTTTTGACAGAGATTTCCTTTAACTCCAGAATACACACACATGGGGCACACACCCCAATAGTTAAAAAAGCCAAAAACCCACCTTTCCCAGTCTATGAAGATTGGTTCCATGCTGGGACACTCTTTCAAAACTTAGCTAGACTGTTTATAACTCTGGCTTAGCCTTCACTTCCTGCTTACACTGAGCTCAGAGATCAGCCAGAGGTGAAAACTTAGGGTCTTCTTAGGTCTTTTCTGAATGTGTGTCCCACTCTGGGAATGTGTATGGCTTTCTAGATTCCCCAGTGTACATGGGTGCTTTTGAATGTCCTACTTTCCAAAAAAATCTCTCTCCCCAAATATCCTTTCAGGCTTTAGGCAGTCTATTGTTTTTCAGACTACAATCTTTTGCCCCAGGTGTGTGCAGGGTTTTCATTTGCCTTACAGTGTTTTGGGGCAAAGTCCACCATTTTACTGTCCTGAGTGATTTCTGAGTTAGGTGAAACAGAGATGAGTGCCTTGCATCAGTCCTTTCAGGAAGCCCATAGACAGTTTAGAACAGATAAACATAATAAGTCTCAGATAAGGTCTGCTCTGCTCCCTCTAGAACCAGGGATTAGGGTCTCACACAAGAAATGGGAGTTGCTGTCTTCAAAACCACTGCTGAGCTAGGGAGCGGGTGGAGCAAGGGCAGTAAAAATGCCACATAGCTTTCTTACCATATGGAAGTTGATTTTTTCCCTTGATTCAGTGCATTCTTGGTTTCTGTAAATCTTTGACTGTTTTCCAGATTTCTGACAAAGTTGATTATGACTTTCTGCTGGTTTTCAATGTTTCTGAGAAGGGACAGGAGTTTGGAGCTGCCTACCCTGACAATTTGCTGATGTCACTCTCACCAACAAAGTTTTAACTGGGTCACTGAATCCAGGGCTTGTCCTGGAATCTTGGCTTAAGACACTTCTCTCCAGAGAGCCTTAAAAAGAACCCTGACCTCTGTATGTCTTCCCCACATAGGACTTCTTGCTTAGACTTAGGCCTAGTGGATACCCATGGGCATTTGAATGTTGATGGGTGGTAGGAAAAGATTCCCACCATGCTATGTAATACCTCTGGTATCTAGGTTTACCTTAGTGGTCCTTTTCTCTCAGTCCATACTTACCACTTTCTGCAGTTCACCTACCTGTCCTAGTCTGGACTCCTTAATATTGAAGGCTGAGATCCCTCAAAGGCTACTACTCCTGTTGCTTCTCTAATTCCCCTCCCCACCCCTGCCACCAAAGTCTAAATAAAGAAAAAAAAAAGAATCAGATTTGCTTTATCTGGCTTGCCCTGGCTACTTCCTCTGGAATCTGACCTTTTTACTTACTGGGAAATTCATGCCAACTTTCTTTTGCCATCTTGACTTTATCATTTTTCCCCCTAAATCTTTCCTGCAGTATTGCCCTCCCTTAGAGGTACTTTTTTAGTCATGATAGTAGCTCTTAGAATTCAGCCATACAATTTCCTCTCCATCTCAATTCTCTCTCCCTCTGCTCTGGGCCCATTATTCTCACCCTTTTCCAAAATCTCTGAACTGTACCTTACAAATACAGGTAGCTTCCATTTCTTTGGCATTTTCAGAAATGTATGTTGTGGACCTGTCAGATAAATTGTCAAAGCTGCAGTTGCTGCAGGCAAAATGGAAACTAAGTACTGAGTATACAGATGAGTAATCATACTAATTGCCTTGCAATCTAATTGGATGAACATTCTACTGCAAAGATGCATTGTGGGTAATTTGCTTTTACTTTGGAGGGGGGGTATCTATATTTGCACCAGAATTTTTATTGGAAATTTACTGCTAATATAAGAATGAGGGCACTTTATGACTCCTTAAAAGCATACAAAATATGCAATTAAAAATAAAGATCCCCCTTTCTTTCCAAGAGTTGTAAAACTTGGCAAAAATAGGAACATGTATTTTTCCACTGCAAAAAGGAGCGTAAGATGCAAAATCATCATCTTTCACCAAGAGGTGACCAAGGCTGTAAAAGATAAGGTCAGAATGATATAGAGTGAAACCACAACACATGGAACTCTTAAAAAAGGATCTTTCTGGATGGTAGAGTTTTCTGGAGTTCAAAAGTTACTCTTTGCATCGCAATGATTTTAAGTTAATCATTTTGGATGAAACGTTTTCTAACGTGTATTGCACACTTCCTTGCCTCCTTAAGCAGAATATACTGAATATAATTTCATCTTTTCTCTATGACTCTGGGTGCATGCTATGATTTTCATCTTCTCACTGTGCTGTATCCAGTGATACCCTCAGGGCCTATTACAGGCTATAAGAATATTTGCTCCAACACTAAATGTTCCCAGACTGCAGAGAATTATTTTGTCAGCTTTTTCCTAGTTTTTTTTCCTCTCTGTCCCCTTGCTCTAAGTATTCTCTTGTCTTTGTTTGAACATCCACTGTCTAGCATTTGACATGACGTTCCTAATCTTTGGTAGCACCGGAGATATCCAAACTTGGTTAGAATTATACGAAAAATACAGGTGTATAGATTCTGAATCAAATCCTATCTAGGTTCGCCTTAAGGGAAGCACACACATTAAAATGCATGGATATGATGCTCAGATATCCTCTTTGTTTTGTTCCTGGTTCTTAGCTGCGTTATAGGTAAGTGATGTTGCTGAGGTTGTAAGGTGAGGTTGGGAAAGGTGAAGGGTCACTTTTTACAGTAACATTCAAGTTACTACAAAGCCAGGAGGTAGTTGACAGTGTGCTTCCCGTTGCACTCCACTGTTCTAAAATGATACCCCTATTATTGCACCTTTCAGAGAAATATATTAAAGTCATAGCTGAGGTCCATAATTTAAGCATATCATTGGGTTGTACCTCATTCCCACCACCTCAGTTTCTGATCTCATGAACACCTTATACCTAATGCCCAGGACTCTGAAGGCTTTAACCCATGGGTCCTGCAGATGCAGGAGTTAAGGTAGACAGCAAGGGTCAGGGTAGAGCCCCTTTTATTGTTTACTTTTGCATGAAAAGACACAATTCTGGTTTGATCACATCCATAGATTTGAACATTGCAACAGAGATGATTTCTAACTCGGCAACTCCTCTTTGGGAGATTGGATGAAGAATAACTGTGATAGGAGTTTTCACTTATGTTTGTAGTGAAAAAGACATGTGCAGATCCTTTTGACAAAGCCAAGGGGCTTGTTCAGTTCTTTTATCTATCCCAAAGCTGCAGGGAGCCTCTGTTACTGTCACGCAGAGCTTAAAATCAACTGGAAAAAACAGGGACAGTGAAAACAGCAGATCTGTGCTGAATCACGTTTGGTAAGGAGCATTCAGATGTTAGTAAGTCCTGTGTCTGCCACTTAATTGGATCAGTGATTTATTTTATCCCAACCTCTAGACCCAAATCATTTTTTATGAAAAATAAAAATAGCCCAATGTGACCTTGCCATTCACCTGAGTCCTGAGTATCTTGGAGGGAAGACAAGCACAGGCAAGGTTTTCACTGATGTATCTGCTCATACACTGCTTCCCTAATTACAATCCTTTATGGGGGACCAGATGGCCATTAATTAAAGAGGCTCTCCAAATAAGAGACCCCAACGTACAGAACCTTCTTGTGCTCTACATCTAGCAGATGCTCAGTCTAACTAGCCTCAGTTATAGAATCCAGGGTTATAGGGTACTTCCCTTTTGGGTAGGAGATACAGAACATAGAGATGGCCCAGAAAGGAGGGCACATCACATAAATAAATCCTTATTACCCACCCAGTGGGGCATCCACTGAGGAACCGTCAGCACCCAGCTCTTTTGTATGTCTTCCGATGTAATGAGAATTCATATGTATTGATATGTACACACATGATCCTGAGGCAAAGTTGGTTCCCCAGTTTCCTTCTAAATCATCAAAGGAAGCTTAATTTACATTCAGTGTGACAACTGTGCTAAATGTTACTTTAAAAAATCAGTTTCAGCTAATTCACAACTTCTTTATTAGCTAGACTCTTTGATGAACTAGAACAATCCATTTCCAGACTCTGACAGATAATTCTATTTTCATTAGGTAGATGGCTAGTTAAGATCAGACACTTAAAGAACAAACTGATAAATATTCCTTTCACACGTGGAAAAGTTCAATGATATCAGTCGGTTGGAATGTGACCCTTTCTTGCCTTGTCCAGACATACTTTTGGGAGATCAACTGATATGCAATGAGGAGAAGGATAATGGGGGATTACTGACATTATTAGTCTGTCTGTGCACAGCTGGAAAAAGCTATGATATATACTCTGGTAACAGAAAAAGAATATATATGGTGACAAGAGACTTGGTTCCAGGCCCAGCTCTTCCATTAAATACCCACATGACCCACAACTCAGTTTACCTACCGCAAAATTATGATGTCTACCCTTATATATCTCACAGGTTTATGAGAAGATCTTAGTTTGGGCTTCCCAAGCTAAACAAGGATTCAAGTATAAGTAGTTTGTTTGAGAATAGAAGAATGGGGCGGTGAAACAAGGAAGGGAAGAAAGCAGCGATTAAAGGTAGCATGATCAAACTAGCTACCACAGAGAGTGACTAGGGCTTCAGCCTTGAGGGGAAAGTCTGGGAGGCAGTGTAAGACATCTGCTTCAGAGTGATCCCACCTGAGGGGTGAGGCGACACCAACTCCTGTCAGTCTTTGGTTGAGGGCTGTTAACACCTCGGTACGTCCTACCTGACACACAGGTTGGTAAAGTGGGCTTCACTATCCAGAGAAAATCCTCAGTGAAAGAAATGCAGGTGCTGGCAGTAGGGGAGTTGGGGTAGGGTAGCATGCTCTGAAGTGGTAAGAGTAAAGAAGTGTAGGCATGATAGCATCTGCTACATTTGGTACAAGGGTATAAGTGAATGTATTTTTTTTAACATCTTTATTGGAGTATAATTGCTTTACAATGGTGTGTTAGTTTCTGCTTTATAACAAAGTGAATCAGTTATACATATGTTCCCATATCTCTTCCCTCTTGCGTCTCCCTCCCTCCCACCCTCCCTATCCCACCCCTCCAGGCGGTCACAAAGCACGGAGCTGATATCCCTGTGCTATGCAGCTGCTTCCCACTAGCTATCTATTTTACGTTTAGTAGTGTATATATGTCCATGCCACTCTCTCACTTCGTCCCAGTTTACCCTTCCCCCTCACCGTGTCCTCAAGTCCGTTCTCTACATCTGCGTCTTTAAGTGAATGTATTTTGTATTAATAAAAGTTCTTAGTAATTATAAGCGTTAGAGTTCTAGGTACCTGCTAATACCCATGAAAGTGATGACAAAAAGCCATATGGCTGGAAAAAATGGAAATGATTGTAATCATAACTTCTATCGAACACTTACTATATGTCAGATATCATGACATGTTTTAAATACGTTGATTCATTTAATCCTCTTTATGAGCTAAATATTGTTATTATCTCTATCTTATAAGACTGAAGTTCAGACAGCTGACATAACTCACTCAAGGTCACAGAGCTATTAAACTGCAGATCTGCGATCTGAACCCTGGCAGTCAAACTATGAAGTCCATACTCTTTTTTTCTTTTTAACAAATTTATTTATTTTCACTTTTGGCTGTGTTGTGTCTTCTTTGCTGTGCATGGGCTTTCTCTAGTTGTGGCGAGCGGGGGCTACTCTTCGCTGCGGTGCGCGGGCTTCTCATTGCGGTGGCTTCTCTTGTTGTGGAGCGTGGGCTCTAGGCGCACAGGCTTCAGTAGTTGTGGCACGCCAGCTCAGTAGTTGTGGCTTGCAGGCGCTAGAGCGCAGGCTCAGTAGTTGTGGTGCAGGGGCTTAGTTGCTCTGAGGCATGAGGGGTCTTCCCCGACCAGGGCTCGAACCCATGTCCCCTGCATTGGCAGGCGGATTCTTTTTTTTTTCATCTTTATTGGAGTATAATTGCTTTACAGTGGTGTGTTAGTTTCTGCTTTATAACAAAGTGAATCAGCTATACATAAACATATATCCCCATATCTCCTCCCTCTTGCGTCTCTCTCCCACCCTCCCTATCCCACCCCTCTAGGTGGTCACAAAGCACCGAGCTGATCTCCCTCTGCTATGCGGCTGCTTCCCACTAGCTATCTACCTTACGTTTGGTAGTGTATATATGTCCATGCCTCTCTCTCGCTTTGTCACAGCTTACCCTTCTCCCTCCCCATATCCTCAAGTCCATTCTCCAGTAGGTCTGTGTCTTTATTCCTGCCTTACGCCTAGGTTCTTCATGACATTTTTTTTCTTAAATTCCATATATATGTGTTAGCATACGGTATTTGTCTTTCTCTTTCTGACTTACTTCACTCTGTATGACAGACTCTAGGTTGGCAGGTGGATTCTTAACCACTGCGCCACCAAGGGGAGCCCCTGAAGTCCGTACTCTTAAAAGACTATATCCTACCTACAACCCTTGGGATAAGGGGCAGAGCAGCCTCTCTGGTGACATTTAAGATACCGTTTCCTTTAATTTTTCATTTATAACCAACTGCCTCAGCTGGTAAAGAGGATTTAAGATATCTTGCTGACGTTTTGTTTGCTGGTTTCTGGACCAGTGCCTTGAATATGACAGGAACCTCTGATCTATTTTTTACAGGTTACATTGCATAGAGCTCTGTAAAGGGAAAGAAATCAACTTGTTTTATGAACATGGCTCTCCTTACTGCAAGAAGATATTTTATAGCTTGACTCTTTCTCTAGTTCTCAATGGTCTTAGGCAAGCTGACCAATTTGGAAAATACTTTTTGTTTCACCTGTCACTTTATGGACAGTGGGGTGATTACATAAATACAATCAAATAAACTAAGCTTAATTTGCATGTCTCAATCCACTCAGGAGAAGCAGCATGGGGAAACCAGAGTGTTAAGGATTAGAAAATAATTCTCTATGTGCAGCCTATGGTGAAGCTGACAGATGCTCACTGAAGGTATGACAAGTGCATATCTTATCTTAAAATTGTCTTCTGCAAGGACTTTGGTATAAGCCTTCTTACTGCTGCCCATGAAATGACAGTGTTGCAGTCAAGTTTCCCAAACGATGTGACAGCCATTAAATGCATGATCCATGGGAGGGGAAGGTAAATGGCATTGAACATTTGGAGGAACAGTAGAAGGTGCCGCATTGGGCCTGGGTACTCTGATGTTATTGATGGGCTGTGCTCAGTTGCTCCAAGAGGTAAGAATACTGTTCCTTTAACTCTCTTCCCCACCTGAAACAGCATCTTCAGTTGTCTCTTCTGTGCATGTATCTATCATCCTCTGAGACTAACCATACCAAACAGAACTCACCATCCTCCAACTCTTTTTGGGCTGCTGTTAGTGCTTTCTTCTCCTTGGCTCAAGGTCATGGTCCCTCCTTTTTCTCCTCTTCTCATGGCTTGACTCTCTTCAATTCCCCACACCTGGCTTCTTCTCTGTAACTAATCCTAATTGCAGACCTTCTCTGACCTAAGCCTTCATTCTTACTTCGAGAGCCCAGTCTGCATACTGAGACAGCGAAAAGTATTATAAGCCAAACATCTTTTCTAAACTCTCTGCCTTTAAGACCATACATGATATAACTTGGCTATATTTCTCCATCCTGATTTCTGCTTTATCTAGGCAAGTCCCTATTCTGACCTGCAATCCTACCAGGTTCTCACCTCTCTGCCTTTGTGAGCCTTATTCATTCCACCTGAACTATTCTTGCCTCTTGTATCAATACACGCTCATGTAAAACCTATCCAACTTTTAAGTTCTTCTCCATGAGACCTGCCTGTCTATCATAATCCACGATGCTTCATACTATCTGCAATCACTCTTTTCAATAGGTACTTATGTATACATTATATTTATATTATAGATACGCTTCATTGACGAATCTCATCTCAAGTGAATTGTAAACCTCCTGAAACAGGAACTGTAGCTTACATTTCTCCTGAGTTCTCACAATTCCTAGCAGAGTGGCAAGTCTAGACAGCCTCACCATTAAGGTTGGTGAGAACCTGGACGTTGTTTACTACGATGTGCCAGTATATCTGTGATGCAGCCATTGAATATTTCTTTATAAAAAACACTTAAATGTGTGGGGTTTTTGATTTGTTGTTTTGGTGTGACCTTAAGTTTGTATCACTTGGCTTGGGGAAAAAAAGACCCCATCTGTGGCAGAAGGTAATATGTGGTTGTTGCCGGTAGTTAGAGATTTGCTAAGGAAACTCATCACATGTAAATTTTAAGTTACACTAAGCCAGAGGTTAGTTACCATTGGAAATATCTGCTAGGAGGACGGATGTTGTTGTTTTCCATAGACTGAATATTTGTGTCCCTCCAAATATTGAAACCTAATGCCCAATGTGACAATATTAGGAGGTGGGGAGTTTGGGAAATCATTAGGTCATGACAGTGAAACCCTCATGAATGGGATTAGTGTTCTTATAAAGGAGACCCCATAGAGCTCTCTAGCCCCTTCTGCCATGTGAGGACACAGTCTAATGTCTGTGGATGTTTTGTTGGATGCCTATGAGCCAGGAAGTAGATCTTCACTAGACTCAGGATCTGCTGATGCCTTGATCTTGGACTTCCTGGCTTACAGAACTGTGAAAAATAAATGTCTGTTTATAAGCTACCCATCTATGGTATTTTGTTATAGCAGCCCTAACAGACTAAAACAGTATATTTTTAGGACTAGATAGAAAATTTACCTCATTCTTATAGTAAGAAAAGCTATGGGGCTCTATGCTTTCAGTAATAACACATTGTTGTTTGATTTTCTGCTGAGAAGCGGAAAAGATAGAGATAGGAAACTCAAAAGGAGAAACTGTCTTGCCTACTCTTTTCTCATTCGAGAAGTTCTTTCCTTGAAATCTTAGAAAGTGCAAAAGAATAAAAGCTGTTTCCACCTGAGAAAAAGAGCCCGTAACTCTTTTATTGGTAAGGCAAAGAGAAATCCTGAAGCCCTGTACTAGTCAGGAAGGAAATTTGATTTAAAAATAAAGATTCAGAGTGAAGTAAAGTGGAAAATTCTAATTATGTCTGAGAATAAGACCAAGATTTAGTTAAACTGTAGTTGATAACAGGGATTATTTCAAAAGACAAGAAATTATATATATAGATATATTTCATTTTATTTAAATGATTTTGTGTACCTGATCTTTAAGCATATCTGAACATACTACTTAAAATAAAATAGACCAGCAAAGTGTAATATTTTTTCTAAAATGTGAAGTCCTAGAAATCCACAATTTTTGTTGTAGTCTAAGGTAAGCATACCTAACAGTTTAAATTTGATCATTCAAACCACTTACCCAAGGGTCTTACTGCCACCTGTTGTTCATGAATCTAAATTACATGAAAAGTGCCTGAAGGGTATTTGAGTCTCTTGAGGGTTGAACTACATGTAAAGTGACATTGGCCATCTATATTGACATCTCAGTAGCTATGGGTCCTAACTTTATAAGAGATCTGGATATGTAATTCTCAAATGAGATAATATTTTAGACGAGACAATTGTGGTAAGAGGATGAAGGCTTAGATTTTATCCAGCTTGGGAAAATCACTTCTCAAACCTCAGTTTCCTCATCTATAAAATGAAATGACGATAATGCCCTTCCGTACAGAGGTGTTGTGAGAATCCAACTGGAGACTATTGTGTGAGAAAGTTTTATAAAGCTGTATATAGCATATGCCTACTCAGTGCTGCCTATGTGTAATGGTGAATAGCAGGTGAAACAGAATGTTGTCATGGGCTCAATGAATATTAAAAGGCTACAGTTTGCCTTCTCATGCTGGATTGTCTCCTTTTGTTTCCCTTGTGCTGTTCCAGTATCTTGGGAGACTCTATGTGTTTGCCTACCCCTAAACCTCTCAGCATGATGTGAGATTTTTCCCAGAATCCTCCCTAACCTAGAAACTCCACCTAATCCCTCATGATTATACAGAGTCCACAGGGCCTTTCACTATGTTTTCTGGAGGAAGGGGAAACAGGTCTCTATCCTTCCAGGCCATAGTTAATTAAAAAGAGGAGTTAGAAGCCCTGGATTCTTGCCCCACCTCTACCAGTCTCTCACCATGCAACCTCTTATAAGTGACTGATTTAACTTCTTTATGCCAGTATTTCCTCATCTATAAAATGGAAATAATAATTTTTACCTGCTTCACAAGGGTGGTAGGCTGATAATAGCCCTCCCCGCTCCAAAAAATATCCATACCCTAAACTCTGGAACTTGTGAATGTTACCTTATATGGCCAAAAACCAGGGGAAAAAACCCAACAAAACACCACCAACAACAAAAAGAAGAGTCAGATGTGATCAAATTAAGGAGTCGAAGAAATTATCCTGGATTATTTGGCCCTAAATATAATCATACATATCCTTATAAGAGGGAGATTTAATAATACACACAGAAAAGGAAGAGGTAATGTGACCACAGAGGCAGAGATTAAAGTGATGTGGTTAAAAGTCAAGGGATTCTGGCAGCTTCCAGAAGCTGGGAGAGTCAAGGAATAGAAGATTCTCCCCTAGACCCTCTAGAGGAAGTGTAACCCTGTCAACACCTCGATTTCAGCCCAGTGATTTTGATTTCAGACTTCTGGTCTCCAGAGCTGAGAGAGAATAAATTTATGTTGTTTTAAACCACCAAGTATGTGGTAATTTGTTATAGCAGCCACAGTAAACTAAAATAGGGAGTATGAAGATTAAAAGCTCCTGGTGCATAGAAAACAACCAATGAATGTTGAACTGAATTCAAATAAAGTGACAGATGTGGAAAACACGAAGTGCTATACATCTGTAAAGGGTAGTCATCATAATTTGATTTTGGGTCCCCTAAATGTTGGCCCTCAGGAATTCATATTTAGTGAGTGAAGACATTGCTCCAATGATGCTGGGTTGTTTAAAATCAATGGAGGCAGTTGAGAAAATATAGGTAGAAGGCAGTTAACTATCCAAATTATTGATGTGAACCCTGGAGTGGTGTCCTGTGTATTTAGACTCATCTGATCCATTAGGTTTGGAAAATATAGTCTGTGTGGTCTCCCAAGAGTTAATGTCCAGGATCTCTAACTGCTCCAATTTCTAGGGCAGTGGTTCTCAATTGGAGGTGATTTTGTTGCACCCCGCCTCCCCGGCCCCGCTCAGAGAACATTGGTAATATCACAATATATTTTTGGTTGTCACAATTTTGGTGGGGGAAGCTACTGGCATCTAGTGGCTGGGGGCCAAGGATGGCTAAACATCTTACAATGTACGGGACAGTCCTCTACAACAAATACTTCTCTGGCCTAAAACATTAAGAGTGCCGAGGTTGAGAAATCCTGCTCTGGGGGGAGAGAAAACTAGTAGCAGCCTAACTCATTCCCTCTGTTTTTCGATTTATTTCTTCTGGGTTAGAAAAGAGGAATTTTAAAAGTTTGTTCAGGACTTCCCTGGTGGTGCAGTGGTTGGGAGTCCGCCTGCCAATGCAGGGGACACAGGTTCAAGCCCTGGTCCGGGAAGATCCCCCATGCCGTGGAGCAACTAAGCCCGTGCGCCACAACTACTGAGCCTGCGCTCTAGAGCCAGCGAGCCACAACTACTGAGCCCACGTGCCACAGCTGCTAAAGCCCATGCACCTGGAGCCCGTGCTCCGCAACAAGAGAAGCCACCGCAAGGAGAGGCCTGCACACCACAACGAAGAGTGCCCCCGCTTGCCACAACTAGAGGAGGACCGTGTGTAGCAATGAAGACCCAACGCAGCCAAAAATAAATAAATAAATTTATTTAAAAAATACAGTTTGTTCAAGGCTGTGGGATTTGGTGAGATAGTGAGCCCATCAGACCCCTTCTCTGGATGGCTTTGCTTCTCTGGACGGTTTACAGTCAGAAGAAGGAGAAGTTTTGGAGCTCTTTGCAAAGCTCTTAGTGCAAGGAGCGGTTCTCCTGGGAAGAGGAGCTGAGCCAGAGCTTGGTATTTCCCTCCATACCAGGGCTTGGATCGGTAGCTTAATTCCTGACGGCCTGCAGGTGATCATGCTCTCACAGTCACTGGGGCCCCCATATATTATTTAGAATCAGAATGTTTGTTTATGTTCCTAGACAAAATGGATCTGGCAGTCCTGTTGCACTGCAGTAAAAGGTTAGAGCTTACATAAGCCAGATAAAGGCAAAGTCAAGGTGACTCTATTTTATGTATCACATTAACATAGAACTGTAAATCCTCGGGGCACACTTCAGGAATCCAAGGAAGTCGTGGCTATCTGCCTAGAAAAGGGAAAAGATGCATGCAATTTAGAGAAATAACGTAGATAACGAGAACTGTGTAGAGCCTTGGCATCTCTCCCATCTGGAGTTTACCTCTGTTGTGGAGCAATCTGTAAAGGAATTGCGGCAGGACCAAGTTGGATGGACCAACTGTGTCCACTTCTCTCTTTCTGCTTTTGGTTCCCCTATACTAACCAGAAGGTACTTATATTATCATTGCTCCATTTCTCCTGATCTTCGAGAGTTCAAAAAAAGTGCAAGCTAGGTCTTTCCTTGGCTATCCAACCCACTTTGACAATGAATTGCTCCACTAGACAATTAGCTTTGTGAGGGCAGGGACCCTTGTCTTACTTCTTTATTGAATCTTCAGTACCTTGCATGGTGTCTGGTGCATAGAAGGTAATACAAAAAATATTTGTTGGATAGATGGATGAATGAACTCTCAAGTTTTTTTTTTTTTTTTTCCTTTCTGCAACTGAGGTCCATATTCTCTGATTTGCATCTTTGGTGGAGTGATTGGCCAGATGACCTATATCCATTCACAAATATCTGTTGAGTGTCTCCTTGAAAGTGTGTTTTAAACTTAATCATACATCAGAATCTTGTGGCGGGCTTGTTAAAACACAGATTGCTGGGCCCCAGCCCCAGAGTTTCTGATTTACTTGGTCTTGGCTTGAGAATTTATATTTCTAACAAGTTCCCAGGTGATGCCAGTGTACTCTAAAGTTTCCAGAGGTGGGGAGATACTTTGAGAACCACTGCCCCTAGGTTTATGGTATGGTTATGTGTAGCCGACCCGATCTGGTCACAGCTGAGAACACAATGCTATTGATTAGCTCTTCTGGTGGAGGGGAAACAGCGTGAAGTAAAAATAAATGTTCAACCTTACAAATAATGTTTTAAATGCTAACTAAAAAATAATAAGCCCCCTGGCCCAAGCAGATTGGTAAAGAAAAAGGAGACTATTCAATATAAGCAAGAGAGTGGGTACTTCATACTTTACTTGGGGGAATCTACTTTGGCGCAGCCTTCTCCTCATTGGCTATTTTCTTTCTTATCCTTCAGATCTGAGCTTAATTGCCCCTTCCTTAGAGAAGCCTTCCATGCTTGCCTAATCCCAAGAAAGATTTTTCTTTTCCTTCATAGTGTTTGATGTTATAAATCCCTATAAGTATTTATTAATGTTTTTACTGGTTTAATGCCTCCTGTCCCTACTATACTATCAATCCCTGGAAGATTGGGTCCATATCTATTTTGTTCATTGCTCTACCTCTAGCACCTAGCACTATGTCTGGCACCTAGTAGGACCTCACTTCCTCAATTAATATCTGTTGCTCAGTGCTGTTTGTAGTTGAGGAACATTGTAAACAATTTAAATGGCCAGCAATAGGTAGGTGGTTAAAAACATAAGGTACATCCAGTCAGTGGAGTGTTTAGCATCCACTAAATATATTACAGAAATTTATCTGCTGACATGTAATGATGTCAAGAAATATGGGGGATGATAAAAGCAGGTTTCAAAACAGCAATCTGGCATAATTTGGGGAAAAGAAAGATTTCTTTTTGACTCTAAGATGCCATGACTGTAAGACACATCATCTATATGATAACCCTAACCATGTTCATGAGGGAGGCACTACCACATCAACTGTGAACATCCGTTGGGAGATAGGGCCAAAGTCTGGAAACATTAGCGTGTGAAATGTCTCGACCTGCTTTTGAGTCCTGGCTCTGCTGAGTAACCTTGGAAGATACACATAATCTTGCTCTTTTTCATTTGTAAAGTGGAGATGGTCATACCTACCTCAATTGTTCAGAAATGGCATGGTGCATGTGAAAGTTCTTTGCAACTGTGAACTGCTCTTCAAATGTGAATTGTTATTATTAGTGCACGTTCAGCAGCCACATTTCATCTTGCTTAAATAGTGCCAGGTACCAAGGGACTGCCTTGTATTAATGTCATTCTTGAGTGCTTTTTCTGATTTGAGTTAGAAATTATGCCTTTCTTTGTATGGTGTGTAATCTATAAAAATATCGAATCACTATGTTGTATACTAGCAAATAATATAATATTATTCATATTATAAAAAAAAGAATAAATACCATAAAAAGGAAAAAAAGAATAAATAAATTTAAAAAGGAAAAATAAAAAATAGAAAAAGAATAAATGCCATACAAGGAATCTTGAAAAAACAAAACAAAAAGAAATTATGCCTTTTGATGCCCCCTAATCCCTGCAAAAATCTATCTGGAAGCACCGCCAACTGCAGGGGTCACCAGAGCAGGAGCTGAGAGAGAGAGAGCATATGTTATGGGCTAAAAAATATTTTTAATTGTGGATATAGCATTATTGGGGACCGAAGTATAAGTGTACAAAGAGGTTGTCTGGATATATGACTTGGTTTAGCGATTCAGATCATTCCAAAAGAACTTGAGATGCTGTGGGCACAACGGTCAAATAAATTGAACAAAAGAAAAAGGAAAATGCCATGTATTTTACTACTAGAGTACTCAGAAATTCACAACATATATTCGAACATTAAAGGCTATGAGAAGTCCTGCAGTAAAGGTGCCTGTTTATGTTTGTTTATTCCAGCATTTTCCAGACAAATTTGACTTTTTCCCCCTTGTAACACTTGTTAACATTCTAGATGAACACATGCTGGGCAATATTGCCTTAGGTGATTATCCCAGGAATAACTGGTCTCCCATTAATGATACGATGTAAAAGAAACAAAGTAACAATTAATGCCCTGGCTGCGACTCTCATGAGTGGCAATATTGGTTTTATGAAAGCAAAAACAAATGCCTGGGTCTGAGCAAATGTATGTGTGTGAATTGAGGCAGAGGGAGAACAAGGACCGTGTGTGGGTTTGTACATATTACTGAAAAATCTCTGGAATTAGCAGGGGCATTGATAAGAACATATAGTTCAGATATTTATATTGCTACATGCAAAAACTGAGACCAGAGAGGAAAAGTCACTCGCTTGAGACCAACATGTATCCCACCTACCACCTACCACTTTAGTTTTTCCTACTATGCCATGTTGCTTTCTGATGTTCCCAGGTGGAGAAGAAAAGGGTTACAAAAGAGTGGAAGAAACATTATTTTTCCGTGTTTAACAGTACTTTGTAGGGTAAAAAAGAGTTTGTCATTTGCTATTTGAGTTTCATAGAGCCCCCATTAGGGAGCAAGACAGGGGTTACTCTGTACAAATTCCTAAGTGGGTCAAAAATCTGAATAGGTGAACTGACTTGCCTAAGAGCCCATGGTTAGTAACAGGCCTAGGACTAGGACCCAAGTGGGCTGCTTATTCTGTTTGCCACCTCAGCCCATATACCCCATATCCATTCTCTGCCCTGCTCTGTGCATTTAGAGACTAACTCCAGCAGAATATATAGCGTAGGTCCTTTGCTGGCTGGTTTCCAGTTGGATCAGCCAATGGGAGGTTGCTGCAGGATACTTAAAGGTGGGAGGAGATAGAGCTCAGGATATTCCTTCTCTGCTTCTTCTCTATTTGGTGCCATGACCCCAGCTTCTGGCAGGCAGCTCCCCCTTCAAGTTTCTAGTACTATTTCCTCCTCTTATTTCTTCACCTTTAGGGGTGACAGTGGAGTTCTGGTGTTGCTAGTCTCTGGGTACCTCATCATCCCTTTATCCACTCTCTTTATTAGAATTTCTCTGAATATCTGGGGTGAATTCTGTTTTCTGCTGAGACCCTGTCTGACACAGTGTGTCGTGTCAACTCAACATCCACTGTTTTTCCCCTCTACCTTCTGCCTCAGTAACATGGGAGCAGGGACTAGAGATATTTTCCAAAGCAATATTCATGTGCTCCAAAGATGATAGAAATAGACACAGAAACTGAACACTCAGGAGAAAGTATGCTTTTGCATTGCCCCACCTGATCTTGGAGCCAGTTTTGCCAGGGAAGCATTTTTTAAAAAATTGTGGCTAAATACATGTAACATAAAATTTACCATATTAACCTTTATAGATGTACAGTTCAGTAGTGTTAAGTACATTAACCTTGTTATGCAACCGATCTCCAGAACTCTTTTCATCTTGTAAAATCAAAACTCTATACCCATTAAACAATTCCCTATTTTCCCCTCCCCCAGCCCCTGGCAACCACCACCATTTTAGTGTCCCCATGAATTTGACCGCTCTAGGTACCTCTTATAACTGGAATCATACCATATTTGTCCTTTTGTATCTGACTCATTTCATTTAGCATAATGCCCTCAAGGTTCTTCAATGTTGTAGTATGTGTCAGAGTTTCCTTTTTTTTTTTAAGGCTGAATAATATTCCACTGTATGTATATATCACATTTTGTTTACACATTTATCTGTTGATGGACACTTGGGTTGTTTCTACCTTTTGGCTGTTATGAGTAATGTTGCTGTGAACATGGATGAAAAAATATCTTTTCAATACCTTGCTTTCAATTCTTTTGGTAATATACCCAGAAGTGGACTTGCTGGGTCATATGGTAATTCTATTTTTAATTTTTTGAGGAACCTGCATATTGTTTTCCATAGTGGCTGCACCATTTTGTATTCCCACCAACATTTCACAAGGATTCCAGTTTCTCCACATCCTTTGCAATACTTGTTATGTATGTATTTATTTATTTGATAATAGCCATCCTACTGGGTGTGAGGTGGTAACTCATGGTGGTTTTGATTAACATTTCTCTAATAATTAGTGATGTTGTGCATCTTTGCATGTGCTTGTTGGTCATTTGTTTATCTTTAGAGAAATGTCTATTCAAGTCGTTTGCCCAATTTTTTTTTTTTTTTTTTTTTTTTTTTTTTTTTGCGGTATGCGGGCCTCTCACTGTTGTGGCCTCTCCCGTTGCGAAGCACAGGCTCCGGACGCACAGGCTCAGCGGCCATGGCTCACGGGCCCAGCCGCTCTGCGGCATGCGGGATCCTCCCAGACCGGGGCACGAACCCCTGTCCCCTGCATCGGCAGGCGGACTCTCAACCACTGCGCCACCAGGGAAGCCCTGCCCAATTTTTAATAGGATTGTTAGTTTATTTTTATTATTGAGTTGTAGGAGCTCTGTATTCTGTATATTAATCCCTTAACAGGTATATTACTTGCAGATATTCTCTCCCATTCTGTAGGTTGCCTTTTCACTGTTGATTGCATCTTTTAGATGCACAGAAGTTTTAAATTTTGATGTAATCCAGTTTATCTCTACTTTTGTTGCTTGTGCTCTTGGTGTCATATCCAAGTAATCATTGCCAAATCCAATGTCATGAAGTTTTCGAAGTTTTCTTCTAAGAGTTTTATAATTTTAACTCTTACATGTTTAGGTCTTTGATCCATTTTAAGTTAATTTTTGTATGTAGCATAAGGTAAAGTTTCGATTTCATTTTTTGCATGTTGATATTGAGTTTTCTCAGTGCCACTTGTTGAAAGACTGTCCTTTCCCCATTGAATGGTCTTGACAGCCTTGTCAGAAATCATTTGAGCATATATATGAAGGTTTATCTTTGGGCTTTCTATTCTATTCAATTGGTTTATGTCTTTCTTTATGTGCCAGTGAAACTTTTATGGAGAGCTCTAAATAATTTTTATTTTTTTAGTATGGTGCTGGCTCCCCTCACCCTTTGAGTTATGGGGTGGGGTAGCAGCAACTGAGTCAGGGGAGGAATCAGGTGGTAATACCAGGGAATGTGAAGAAAACCTGTTAGCTAATGGCAACATTAACAGTAGTGTACTCAAGCAGAAAGCAGTCTAACTGGAGAAACAAAATGGGCAACTTTACAAAGGAGCTCACTCATGGGTACAAATCCTTTAATGGTTCAAATTCCAGAAGCTGACATTTAAATCAACTTTGGAAACTTGGTTTGCATTTTCCTGTAGAAAGAAGGCATGTATGGTGCCTTCCTTCTAAAGCCAGATCATAAAAGACAATTTAACCCAGGATATGTTTGAAATAGTGGCTATTAGTAATAAAAAATATGATAGGCTGGAATACCATTTTACTCTTTGAAAGACAGTAAATGGAGATAATACTTTGTTTGGTGTATTTTGAAGGCTAGTCCTGGAGTAAAAACAAATTGAGTTTGAGGATCAAAGAGGAGATTGGTGAAGACTTGGAGAGTCTGAATGAACCTTGCCAGACTGTGGAGCAGAGAGATAAGGGAAGGACTTTGAGGTGAGGTAAGTGTCCTTCTTTCTAGCTTGTATGACTTAGATTCTTTGAGCTTCTACTTCCTTATCTATAAAATGGTAATAGTAGTACCTGTGTTTTGGGAGATTAAATGAAATTCTGTATGCTTAGCACGTATCATAGTACTTGGTCCATAGTAGGCACTTAATAAACACTGTTCCCTTACATTTAAAGGGCTTTAGAAGTTAATGGCACCAGTTCTGATGCTGATGTATCCATAGCGCCATCCCTTGACCCCATTATTTAAAGTTATTAGAGGAATGACTAGTTAGAGCTATATGGCTGAGTGGTGGAGAGGTTTTTTTTGTGGTATAACAGATCAAGAGCTGGCCTAGAGAGGAGATATAGGAAGGGGGTGGAAGATAGTGTATGTGTGTATGAAAGAATTTCCTGGTGAGACTACGTGGAGGAAAATGGGGAGTACTTTAAGTGCACACTTTCCCTGAGGTTGGAGAAAGGATATGGCAGGTGAGGGGACATAGCACCAGGTATGTGTCTTTCCATATATGAGAGTGCTTAATGTACTTAATAAAACTGCTTTTAAGTAACCCATTAGCTCACATGTACTGAATTAGCTCACATGTATCTAACTTATAATGTATCTAATTGTTGTACTAGTTACAATTTTACCCAAATCTTAATAAAGCAGACCTGGCCTGGCTGCCATTTGGTAGTACTCTATGAGTAAACAGTTTTAGGTGGATACATGCACTTAAAAAGTATTGCAAGTTCCACATTCTTCAAATCTGGTTTTTGTTTTCATTCACTGGAATGCTGAGCTGATCTAAAAGAGGTGAGGTTTGACTGTGGTACAAAGAGATTACAGCTGGAGGTGATGCGGGACTATAAGGTAAGCAGGGTGGGGTAGAAGAATATGGGGAATACCTCCTGGAGGCTATGTGTTTTGAGCTGGGCCTTGAAGAGAGTGATGGGGGATGAATCATCAAGGGATTGGAATGTCGTGTTAAAAAATGCTAATGGGAGATGTGTGGGTTGGCTCAATAAAATATCTTAGCACACCAAGATGAAATGGGTGAGGTGAGGGTGCTAGAGGCTGGACTAAGGCACATGGATTTAACTCAGAAGGCCATAGGGTACCACTATGCAATATTGCAATAGGGAGTGACAGGATGTGGGTAAAAATACCATATAACCATGGTCATATGGTATTTGACTGGACGAGGTTCATGGCCAGAACTAGGGATCAAAGTCCAGAAACCTGCTTGTGTCCAAAGTCTATGAACATAACCACCACTCGTGTTGACAGTTCTCATATTGTTGCCTCTTCCTGGGATACCTTTTCTCTCCATCTCCTTGAAAATTCTGCCCATTATTCAAGGCCCAACTCAGCTGTACCTTTCCCTGAGAAGCCCTCCCTGGTCCATGTCTCCCTCCCAACTGCTGTGACCTCTCCTGTGATTAGTATGAGACAGGATATGAAGAGACCATAGGACTAGATTTCAGAAGGGAATTGGAGGAACTCAGCCAATCACAGGACACGATAATAAGGGAAATATCTGAAGGGCAGAATGGAAGTTACAGAACAAGAAGAGGTTGATGATATCATCCTCATTCCTTCATTTATTCTTCACATTCTTGAAATGTATTGGAGCTTGTGTGTGTCTGCTTATGTGGAATTACAGATTATGTTTTCTAGTTTTAATCAACCTAAAACAAAAAGAGCAAATAGTTTAAAATTTTTCCTGCAAATAAACCAGGGATTAAGGAGAAACATACTGTACACACAAGAGAACAATAAGAAAATGGCAGAACTAAAGCCATTCTGCTCCTAGAAGGTTCTATTCCTAGAATAAGCTTGTTGTCAGTCATATCACCAAATCAAAACAGCAACAATCTAATTAATAAACTGATGAGAAGTGGGCCAAAAAAATTTGCCAAAAGTCTTTGTGAAGTATCTTTTTTTGGGTTATGACAGCCATTAATACCAAGAATTGAAATAATTGAACTTAGAATTGGAACTTCAGATAGCTAGAGAATGAAGAATCAAACTAAGATTTAACAAAGTTTATTAAATCACTTGCTCTCTGTAAAGGCATGATTTTACTACTTTTTTTGGGGGGGGAGAGCAAAAAGATTTTGGAGTATATTTATACAGTATTTTAAAACATGGTCAATTTCATCTTTTTTTGGTACACTTTCAGATTTCTTTTTTGTGTTGTTTTATAAGATACACAATGTAGTAGTACAGTAGCACATTTAATTATAAATATAACTTGAAAACCATTGCATTAAGCAACTACATAGTTTCAGTGAGGAGCATGGGGAAAGGTTACTACCCATTGAAAGGGCTTTTTCTGCCCAGAGACACAGAAGAGGCAACCACCAAACTGAGCCTATTTTAGGATTGGGAGAGGGTTCAAGAATATTGGGGTAGAGCAGGGAGTGGTAGTAATACCTGAGAGAGGTGGGAGCCATGGAGATGGGGCTGATGCTAATCCGTATTGTGTCTTTGTATAAATTTTAGAAAAAGGTACACCTTCCTCCAAGCAGACGCAGCCCATACCAGGGTTCATGGCCCCCACCGGTGGGCACTCTCGTGCAATGCATAACCTGCACAACTGTATACAGTGGCCCTGCATGAGAATACTTAATAAGTGGCAGATTCACTTAAAAAGCCTCCCCAAGTGATCCTTTTATTTTTATTTTATTTTTTACTGACATATAGCTGATTTACAATGTTGTCTTACTTTCTGGTATACAGCAAAGTGATTCAGTTTTATATATATATATATACACACACATATATATTCTTTTTCATTATAGTTTATTACAGGATATTGAATATAGTCCCTTGTGCTATACAGTAGGACCTTGTTGTTTATTTGTTTTACATTGTAATTTGTATCTGCTAATTCCAAACTCCTAATTTATCCTGCCCCCACGTTTCTTCTTTGGTAACCAAAAGTTTGTTTTCTGTGAGTCTGTTTCTGTTCTGTAAATAAGTTCATTTGTACCATTTTTTTAAATTCCATATATAAGCGATATCATATGATATTTGTCTTTGTCTGGCTTACTTCACTTAGTTTGATAATCTCTAGGTCCACCCACGTTGCTGCAAATGGCACTATTCTTTTTAATGGCTGAGTAATATTCCATCGTGTATATGTACCACATCGTCTTTATCCATTCATCCGTTGATGGGCATTTAGGTTGCTTCCATGTCTTGGTGATTGTAGATAGTGCTGCTGTGAACATTGCGGTGCATATATCTTTTCAAATTAGGGTTTTCTCTGGCTATATGCCCAGGAGTCTTCCCAAATGATTCTGATGACCAGCCGAAGTTATGAACTACTAGCTTACATAATACTATGTTTACTTATTTATTGTATAAACTTTGTAGGATTCTTAAGAGAAATGCATTTTAAAAACTGGTCTATAATTCTGACATCTCACTAAACTTGCCTTGCCACCAATGCGTTTGATTTAGGGAATGTTTATAACCAATGATCTGGCTGTGTGACCCTGGTTTAATCACTTTCCTTCTCTGAGCCTCAGTTTCTTCAGTTATAAAATGAAAGAGTTGAACTAGATGATCTAGAAGGTCCTTTCCAGCCATAGCACCGTATGTTCAATGCATTTTGCTGCTTATCGATGCATGAAAATTCTCTGACAGGCAGCCTGTGTAGCTACATTTTACTGGCTGGCTTTGGCTCATTTTCCTGAGGGTTGAAGGCATATGTTCACTTTAACTCTGTTTTTAGAGAGGGGCCATTTTTACCATTAACTGCACTGTCTTCCTCTTGCAAGCGTCTAGCAGGCATCTCTAAAGTAGGGTTGCAGTACAGGCAGCATTTACAGCCAACCAGAACGGCAAGTACAATTGTTTGATTATCCTTCATATAACTATACGCTTAATTGAATACCATATTTACTCCTATATCTTGTAAATTATTCAAAAACTTTTCTTTCCTGCCTGCTCCAGTAGAAAGCTGTGAAGCCGAAGGTCTAGCTTCAACAATTTGGAAGCTTGATCAGAGCAGCTAAAGATCTGTGAAAAGTGGTTTTTGAGCTTTTTCGCTTTCAGTCACAAAGTGTCATCAGATCTCCTTTAGATGCTCTGCCCAAACTCTCAGAAGAGTTTCTGCTTCAGCTGACAAGCAATAAACCCTAATTGGAAGGCAAAAATATAGTGGGAGAAATAGTGCTTTCTTCTCAAAACTGGGGGAGGGGAGGGAAATGTGGGCAGATAGGCAAACAAGCAAAGGAAGTTTGGTCTTCCCAACAGTGACATCTAATACTTATAACCAATTAACTAGTTGTGTGATCTTGGAAAAATGACTTCCACTCTCTAAGCCCCAGTTTCCTTAGTTGTAAAATAAGTTCATTTGAGTTCAAGGAGCTCAAGAAATGTACAGAGCACAATCAGAGGAATTTTTTCACTTATTTTATTATTATTCCTGGAGACAGAAACATGACCCTCTCTTCAGGTAATTCAGGCTTCATATGGTTCAAGCTTTTCCCTGAACTACCAAACCTAGTCACCTTATTTTAAAAACAGGAAATATATGCTAAGATTTACATAGCTTATATTGGTTTCATATTCCTATGTGCCTAACCACTTTGCCAGAAATTCAATTCTCTTCAGCAACAATTAACACCTACTTCCAGTCAATAACTAACTTGTCCATAATTGAGATGCCCCCCACAAATAGCTAATCAGTCTTTCAAGGTGTATTCAGGGAGCTAGTGATTGGTTAGACCAGAGGCTTTAAAGCAAGTTTAGTGGACAACTGAATCAGTTGGGGAGCTTATTAAAATTGAAATTCCCGGGCCCCACTACCACAGATTCAGCTCCAGTGGGTTTGGGTAGCACTTAGGAATCTAATATTTTAACATGCACTCCAGATGACTTCACTGCAAGTGATCAGTGGTCCAAAATTGGAGAAACACTTCACTTGAAAGATGGTAATGGAGAGAGGCTATCACCTAATGGTAGTCCCTGCTTTCCATTTCTCTGGCCCCTGGACTATCTTGTTTCTGCCCCTCATGCAGTGTCTTTGTGAGAGAAGCAGGGACGGTGATAGCAAATTCTGTTTTCTTCAGGTTCAAAGAGGTGATGTGACTTCTCCAGAGGCCGCAGCCAGTGGAGAAGGAACAGTACTGGAGTTTCCTCTCCCAGCTTGGAGCTGATCTCCTAGGCCAGACTTCTTAGAGCAATCTTACCCTAAGATTGCTTCTTATGTTCTTCAGCATAAGAACAGGCCAGGATGGAAAGCAAGCCAATGCAATAACGTTAGTCCTTTTACCTACTAGCTGGCCTGGGTAATTCCATTGACCAGTTAGGTTTGATGGGGAACAAAATGGAACCATTGATAAATAACACATTGCCCTCAGATGCTGGCTGCAGCTTTCACTGCTAAAGGATGATCTCTACTGTCCTCTGGCAGCTGGCGTGAGCAGATGAACTGGGGGCAGGAGCCTTTGATTCCACAGTTTTGGTCTCGTGGAGTTAAGGCAGCATGGAAAGGATGACTCTTAGTCTTGGGCACTAAGAGAACCTAAGGCATATGTTGGATACCATACCCATATACCAAGATGTAGGTAAAAAGAAGCATCAACTGATCTTGAATAAAAGTTGTGCTACCAAAAAATGCTTGAAAAATCTATGATATCATCCCACCGCCTCATTTTACAGATGAGTCAACTAAGATCTAGAGAGCAGACATGACTTGTTTAAGATCTCTTCAAACTTTTAAATATTCAGCATTGATTTCAATTGTTACTCTTAAAATAGCTTTTAAGAGGAAAGTGTATTAATAATAGCTAATCTATTTGAGTATTCACTGCATATTCTATGTGCTTCATATTTAATCCCGACAGCAAAACTGTAGGGTGTAGATAGTGTTATTACCATCCTCATTTTATAGATGAAGGAACTAGGCACAGGGAAATTAAGCACATTGCCCAAGGCCTCACAGATAGCCTTAGAGTTGTGATTAGAATGCTGAGAGTCTGACTCCAGAAACTATGAGCTTAACCAGTACACATCCTGCCTCTCAAACACAAGCGGTAGGATTACCAAAATAATCTTCATCAAACTCTCCCCATCCTGTCAATTCCCGGCTCAAAACCCACATTGGATTCTGCTTGCAACAATACTGAATCCTGACTAGCTTCACTGCTGTCTGAGGAATTCCAACCATGTTGAAATGAGAACCTCAACTCACCAACCACAGCTTGCATTACTACTCATGGACTCCATCATCTCTCAAACCCATTTTGTTTTTCTGGGTGGTTTTTTTTTTTAAATTTTTATTGGAGTAGAGTTGATTTACAATGTTGTGTTAGTTTCAGGTGTACAGCAAAGTGAATCAGTCATACATATATCAATACATATATCCACTCTTTTTCAGATTCTTTTCCCGTATAGGTTATTACAGAGTATTGAGTAGAGTTCCCTGTGCTATACAGTAGGTCCCTATTAGTTATCCATTTTATATATAGTAGTGTGTATATGCCAATCCCAATCTTCCAATTCATCCCTCCCCACTCCCCAGCTGGTTTTTTTTAGCATTACTAAAATGTGTTTGGTACTATTCTATGCACAACACCTGGAATGACCTCTGGCCTCTAAGAAACGTTACATCTAAAGCATCTCTGCAGCTGCCCTGGGCAGCACAGCTTCTCGTTGCATACTATTATTTTAGTCGCTACGGCCTCTGCCACATGATGCAGTTCCATTTCTAGGACTGTTCAAATTAGTGATGTAAAACCCATTTAAAGACTGTGGTTCAGGGTATTCACCCAGTGGACAAGGTACCTATCTGGACTTCCTGAATTATCTCATGCTGTAGTTTAAAGGATGGAAGGCTAAGAAGGTGAGAAAAGAGAGCCCCACGACCATGCCAGTGATTTATTTTGCTAACTCTAAAGCTCCACGCCCATCCCTACCATCAGAAGCTCAGCCTAAAGTGACTGTTTCTTGGAGTTTTCACGTGTGTTGATCTCAGAACGGGGCCAAGCTAGGGCAGTAGCTCCATACTGTCCAAAATGCCAGAATCGCTCTCCAGAAAATAGCTAGAGACAACGTTGATGGTGAATGAAAGAAATTTTATGGAGAAGTTTCAGTTAAAGGAGAACCATGCAAAACTTTTGTCCTGGAGGATAGAATAAGGAGAGTGGTATTAAGGTGTGAAAATTAACTTTTACTGAACCTCATTAAGAATCTGATCCTTAGGGACTTCCCTGGTGGTCCAGTAGTAAAGAATCCGCCTTACAATGCAGGGGACATGGGTTCAGTCTCTGGTCAGGGAACTAAGATCCCACATGCTGCACGGCCGCATGCCACAAATACTGAGCTTGCGCACCTCAACTAGAGAGCCCGTGTGCCACAAACTACAGAGCCCACACAATCTGGAACCCGAGTGCCACAACTAGAGAAGAGAAAACCCACACGCCACAACTGGAGAGAAGCCCATGCACCACAATGAAGAACCCTTGTGCCACAACGAAAGATCCCACATGCCTCAAGGAAGATCCTGTGCGCCGCAACTAAGACTCGACACAGCCAAAAATAAATAAAATAAATAAATAATAAATCTATACTGGGAAAACTGGACAGCTACATGTAAAAGAATCAAATTAGAACACTCCCTAACACCATACACAAAAATAAACTCAAAACGGATTCGAGACCTAAATGTAACACTGGACACTATAAAACTCTTAGAGGAAAACATAGGAAGGACACTGTTTGACATAAATCACAGCAAGATCTTTTTTGATCCACCTCCTAGAGTAATGAAAATAAAAACAAAAATAAACAAATGGGACCTAATGAAACTTCAAAGCTTTTGCACAGCAAAGGAAACCATAAACAAGACGAAAAGACAACCCTCAGAATGGGAGAAAATATTTGCAAACGAATCAACGGACAAAGGATTCGTCTCCAAAATATATAAACAGCTCATGCAGCTCAATATTAAAAAAACAACCCAATCCAAAAATGGGCAGAAGACCTAAACAGACATTTCTCCAAAGAAGACATACAGGTGGCCAAGAAGCACATGAAAAGCTGCTCAACATCACTAATTATTAGAGAAATGCAAATCAAAACTACAATGAGGTATCACCTCACGCCAGTTAGAATGGGCATCATCAGAAAATCTACAAACAACAAATGCTGGAAGGGGTGGGAATGTAAGTTGATACAGCCACTGTGGAGAACAGTATGGAGGTTCCTTAAAAAACTAAAAATACAATTACCATATGACCCAGCAATCCCACTACTGGGCATATACCCAGAGAAAACCATAATCCAAAAAGACACATGCACCCCAATGTTCATTGCAGCACTATTTACAATAGCCAGGTCATGGAAGCAACCTAAATGCCCATCGACAGATGAATGGATAAAGAAGATGTGGTACCTATATACAATGGAATATTACTCAGCCATAGGAAGGAACAAAATTGGGTCATGTTTTAGACGTGGATGGATCTAGAGACTGTCATACAGAGTGAAGTAAGTCAGAAAGAGAAAAACAAATATATTAACGCATATATGTGGAACCTAGAAAAATGGTACAGATGAATCGGTTTGCAGGGCAGAAATTGAGACACAGATGTAGAGAACAAACGTATGGACACCAAGGGGGGAAAGCAGTGGGGGGATGGGGATGGTGGTGTGATGAATTGGTTGATTGGGATTGACATGTATACACTGATGTGTATACAATTGATGACTAATAAGAACCTGCTGTATAAAAAAACCCCTGACATCTATGTTGATGAAAGAAAACAAATGTCAAATAAAGAAAGGGCAACCTGACTTTTCCGTGAACCTATTACAAACTGTACCGTGTGAGACATACAAATCAAATTGCTCCTGATACTATGTTTCTTCTCCTTTTGGCTTCTTAGTGTTGTGACAGTACCAGGGAGATAGAGACTAGTTTGACTTTCAGAATCCTATGCAATTTTACTGGCCTCATGTTATTTATATAGATGTTGCTATTACAGAAATAGGTGATATTTAATTAAACCTTCAAGCAAAGTGGAAAAAAAAGAAAAGAAAAATAATAAATCTAAAAAATAAATAAATAAAAAGTAAGTGACCATAAAATTAAAAAAAAAAAGAATCTGATCCTTAAAGAGTTCTGGTTGATTTGCAACATTAAGTACAGCATGACCAAATACTCTACTTGAAAGCCATTGAGGACTCATCAAGCCCATCCCACTTCCCTTCTAGTCCTAACTAGGGGCAGGAAATGAGGTACCCAAAAGTTGAGTCCCAACCTTAGAAACCTATGTTTAGCCAGCATGTAGTTTTACAAAGTTTTGAATTTAAGTCCTTTGGTTGAGCACATCCTTTCCCGATCACCACAATTCTCACCACTCCCAATTGTCCTGTATCCAACCATTCTACGCACTTAACGTTATCTGCCTCTGGCCCCTGAAGACATTTAAATTTACAACCCCTGCCAAACTACTTCAGAGTGATGAAATTATATACTGTATAGGGAGGGGCATCCACCCAGAGCCATATACAACCATTCAGAATTTGAAGCAAGAGGGAATAAAAGATATTACTTTTACAAATTCAGGCAAGATTGTGAATAATACTCGTAATATGTCTTTTGAAGGATTTAAGATCTAACATTTTCCAATGTTGATACACTGAGGGTGTTCCTATCAGTGTAATATATTTAGCAGAATCAATCACTTGGAGATTAATATATTTGAAATAAAGAACCTTATCTGAGGCCCTGTGTCAAAGACATTGGTGCTTTCTGATTCCTGTGTTTAGATGAATTGATCACCCTAGTTTAGCTCAGTGGTTCTCCACTGGGGGTGCCCATAAACATATTAGAACTTCCCAGGGGAAGTTCCCACAGTAAATTATGCTGTGCAATGAGATGTCTTGCTGATGGGAGGATGTTGTTTGTATGAATGGTATAGGGGTAAAAAAAAAAAATGGTTGTGAATCAGTGACAAAGCCTATTTTGAAAGGCTTCACAAGAAAGAGTTAGTTTGTTAGCTGCAATTTGCTTTCTCTCTAAGTTCATGCCTCTATAGTTCCCCTGTGAAGTGGAGAAGGTGAAAACCTGTCTTTCTTGGTTTTCTGACTTTGTGGACTCAGATGAAGATGCTTGATGACTTAATCTTGGTTTTCCCTGGACTCTCCAACAATGGACCATTTCCCAGACCTTAATGTTCTATTTCCTCTTTAGAAACCTCCTTCCATTAGTGAGGAAAACATTTGTTGGGTTAACTCCATCCTGATTTGTGTCTGATTCAGCTTGTAAGCCATCAAAGCTGCTCTACAACTGTTTATTAATTAAGCACCCACAGGGTTTCTTGGACTGTACTGAGTAAGGCAGAGCGGTTCAGGAAGCAGGCTCCGGAGTCTCTGGCATTTGGTTTCAGGTTAGGACTGTAGTCCCACACTCACCAATTTAATCTGAGTCTTCCAAGGAGGCCAGGGAGGAGCAACATTTCCTAAGGCAGCTAATAAATGGCTCTCTCTCTTTCCCTCTCTCTCTCTCTCTCTCTCTCTCTCTCTCTCTCGCACACATACCCACACTCTAATGTTCGAAACCTGAGTGTGTGTGTCTGTGTGTGTGTGTGCACGTGTGTGCATATATGGGCTCTAGTGGTGGTTAGGACCCCAACAGGGATGAAATAACAGGAGAGGGAGGGAAAGACAGAGTAAAGGAAAAAGTCCAGAAGCACGTTCTTCTTGTGCCAGGCCATCTCCGTGTTTTTTCTCTGCACTAATCCACGGTCTGTAAGGAAGCCGAAAACTAACTCCTAACTGGAAGTTACTGAGAGTTTTGAATTAGTTCTTCTGACTAAAACCAGGAACAGTTTATCCCAATGATATAATGGTTTGATTTTCCTTTGTAAGTTACAGTCATCTTTCTCTTTTTCCTATATATCTTTCTCCTAAATGTTTTTTATAGGCGTTCTTTATATCTCCAGGCCATTCCATTTAATCAGCAAGATATATCTGCCTTCTAGACTTGGAATTCAATTGTATTGTGGCTGAGATAACCAACTTGTTTTACTTTTGCCCTGCTTCATTTAGACTGCTTCGATGCTGCCTGACAGAATTTCCCTCCCAGAGCAATAAGATTTCTGATTGTAAATACGCTGTTATAAAAATAATTGAAAGAAATGTTTATTGCCTTCCTATCCTATACAAGGCAATGTGTTATTTGCAGGGTGTGGAGTGAGGGTTGGATAGAAAGAAATACAGAACTGAGTTCCTGCTCTCAAGGAGCTTAATCTACTTGGGAAGAGAAAAAAATGTATAGACAGAAAACCATGGCTAATACTAATGTAACGGAATTACTTAGACTCAGGGAAGGGAGCAGTCATCAAAGACTACAAAGGCTAGCAAAGGCTTTAAAATGTCTGGTACATACTAGACATGCAATATGTTGGGTTGGCCAGCCCAATATATTTGTTGGGTGAGGTAGACTTTGAGCTAGATCTCGAAGGATGGGTAATATTTAGAGAGGTAGTTTAGAGCAGGAACTATATATTTTTTAAATTTTATTTTTTTATACAGCAGGTTCTTATTAGTTATCCATTTTATACATATTAGTGTATACACGTCAATACCAATCTCCCAATATATTCTTGATTGAATACATGGTACAGGCAAATGTGGGGGAAGCATAGGTTGTGCCGGGGGAAACTGCAAGTAGCTGTTTTTCTAGAGTGAAGGGTTTATGGAGGAGATAACACTGAAAATGTGGTTAGGGCCAACTAAGGAAAGGCCTAGGAGGCCTGGGAGAGGAGTTTGAGCTTCATCCTGTACACAGTGAGGAAGCACTGGAGGTTTTGAGCAAAGGATAATGTCGAGGGAGGATGAATCTGGTGACAGTGTGCAGGATGGAGAGACTGGAGGCAGTTGGACCAGCCAGGAGGCTACCGCATGGTCTGGACAGGAAGTGATAAGGGCTGTAACTAGGCTAATAGCAGTGGGAAAATGCAGTAAGATATGCAGCAACACCACGTAGAAGATAAATAAACTGGGCTTATTGACTCGATTTCATCATGTGGGGCAAAGGAAAGGTGGAAGGTAAGATGACCCAGACTTTTAGTCCATGAGACTGAAGAACGGTGGTGGCATCACAGGAAATGTTTTCTCTGCTTAGAAGTTGTTTACTGATGTCTTAGGCTAGTTTGCAAAAGGACAAGTCTCAGGCTGTTTAAGTGCATTTCATTTTGTTGTATTGTGGGAATCTGGGGCTTGAGGAGACCTAGAGATTCTAGACTGGCATGTTTGAACTCTGGACTGTAGGCAGGGCCAACCAAAATTATGACATTAATTTCACTGTGTCCTGATTCACCTTTCTTGCTATTTCATTCAGATCGCAAGTCTGTTGGCTTTATCCAGGCTTACCTTTTATGGGCTGAAGAACTCTTATTCATTGGCATGTCTTCCTCCTTCCTCACCTGTGCAGTACTGTCTCTGCTTGATATTAGCACGTCTTCATGCTCATTTTTGGCTTTTGAGAACTATAGACATCTCAGGGATTGATGCTTGCTCCTTTTTTAAAATGCACCTGAAGGCAGCAGCCCTAGAAAATTAATGACGCCTTAATTTTTATTTTATTAATTTAAATAAAGGAGTCCTTCTGCCTGTAGAGCAGGCACAGAGGCACAGGGAGATTGGTTTTTTTTTTCCCTTTCCTTACAGGGGCTTGGGTTCAGTAGTGTATGCCTGAATGAATTCCTTGTAGCAAAAGAGATACTGGAGGAAGATATATGAAAGATTAAAAGAATAATGTCAGGTAGTGTAAAAAATATACTTAGCATTTTAAGTGCTTACTTATGCCAAAGCCATTTATAAACATTTAGTTTGTTGACAAGCCAACATACTCCCCACCCTACCCCAAATATACAAACACTTCAAAACAACAAAGTTCCACGGTCACTTCTTTCATATATAGGAAAGTAAATGGAGGCGGAGTAAAAATATCACTTTTGATTGGAACAATGATAGATTGTAAAGTACAGTCCAAGGATCTGGGTGCTTGAAATTATGATCTATTTCACCTACAATGCAATATATTTTAAAAGGCATTTTCATACTCTTTAGCTCATTTCATTCTCAAAGCTTTCTGGTGAAATAGATCAGCTAAATACCATTATTTCCCAGGCAACAGAGAGGATAAATTACTCAAAGTCACCAAGCAATTTACCATCAACGCCCTTTTTCTTTTTTTTTTTATTTTCCACAGAAGAGAAAAAGCTATTGCCAGGCTTTGCTCTGGGCCTCTAGTCAATGAGTCATCAGGGGCAGGGGACAACTGGAAGAAAGATGAAGCCCCTTCTGTAATGGAGAGTCCATGGAGCACTATGGGCTTCCACTATGGCAGCCCACACATCTCAGACAGCTAGCTTTGGAAATGGGAAGGAAGTGCCCAGGGTCTCTGGCTCAATGCCCTCAGAATGGGAGCCAACCCTCTGCTTTGTCCATATCAGTGATTGATTTTCCTTAATCATCTAGAAATGTTGTATGGGAATAATCCTCCTACTGAAAAGTTTAGATAATGGGGTCATAGAAAAGCAAGCCGTATCTTTTCATCTGAAGACCTAGAGAGTTCCCTTTCAACATAGGATGGATCAAGTTATGGTCCGGGTCATTTTAAAAAAGATCAGTCACACTCACACACATAGTTTCTATGACTGAATTGTATAGCCACGAATAGCAAATCTGATCTCTTTCTACCTTCCTGCTGAACTTATGTGTCCAACTGCCTACTGGGCATCACCACTGGTATGTAATCCCTTTACACATACCTCAAATGTAACGGATCTAATACCAAATTCATCACCACTCCCATCTTAATCTACCACACATATTTTATATTAGTCTTTGGCAACACCATCTATGCAGTTTCCCAGGCCAGGAAAGTGGGAGTCATCCTTGAATCCCCCTTTTCCATCACTCTCCCACATCCCATCACCAAGTGCTGTCAGTACAGCCTCGAAAACGTTTCTCACCTCCATTCCCTTCTCTCTATTCCTATAGCTGTTGTCTGAGTTTGAGACATTGCCATCACTCTATTGGACTCTTGTAACCTCCTATTGTGTGATCTCCCTGACTTCATGCTCTTCTCTGTCATTCACTCAGTGATTATGAGGTTTCCAGAACACAAATCTGATCATATCTTTCCCATACTTAAGAGTTTGCTGATTTTCCTCTGGCTATAGGATCAAGTTTGAATTGATCAGTAGGCCCCTACCTAGCTATCCAGAGGTATCTTTCTGCTACTCCCACTCACATATCCTAGACTCCAGCCACACCAGACTACTTGTCCCCAGCACATTGCTAACTTCCCTCATGCTTTTTCTTTTTTTGCCTGGGATGCTGCCACCTGACACCTGTTCTCTGCTTGTGAATACCTACTTCTCCTTCAAGTTGCAGCTCAAATGTTACCTCCCCTCTCAGTAGCTCTCCCTGTCTTCGCCAGGCAGAACGAAACAGTCCTGCTTCTGTGCTTTCCTGGTCCCAGAGTTGTCTGTAATTCTGTCCATACATTGAAAATAGCTGCTGTCTCAAGGTATTGCAGTTATTTGTTTTTCCACAAATAAAACAAGCTTGGGGGTAAGGAGATGGGTCTTATCTACTTCTCCCCCAACCTAAACATTTGCATAGTATTTGGCATTTAGTTGGTTTTCAGAGAATACTTATTGAATCTGTAATTCATGAATAACTTCATTTAATCATTGAGCCCCTATGTTAGGCCCTAGGAATTTGGCAGTGACCCAGCAACGCCTGGCCTGGCCCTTATGGAACCCACCATCAATGCTTAGACTGGTAGAGGATGCCCACAAACAACTATAGAATTCCAGCAAAACATAGCAGGTGTACAGTTTGAATTTCAGCTGTCAGGAAGCATAACACAGAGGTTAAGAGCATGGTCTCTTCTCTGGAATTGGGCTAGCCTGGGTTCAAATCCTGATTTTTTTAAAAACATCTTTATTGGAGTATAATTGATTTACAATGGTGTGTTAGTTTCTGCTTTATAACAAAGTGAATCAGTTAGACATATACATATATCCCCATATGTCTTCCCTCTTGCGTCTCGTCTCCCTCCCTCCTGGAGTATAATTGCTTTACAATGGTGTGTTAGTTTCTGCTTTATAACAAAGTGAATCAGCTATGCATATACATATATCCCCATATCTCCTCCCTCTTGCGTCTCTCTCCCACCCTCTCTATCCCACCCCTCTAGGTGGTCAAACAGCACCGAGTTGATCTCCCTGTGCTATGTGGCTGCTTCCCACTAGCTATCTATTTTACATTTGGTAGTGTATATATGTCCATGCCACTCTCTCACTTCGTCCCAGCTTACCCTTCCCCCTCCCTGTGTCCTCAAGTCCATTCTGTACATCTGCATCTTTATTCCTGTCCTGCCCCTAGGTTCTTCATAACCATTTTTTTAAGATTCCATATATAAGTGTTAGCATATGGTATTTGTTTTTCTCCTTCTGACTTACTTCACTCTGTATGACAGACTCTAGGTCCATCCACCTCACTACAAATAACTCAATTTCGTTTCTTTTTATGGCTGAGTAATATTGTATTGTATATATGTGCCACATCTTCTTTATCCATTCATCCAGTGATGGACACTTAGGTTGTTTCCATCTCCGGGCTATTGTAAATAGAGCTGCAATGAACATTGTGGTACATGACTCTTTTTGGATTATGGTTTTCTCAGGGTATATGCCCAGTAGTGGGATTGCTGGGTCATATGGTAGTTCTATTTGTAGTTTTTTAAGGAACCTCCATACTGTTTTCCATAGTGGCTGTATCAATTTACATTCCCACCAACAGCGCAAGAGGGTTCCCTTTTCTCCACACCCTCGCCAGCATTTGTTGTTTGTAGATTTTTTGATTATGGCTATTCTGACCGGTGTGAGATGATATCTCATTGTAGTTTTGTCAAATCCTGAGTTTACCATATACTAGCTGTGTTGCTTTAGGCAATTTATCTAATATCCTGCTTTCCTCATCTGTAAAATGGGAAGTATCATAGTCTTTACATTACAGGGCTGTTATGAAGATTATATGAGTTAATATTTGTATAATAGTATCTGGCATAAAGCAAGTGTTTAATAAAATAAATTAAACAAATTCTAGTGGAGAGTACAAAGAACTTTAAATTGCTTGGCTTGAGGGCCAATGTGGCCGGCTTGTTCCCTCTTTACCAAGTGTGATTTTTACCTCTGTATAATGACTGTCCCCATTCCTGTCACTTTAGGTGCAGGGCTTATTTGGGAAAAGAAAAGAGGAAGGTATGGTGGGAATGCCCGTGCAGGGTGGAATGCACAGCCCAGCATCCTGCCACTCTCTCTACTTCCCTATCTCACACACTGGGAAGCTCAGCCTTGCTTGGGGCCAGTCACCTCTCTGGGGCTGGGGCTGAGTCATGGGGTCCTGAAAAGCGGGCCTTAGGTACCTCTCTGTTCTATCACCAGTCTCACCTCTTTTCCATCTCTTACTGGAGGTAGCTCATCCCTGCCTGCTGTCCTCACAGAGAAGACTGTGGCGCCCCTTGGGGCTTTGCAGGCAGACATTTTTGCAGGGTTCTCAGCCTCTGGCCAAATGGAGTCCTTGGCCCCAGCTATTCCTTCCGCTGTCACCTCTGTTCCTCTGACTGTCACCCTTGTGGGGCCTTTGATCCCAGTAGTGTCAGGGATGGGGAAGGGAGAGAGAGAAAAAATAGCTAATAGTCTCAGTAATTATTTATATATTGCTTTATTTCCTGAGACAACTGTTTTGCCATATTGCTGGAATGTGTGTCTGTGGTCTCAGATTTGGCAGGCTAATTATGTCACTGCTTTAATGACTCCAGAGCCATGTCTCAGAGGTCAACCTAATTGTTTCTGCCTCCCTAGCTTGTGCCAGGGGTGTTATGTCTGTCTGGAGGTTGTGGCCAGAAAGACATGTAGTCTCAAGAACCTCTGCCCATTGCCCACCTCCTCTGCTCTGGGATCAGAGATCTTAAGACCTACTGCTGGCCCCTGGGAGAGCTGGTAAACTCCCCTTTTGCTGGAGAAAGACTGAGAGATGAAGCATGGCAGGTGCATGACATGCTCCACTTAACAGCAGAGGGGCTGGGAGGCACGCCAGTTGCATCTCATCTGGTCATTAGCTGTCAAGGTCACTGCACCCTTAAGCCTCCCTTGGGAGGTTCACTGGGTGCCTTTAGTGCTGGAGTCCTAATAATCCCTTATGTCTGGGTAGGGATTTCTAAGCATGTTCATACACATTATTTCTTCTTACAGTATAATCTGGTGAGGTAGATGGTATTATCCTCCCATTTTACAGGTGAAAAAACTGAGGCTTAGAGAGGTTAAGAAGTTAGCTGATAGCATGGGAACCCTGACCTTTGCATTCAAATCCGTGCTCTTTTTAACCTTCTAGGGATGTCTCTTCAGTCCTTCCTGTCCCTCCATCCCCAGACAGGGTACAGATGAGTTGCTTTATCAGCCTACCCTTTTTGTGTCCTTCTCTCTGTTTATCATGTCTTCTCTGCTGTTCCCAGTGCTCTCTAGCTGTACAGGAGGCCTGAGCAGTGTCCTGTAGTTTAAATCTCCCTCTTCCCCCCTCCCAGAGAGAGAAAGAGCTGGAGAATCTGATTCCTACTACTGAGCTGATGACTGATCCTTGGTAGCAGGCCTTGTAGGCAGGTCCTGGGGAGTTCATCTTTTGAATAAGGACTGAGGCTTAAAGGAACAGTGCTGACCTGCTGGAGGTTCAGATGCCAAGGTCGGCTGGTAGTGGGGATAGGAAAGTATTTCGAGTATGAGGACAGCTGGAGCCCGCTATTTCCAAATACTGTTCAGTTGCTACAGGAGTTAGGAGAAGGCTGTGAAGTTCTCGCTTCTGACATCTGCCTGAAAGGGGCTCAGTCTGTGCTGCTGCCTTTCTGGCTGGTGAGCAGCAGGGAAGCACACACATTAGCAGTCTCCACTGCTGGGACCAGATGGGACCCTGTCTTCTGGGTAGAGGACCTACTGCTCCCAGAGGACATGAGTGGGAAGAGCCCTGGCTTGGGAGTAGAGGGGTCTTGGGTTCTCATCCCTGGTTTGCCATTGCTTCATTGGATAAAACGCCTTTACCTCTCAGGTCCCTTTTCCTGTCTGTAAAAATGGGGTGATGCTCTTTCAAACAGAAAATGAGCATCTGGGTGGTACTGTATACTTTCCACACACTGTATTTTGTTTAATCGGCAAGTTTGCTTTAAACTGAGGATGAGGAAGCAGGCTCAGGGAGGTATGTGACTTGCCCAAGGTCTTATGACCTGTAAGTGGTAAAGCCGAGGTTCAGGCTTAATTTTGTTGGCAGTCACACTTCAAATCTTTATATGTTACATGGGGGTGAGGATGATGGGGGAGGAGGCGGAGGAAGCTAACGAATGCTTATCATAAGCCAGGCTCTGTGCTAAGCACCGTTATTTCATCCTTACAACAACTCTGTAAGAACAGTACTACTCTTATCTTCATTTTACAAATGCTAAAAGCTGAGGCCCGGAGTGGTTAAGTGTCCTCTTTAAGGTCATAGTGCTGGTAAGTGGCAGAGCTAGTGCTTAAATTCCTGACTCCTAGGGTAGTGCTCTTCACACTATACTAGTCTACTTAAAAGGCTAGATAAGAAAGTGCTCTGGAAATATGCGGTGCTATCTGAAGGCCAGCTGGTCCCCCCCATCATGTTATCAGACCCACCGATGTGCCTGGCAGCCTCTAGGGGAACACATACTTGTCTGGGCCCCAGGCCAGAAGGTCAAGGTAGGATGGGGACGTGCCTTCAGGAGACTCACTTTCTCCAGGCTCGAGCTCTCTGAAGGTAGTGTGGCACAGAATCTTGAGAACTACCCTGTTGTAATGTCAGCTGACTGCACATCTCAAGGGGGCCTGGTGGGCACCTGTTTGGGAGCACGCGTTGTTCCATTTCTTCCTTGCCACCTTGACTCCTGGCCAAAGCATTTGTTTCCTGTATCTCCGGTCTCTTCCAGCAAGTAGGGACACACGTCTCCTTCCCCGACCCCTGCTCTGTCTTTAGTTTGTCCAGACAGGAGTTGGTCTGTGAGCCCTGTCACTTTACCTCTGGAGTCTCAAGGGAACCAAACCTAACATACTATCTGCTGTAGTATTTTATTTGGATCCATGTCAGGACACCATAAAGCTTGCATCCTGCCTCTTGCAAATTAAAAGGGATTCTATCGCTGGGCTCTTGGAGTCCTGATCGGTACTCAAGCTACCTCTGGCACTAGCCCTCACCCTTCAGCAGTACCACTCCCTCTCCGAAAAGTCACAGTTTACGTTCCTCCTCCGAGTTTCCAGCCTACCGTCTGTCTGTTATCACGTTGCAAAGAGATTTCAGGGAAGAAAATCTAGAAATGTCTGGGGAGCCTGTACCATTGTGCAAATTCGATGCCAAACCAGGCAGGATAAAGTTGAGCAAGCTGCAGGGCCTGCTAATAAGATAGTGGTTCCGAGGACAGGCTGGTGCGGGATCAAGTGGTTGCCAGTGGTGGTGCCGCATTTTCCAAGTCTTTCAACCCATCTGCAAATCCTGACCCAACTCAACTCTTCCTTTCCTAGATCTCTTCTCCCAGACTTTGAAATACGTCTAGAGAAAGTTACATGACTGTGCAGATTGGTGCCGCCACGTTCTGATTTTCCGAGCTAGGCCGAGCCTCCAGTGCCATTCCACACACACCTCCCTTTTGCATCTCCTGAGTCTACTTCCTTTTGAAAGTCCCACATCCAGGGATCCATCCTGTCCCACTGCCCCCTGCCTCACAGCAGGAGAGCTTGTCTCCTGCCTCACAGAAGAAAGGGTCTTTGAGATATGAACTTCCACCACTCCATGGCAAATCTTATATTTGTATCTAACTTTATTTTCGTTGTTCAGCTGTTCCCACGCCTTTCTAAGGCTAATCTCCCCACCCCTGCTTTTGGTCCTCCACCTCCTACCTCCACAGTGTGTTGTTCCATTTCTTTTCTCCCATATGCTCAGTCTTCTTCACCCAATTCTCCCCTTCTCAGCCCTTGAATGTGTTTGCGTCTCTCCATCAAAAATAAGAATCCCCCCCCACCCCAGCTACTTCCTTCCCCATTCTCAACTCTGCTGTGAAAATTCTCAAAATCATAGCTTCCATTTGTTTAGCCTTCATCTCCAGTTTGGCTTCTGTCTCCGTGACTGATTTCTACCACATCACAACATTAACAGCAGCTCACATTAAGTTCTAAATATGAACCAGGCACTGTTAGGTACTTTATACAAATTGTCTTATTTGATCCTCGCAACAATCCTATGAGGTCAGTACTATTATAATCTCCATTTTACAGACGGTGTTGGTTAGAGCTTCTAAGTGACTTGTACAAGGTCACATAGCCTAGTGAGTGGTAGAGCTGGGATTTAAATAGAGGTGATTTGACATTAGAGCCCCTTCTTTAACTCAGGGGCCCACAAACTTGTTCTGTAAAGGCTTAGATAATAAAGGTTTTAGGGTTTGCATGCCATATAGTCTCCGGTGCTACTGTTCAGCTCTGCCATTGTGGTCTGAAAGCAGCCATAGAGGATATATAAAAGAATGAGAGTGACTGCATTCCCAATAAAACTTTATTTATGGACACTGAAGTTGAGTTTCCTATAATTTTTACATGTCATGAAATCTTCTTCTTCTTTTGACTTTTCCCCAGGCATTTAAAAATGTGAAGATCATTTTTAGTTTGCAGCCCATACACAAACATGTGGTAGGCCAGATTTGTCCCATGGTTGTGGTTCGCTGACCTCAGCTCTAGCCATTACATTATTCAGCGCTCCTCAAACTGTCAAATCCAATGGTTACAGCTCTCAGTGCTGATAATACACACCCCCTTTCTTTCTCCCCCCATGATTTTGAAGGCAACACTTACTTCCAGTTCTCCTACCTTTATGGTCTCTTAGCCTCTTCGGAAAGCTTCCTTTCTCCCACCTACCTCTCAAATGTTGGCATTTCCAAGGATCAGTGGTTAACTTATTTCTTTGTTTACTCTACTCCGCTAGAATAATTGATTCTAGTTCCATGACTAACACCTGCTGTTAACATAGTAGCTCAGCGCATGGGCTTTGGAGCTTTACTTGCCTGGGTTTAAATCCTGGCTCTAATAGATACTGCTTGTGGTACCTCATAGGTTTGTTGTGAAGGTTAAATGATTCATTATTAGGAAAACTCTCGCCTTTAATGTAGTGTATATTTAATAAAATAGTTGTCATCATCATTGTTATCACTATGATGGGATGTTGATTTCCTAATCTATGTCTCCAGCTCAGACTTCTGTTTTGAGTCCTAGACCCACATATCTAACATCTGTACTTGGATGTCCACTGGCACCTTGACCTCAACATGTCCCACACCTAACTCATCATCTCTCTCCTACCCCTGTATCCCCTCACCCTAACCTGCTCTTTTCCCTCCATCATTCCTTGTTCTTCTTAACAGCAACACTGTTCACTCAGTCGCTTAATTGAGAAAACTGGAAGTCCAGTTTCATGTTAGAAAAAAATGACATGAAACATCTAGCTTTAAAGTGAAGATGAGACTGAACATTTTAAATCTCTCCTTAGTTGGGACTGGAGATTAACTATGTGGTTGATTTGAAAAAAGTTTTCCTCTCTTCCCTTTCCTAATCTTCTCTTCACTCCTGTCAGATGTATCTCCTCTCTCTCCCTTAACCTTGATGTGCCAATTTCTAACTCCTCACTTTGATCACATGATTCCTCTCATCTGAAATGCATCCCCCCATATATCTCCAAATGTCATCCATCGTTCAAGGGCTAAAACACCCAAGAAAATTTCTTCACCTCTCTAGTCAATAAAATAACGTATATTTTAGAACCAAGAGCTTATATTTTTAAATCGAATGTCATTATTACATATTCCATACTTTATAATGCTCTCTGTCACAAGTCTCAAAATCATATTGTTTCATCGGGATTATAAGCATCTTAAGTTCACAAGGCATAGAATGTTCTTCCTCTGAATTCTCCATGATGCTTGGCACAGTTATCCTTTTGCCTTCCATCACTCTTTCTCTGGCGCCTCTCCTTCCAGTTAACGTGGACCATCAGGTTCTACTTTATCTGCTTTTCCCCCTCTTCTGACTTTCTTCCTTAGACATTGTAAATCTACTTTTTAGAGATAAAATTTTTATATGTATATCTATGACTTCCCAGATTTTCATCTCATTTCCTAACCTCTCTCTTGAGCTCCATTCCCACATCTAAATTTCTTGGTGGACATTTTTACAAGGATGCCTTGTCTGGCTTCAAACTTAATACTATATCAAAATCTCAATTCATCATCTTCCCATCTCACCCCACCTTCACATTTCCTTATGGCATCATCATTCTCTGTTACCTGGACAAAACTTGCAGTCATCTTTGACTACCTTCATCGCATATATACAACTGTTCACCATAATATATTTACTGTTCCTTATGGTGTCTTTCACTGCCCCGCCTTTCCAGGCCCACTACTACAGTAACAGTAACAGTAATAAAATCTATAACCGTTAACATGGATCAAGTGCTTGCTGTGGCCAGGTACTGGGCTAAGTACTTTATATGTATTAACTCATTTTATCCTCATATCATTCCTATGAGGTAGGTCTTCTTAGTATCCTCTTCATAGACGAGAAAACTAAGGCTCAGTGTGGCAGAGCTAGAATCACATCACACTGGGTTTGGACTCAGATTCAATACTCAACCACAGTGTCACTTACTCCTCATGCCTGGATTTCTATAATTGCTTCCTAACCAGTATGCCTGCCTTGCTTGCTCCTCCATCAATCCTTCCTGTATACGATTTCCGGGATAATCATCCCCAAACATTGCTATCATTATTTCATTTCTTATCTCAAAATCCATTGCTATCTCTGTTTCATACATTAAATTAAATCTAGCCACATCCTAACATATAAAGCTTTCCACAGACCTACCACAACCTAATTCCCCAGTTCTGTCTCTTAGATGTGCCTGCGTAGATTTCCATGAATGGATTAAACCACAGCATCCTACTCAGCCATACCACAATTTTACTTCATCCAACTCACTCCTGATCATGTTGTAAGCTCCTAGAGGGAAAGGGTGGGCATGCACATTTGTATCCCACAGTGCCTTCCACCTGGTCCACACTCAGTGAACATCTGTCAAGTGACTGACAGTAGGGGCTCAGTTAACCCTTGGAGGATTTGACTGTTTAATTACTACTTAACACTCTCCTCCTTCTTTCCTCCCCATTCGCTCTCTCAGTTTTCTCTTCCCTGGTGTAATTATCCTATGACAAACGTGAAAATCCTCTTTCCTGCGGTCCTAGGAAAACCTTTACTTATCCATTACCACTTCATCAGCTCTTGCCGTGATTTATCCCCAAACGTACCTTTCTTTATTGCTTGGTATTTATTAGACTAAATGGTACCAATCTAGGAAATGTTTCTGGGGATGACCACTTTGTGAAGATGTCAGCACAGTCTATAGCATAGAGTGGCTTTTGAGGTAAAATATTTTATGTAAGCTGCAGACTTTCAGGTGATGTTCAGTACCGGCCAGGGCCCCTGAGCCACTGTATCTAAGAGATGGCAATGGAAGTGACAACTGGGAAGCTCAGTTCCAAATCCAGATGTCATAAATCCCCAGATGTTCTTGCATCACAGAGAGAAAGCATTCCCATTTTTATTGGATTTTTAAGTTTTTCTTTGGATCCCTGTTGCTTTCCGGGCATTGCCACAGATTTGGTACTACAACGCCAAAGGGTAGCATAGAGTTCCCTAATAGTTCAGGAAGACCAAGGTTTTTATGTTTAGGCAGAGATTCATTTATTTATAAGGATTATTTATAATATCTGGCCCATGGTTCCAATAATTCAAAGCACTGTTTATCAAACTTTTTGACAGTAACCCACAGCCAAAAAAAAATGTACATAGGATCCAACATACACACGAACGTGCACATACTCACACATACGTTCACCACACACTCACACGCACAGACTCACACACATACGGTACTGAACAAAAGTTTCATGAAACAATGTTTACTCTTACTACATGTGATTCACATTTTTCTCTTAATCTATTTTATTTAAAAATAGTGGTGATGAACTACTAAACTGATTTCACAGTAGATTAATGAATCATTGCCCACATTTTGAAAAACACTGGTTTAAACAAAAAAAGGATGATAAGATGTTCCATTTTGTGCTATGAGAAGGCAAGTATATACTGCATGCAACTGATATGTTGGGAAGAAGCAGTTCTTAAGTTACAATGTCCATACCAGGGATAACAGAAATAATCAACTGTGGCGTATTGATTTTGTTATCAGTTTTACTCAATTCTTTGTTTAAACCAAACTTGTCATCTTTTTCTCTGCCTGTTGATATATTACATTCCACCCAACTATATGGTAGTCTGTTTCAGTGTTTACAACTATGCAAAAGTTCCACGTTCTTTTGCAAGTTAGATGGAAAGCTGTGTCAATTTTTAAAAGATTATTTATAAATAAGACATTGGGCTTATTTATACTAAAATATGATCCCCTTGTTACTCTGTGGGGTAATGATAACTATATTTCATGAATTTTTAATGTTTTTTCTCCCAGCGTGCACTGTGAACACTTCTCTCCTTTCTCTATCTCCCTCCCCCACCCCTCCCCTCTTGTGTTTGTGCTTCCTGGAATTCCAGGATTCTGGAATGTTCAGATAAAATTGGTGGGATACATAAAAATATTGAGGCATTAGGGTTATATGATGTACAGAGTATTCAGGTGAGCACCATGGGGTCAGTGGGACTATAAAGCGGTATAGAAAGTGGGCGTGGTCACCAATTGCTTGCATAACTGATTGGCCCAAAGATTTGTCCCTTAACACAGGTGTTAGTTCTTCCAAAGTTGTGTTGTATTGAGAATGCAGCAAAAGGACAAAATGGATTTGGGCTGTAGCTTGAGAGGTTTTGTTATGATGTAAAAACCTTTCTGCACATCAATTCAGTTTCTTACATTTTCATTCAGAAGTTCTAGAGGGGAAAACATAAAATGAGGCAGGGGTGATGGCAACCAAGTAGATGGGAAACAGTGGAAGCAAGGCTTGTCACTGAATACCCTTTTATATATTTTGATTTTCAAACAATGGGCATAAATTATCTATTCAAAAATTTAAATAAAAAAGAGAAAACACGAAACAAAATGACAACAAACAGCAACAAGGAAAACAAAAATAACAATTGAAAGAGCTTTCTGATAATGAGCAGGCATTATAATGCAAGCCAAGGGGAAAATGCAGGATTTGGAGGAAGAGACACCTATGTTCCCATTGTGCCTCCACCGTTTACTAGCTGTACAATATCAGGCATACCACTTAACTTGCCTGATCCTGTTTCCCCATCTGTTAAATGGGAGTAATAATACCTATCATTTAGAGACTGTAGCGAAGATTACTTAAGATAATGTATTTGTAGCACTCAACACATAGAAGATTATGGTACGCAACATAATGGCCCTGTAAATATGTCAGCACATCCCCAGAACGTGACAATGTGTTAGGTTAAGGTTGCTAATTAGAATGCCTTAAAATAAGGAGATTATCCTGGATGATCCAGGTAGGCCCAGTATGATCACGTGGGCTCTTAAAAGCAGAAGAGGAAAACAGACAGAGATGCAAAGGAAGAAGAGGCAGGAGAGATTCAAATTGTGATAGGGACTCAACCTGCCCTGGTGGCTTCCTTTCAGTCAACTCTTTTGCCCACATTTAAGGCTTTTACACTGAATACAGAGAGAAGTGGACATGGGGAAAGTTCATATGTTTAGTTTTTTAAATGATAAGCTGCATGAATTGTCCCTACATGTCCAGTAGGTAGTTGTTTATTTTCAAATGACTTTCTGATGCTTTTTGGGATAAGCTCTAGCCAGTGCCTCTCAAACTTTAGCATACAAAAAAATCACTGGGGGATATTCTTAAATGTCAGATTCTAATTCGGTAGGTGTGAGGAAGGGTCTGAGATTCTGTATTTATAAATAGCTACCAGGGGATGGTGGTGCTACCACTGTGGGGACCACACTTGGAGTAGCAAGGCCTTAGCCCACTCATTCTAGCCTCTTTCCTATCCTTGTGATATTCTCCCTATAATGTGAAAGTTTTTCATATCATTCTTCTGGGCTGTAATAGACATGTCTTCATTGGTGTCTTTTCTCAGATCCTAAAAGAAACTATGGTGGGATTAATGGAAACCAGGCATCAGGGCTAAAGAATGGAGGCAGGAAACAGCCTCCCTGCAAACCTTCCTTCTTCTCATACTTTACTATGAAAATCATCTGCCTTCTCTTTTCTATTTCCTTTGTTTTAATTTTTCAGGAAGTGTGTGTGTGTGTGTGTGTGTGTGTGTGTGTGTGTACGCATACATATTTATGGGCGCCGATTCTGAGTATACAAAGCCTAAACCATAGTTACTAGATTCTACCAGCTTCTGTTCCTCAAAGCTAAAAGCGAGCAGCAGAGACTGGGTTTTGTAGATGTCTTGCTGTTGGTGGTGTGAGCCATATCAATTAGATAGGTGTGAGCAGCTAAATCTTTGTCATGTTTAATTCTGCCCTCCACCTGAATATACTGGCTATAGGCATATGCCATGTTTTCTTAGCTAGCAAGATAGGTGTGTGTGTGTGTGTGTGTGTGTGTGTGCGCGTGCGTGCACACACGCGCTGGGGGCAGATGGTGGGTGAGAAGGCAAGGCACAAAGATATGGCAATAAACATATAAGTATGAATATATAAATACGGGATGGAAGTAGAGGTCTGTGATCTTGATAAACTTGGCCTTTGTTACCTCTTAATTTTTTGGAAAGATCTTCAGAGAGCTTTAGGAAATATATTCAGTACCAGCAGGCAGCCCTGGGTTGGTTCTGTCACTAGCTGGTTCTATGTTTTGGGGAAGTCATTTCTACTCTCTGGGCCTCAATTTCTTTATAGGAGAAATGAGGGGATTGGACCCTGCCAAGATCCCTGCTTATTTCCTACCATCAGCTCTTTCCTTGTCCTTGCTAAGGCAAAAAGCTGGGGCAATTGCGTGGGCTACCAGCATCAACTCCACACTGAGTGATGGACAACCAAACCTAGGGAACTTGCAGAGTTCCCTGACCCAGCGAACTGCAATTTTTGCTTTGTCTCACCAGCTTTTATTATTGTTATTTTTTAAACGATCTCTTCTTGCTCAGTTGAGTATGGTGTACATGTTTGCTCATGAGACCACAGCTGGGTCATTCAGGACTCCTTCCTTGCTATTGGGATGGGTTGGTTGGTCTCACTGGACAAAGGGCTTGAGAGATCCACCAACAGAAGTGAAGCTATGTGAGTTTAGAAAGGATGATACTATGGAAACCTCAGCTACTAAGCTCTGGACTCAGTGGCGAGCCTCAGCTTAGCCCTGGTCTGGGGTTGATTAGCTACAACTTCTGCCTAGAATGAGGCATCATTTCTGTCTGCAGGCTGCAAACTTTGTCGTACCCCTCCCCAGAAATCTGGAAACTAGCCAGGCCAGATCAGACCGGTGGCACAGGGCACTCTGGGGAGAAAGGTCCTGCTCCTCTTATTCCCCACCAGCTCACAGGAGGCTTCTGAATGACTTTGTGTACTTAGCTGAAAACAAGAAACTTTGACAGAAGTAAAGCAGGCAGAAATATTTTGGTCCCTCTCTTTCAGTGATGGAGTCATGGCAAAAGACAAAGTAGAATATTTGGAAGCAGGCTGGAGGGCAATAGCATGACATGTTTGAAATTATCCATTCGATCATTAAGCACCTGAATGGCTCATAGATTGGAATTGAATATGCCAAGGAGTAAAATGCGATGGCAAAAGTGAAAATGTACTTCAGTGCTCCCCATTCTCAGGTTCTAAGGAATTCTCTCACTGTTTGCAGTGTTTACAAGGCAAATCGTAGGCAATTTTAGGGTGCTTCACTTCTTAATCAATTTCCTGGACTAATTCCATCCCCAGCCGAAGCAAAAGAAAGCAAACACCTGGATGGTTTTCTTTCCGTGTTTCAAAACATCTTTGGGTTCTGTCCTATCCTTTTCCTCTTCATCCCCACTGCATCTGTAATTTTCTGGCCTGGCCTTCTCTAAGCACTGTGGTTCTGTGTGTCATTCTGGTTTCAGTTGTTAATTCTAGAAAGAATGGACTCATAGTGCTATAGCTCTTATAGCTGGTAGAAATGGCAGATGTTATCTGGTCCAGGTCTCTGCGTTAGAGCATACACTAAAGCCAGGTGAATGTGTGTCAACACAGCTGAGGACTACATGGCTCTGTATCCCTGAACTGCCCATCTCCTTGTCCCCTGAGGAACCGTGGACCAGGACCCACTGCAGCAGCCAGATACTCACATCACCAAGAACAGAGCAAAGACCTATACTTTAGGCTTCATGCCTGTTGACACTTTCAGTTCTTCCCCTACTATGAAGCTGCTGATTCTTTCCTACCTGTCTGCAACCTGGTCTTTGCTATTTATGGGAAAGTGTAATTTTAACCTAAGAAGATATTTGCTTATGACTGCCTAAAAAAGTAACAGAACAGGCACCTTTTCAGTTCCTATTGAGTAATCCTTGTTCTATCCTGTCTCTCGGCAGTGAGCATCAGAACAAATTGCCTGATGCAACATAAACAGTTCGCTTAATGCAAAATCTGTTTCTCTCATTTGCTGAGTTGGAAAGAGGTAATTCATTGTATTTTGGTAACATAATAATAAATAGGAAGTTTAACAGAGGAGCCTGGATGCTTTGGAAACACAAATTCAAATACTCCCCACTCGGCTACAGCAGCACAGAGCCCAGATTGTATGGAGTTGATCTGAGTTCTAGAAAAAATACATACATACCACATATATTACAACTTTATGAAAGCAGTGTCACACTCACTCTATCTATCTATCTGCCTCTCTATCTATCTATCTATGGTAAAACTTATCTATCTATCTATCTATCTATGGTAAAACTTCATGAAAACATCATCTTCCAGGGACCAAAACAGATTTCAAGTGGCATTCAGTTTTTCCTTCAACCTGGCAGATAGAGCTTGACCCTTTGGGTTTCCTTTATCCTGGGCTAAACATTTGCTTTGAGACCAACTTGGTACTATGCAAATGTATTTCCATGCCTTCTAGTTTAGAATAAGCAGATGTTAAAGACTGGGTGAAAGGTACCATTTGACATCATTTATCTCAGCTTTTTAAGAGTCTGTAGGAAAGGAAACATCATATAACACCAAACACCAACATCTGTAGAACACCAAAAAAATGCCCGAGACCGACAATAGACAATTACAAACGCTACTATATAAACTTGCCCTATTTGCTAAATGCCATGAAGATAAATATATAGCAATAGACAAGTGGATCTGGGTGCCATGTCAATGTAGTAAATATTTTTTCCTTTGAAGCCAAGGCTGACATGTACAATCTCTAAAGGGAGCATTACTGATTAGCCTGTGTCTCTCCTACTCATATGATAAACTCAGGTAAAGTTCAGAGATCCTGTCTTCCAGACCGCTTTCCTGGCTTCCTGCGGTAGCCATCACCACATACTTGACTATGGCAAGAAGATCCCAAACTGGCAAAGGGGTAAAGAGCCCTTTTCCTAGTTTCACTCTTAGAGACCATGGAGAAAGATCAGGATCTGGAAATACAGCTCAGTACCTGTGTGTGTGGGGGAACAATCATGATCATGACTGTTTGTCCAAGTCAGTGTGTGTGTTTGGGGAGCGAAGCGGTGTCCACTTTGGAGCAGAGATCTGACTGATGTCCCCCTATTTGTATTTCCTGGTTCCTTTAAGGATCCAGGGAAATGAATCTGGCCATTTCATAAGTTTGAAGGATACAGAACAGAAAGAAGGTCAATGGGGGCTCTGGTCCCTGAGCCCTTGTGAGCTCACCTCCGGCTCTCGGCATCTTAAAGTGGCTTTTGGCCAAAGGGCCAGTGTCCTTATTCCATGCCCATCTCCCTGGTCAATATTGATCTCAGATCACTGTCCAGGGGTAGGGCAAAGCTCTGGTTTAGGAGAACATCCCAAACGAAAAGGATGTTTTTGGACATTGCCAAGAGACACCTTGTCCTGACACCCCTAGAGCCCCAGCATATCTCTCTCCCTGTGTCCAAAAAACAATCTGTTGCTTGCTTCGCTCTGCTCCCCACCACCCTAGCCCACAGCCAGCCAGCACCTCCCAGCCCTCAGCATCCCGGCATCTTCACTCAGCCCGCACCTCGCCGCCTTTTGGCTGCGCTCCGGCAGCAAAGCAGAGGGCTCTGGGCCGCCTGTCGACTTACCCCAGGCCAAGCGATTTGTTCGGATGTGCGTCGTCTGGCGTCCGAGAGCCAAGGAGCTCGGTGCTGCCGCCTTACCGGTTCTTCCGCGGCGCGCCAACAGCAACCGCCTGGGACAGCCCAGCCGGGGCCTCAAGGCTGCCTGGCCGGTGGGCGGATGGGCACCGGGAAAGGGGCGGGGCGTGGCAAGAAGCGCAAGTGCCGGCTCCTACCGTGATTTCTCCCTTTGCTTCTCAGTCATTCCCAAACTTCCCTGTGGCCGGCCGGCTCTGCTCACCTTTCGCCTTCGTCAGCACCCCGAAACTCTCTGCTCTACCCGCGCCCCTGCCTTGTCCTCGCTCGCTTCTCCCGGCTCTCTGACCCAACGTGGGCCGCTTCAAAGGCACACACTCCTTCCCGCAGCCCAACACACAATAAGAGCAGGGGAAGAAACTGACACGGGGAACTGACAGAGGTAGCTGATGCGGGAGTGTGAGGAGGAGAGAGAGGAGACACGGGGAGAGACAGAGAGACCCGCATCCGCACTCTCACATGCACACACACACACACTCCAGCTCCAGCTGCTAGGTAGTGGCTGGCGGGAGCCCTGGCCACCCTTCCAAATCTTTCTAGACTAGAGGTTTCTGTCCCCTTCCGCTGCCGCTTCTGGAAAATGCTATACAACGAAGGGGAGAGAAAAGCAAAGAGGGGTGGGGAGGGGAAAATCGAGGAGGCGCGCTCCTTTTCTCCTCCGCACCCCAGCTCCAAAAATGTCCAACCCTGAGCTCTTGCCTTTCCCTTCTATCTGCTCCCCGCTTCCCTCTGCTCCTTTTCTCTTCCTCCTCTCCTTTGGGTGGCTGCGAGCTGGGAGAACCCGTTGCGGTTGTGAGGTGTGTGTATGTGTGTGTGGGGGGGGGCGTTGGGGGAGACCGCTGCTGTTGGCGAAAGCACCTCTCACCTCCCCCAACCTGGACCGGCTGCCTCACACACTCTGAGCTCAAGGCAGGGCGGGCGGGGCAGGGCGGGGGAGGCGGGGAGGGGGAGGGAAAAAGCGAGAGGGAGGATGGGGCAGCAGCTCCTGCTTTCTCTGCAGCTCCGTAGCCAGGGGTGGAAGGAAGCCGCAGATGAAACCCCAAGTCAGCCCCCGCGCTGCCCTGTCCCACCGTCTCATCTCTCCCCCCTCGGTACGGAATTTTCTGTTTCATTCGTTTGCTCTCCCCGGGCCTCCCCCTCCCCTAGGTGGTGACAGAGACTGGGGGGCTGAGCGCGGTTTCGGGTAGAGGGGACCGGAGAAGCTCGGAGCGCCTGGCCGGCAGACTCTATTTGCCCCTTGTCCTGAGTGCCCCTCCTTTGGACTGTGACCCCCCCCCCGCCCCCCGTCAGACCGGGCTCTGAGCTGCTGGTGGCGGGGCTGCATGGGCAGCCACGGGTCATCCCGAGGGAAGGGGAGTTGAGCCAGCGAGAGCGCGGGCGAGTGGCCGGTGGACAGCAGGCCCTCGGCACCGAGCGCGGGACCCTGAGTCGCCAGGAGCTGACGTGGGGGTCTTGGATCCCTGACCCTTCTAGTGTAACCCAGTGCAGGCAGCCTCGGGGCGCAGCCCAATTCTCACATCCTTGCCCCTCTCACCCGTAGGGTTAGGGTCGGTCATCCAAGACCCAACCCAGATAGAAGAGGAGTGGGGATGGATAGCGGTATTGTAGGAGGGAGTAAGTTGCTTAGCGGTGGCAGTGGCGTCTGTGTGTGTGTGGAGGGGTGGATGTCACCGGCCACTTGGACCCCTCCTTGATCTTTGCACCTTCGGGTCACGTGAGGCACCTCCCCACCCGCCACCACTCACGCTGTACTCGGGCGCCCTGAACCCTCTTGAAACTTCCTGGGAAGAAATGGCTTAGATTCATACCTGCAACCTGCAGGCGCTTAGGTCCGCTAGCTGGCAGCATCTCCTGGCCCGGCCACACAGCCCCAAAGCTCGGCTTTGTCTTTTATCTCCCTCACTACCTCTCTCCGGAAAGGCGGGTGCGGGGGCTCTGCCTCTCTGGCCGCTGGGCTGGTACCTGAAACCCTTTTCCCTGCCCGTTCTCAGAACAACCTAGAGCTCGGAGAAAGCTCTGCTGTGCTTGCCGCTGTCGCCTTAACCCCCTGAGCACGAACTGCGAGCTTGAGTCGAGCTCCAGAAAGAACCGTCTGCCCTAAATGGCCGAGTGTTCCCATTGCTGTGCCGGTGAAGCTGGCTTACTTATGTTCAGCGGGAGCCCTAGCAATTCTCCTAGGCTACCCTGAGAAAGTCCCTCGAGGCTCCAAGCAAGACAAGTTTATCTGTTGTCCTCGGTTCCCTAAGCCCCGGGTGGCCCAGTATTCTGGAGAGTATTAAGCTTTTGTGTGGGAGCAAGGCGCTGGAGAAAAGTATTGCTTTGGGGAACGAAGAGTTTGTGTTCCTGGCTGAGGGGGTTTGGGGGGCAGGGGTGAGGGTGGAGTCTCCGTTTCCATACTCTTTAAACAACTTGAAGAAGTGTTTCTGAAGATTGGCCCATGATATAGATTAAAAAAAAAAATCACTCGATTCTGGAACCTTGCTGCCTTTCTCCCATTCAAATGCAGTTCTGCTGTGGTCAGCCAGCTCGAATGTACAGCCTCCCAAACAAAAGAGGTCTGTGTTGTGATTAAGCTGGTCCCTCTTTTGGCATGAGGAGTGAGGAGGAAATGTGACTCTGGACAAGACTCTGGGGCATCTCCCTTTCTCTGACTAAACTGCAGCTCAGTTGACGCTTCTACTTCAAGCCTGGGATGCAGTCAGGAGCGATGCCCAGGGAGAAGGAAAGAAAGCGCTATGCTTGTGAGCTGTCTCCTTCAAAGGCCCTATGTGTATAATGCAATTGTCTTTAACGTAGGGGTATTCTGGGTGTTTTTGAATTTTGGGGCTTTCCCAGTGCATGGTGGATAAGACCCATTTCTTTTTCTGCGTGTTCCTGCCTCTTCAAGAGCTTGAGGTTGTATAAAGGAAAACCCTTTCCAAGGCTAAAAGCACCATGAAGATGTGAGGCATTACCATACGAGTTCCAGGACAAACCTATTAGTGGATCTCCTAGTGCAATTAAGAAGCTGACTTCTGTAGGAGCCTAAGCTTGCCTGGGTTGCTTGTCAGCCTTGTGGGCTGGGGGAACTCATCTTCTCTGTGTATATGGAAATATTCAGGTTTTCTACTTGGTGGCTAAGAGTGTATGTTTGCTTGAACTCTCCCAGGGCACATTGCAACCAGAGGCCACATCTGCAAAAGTGGTTCAAAGCCAAAAATGGAAGTGACTGTGGATAATTTAAGTCCAAATCTATTTGGCTTCTAGGCGAGCGTTATTCACATGCCCTGGCCCTATCCAAACACCATCCAGGTAACGACTGTCAAAATGCAATTGAGACAGAAGCATTCAGGGGCCCTGTCTCTTCTCTGTTCTTAACAGCCTTGACCAGAGTAGTAAGTGGGATGTGTAGACTGAAGTTTAGTGTAATAGGCAAAGAGAGACTGATATGACGAACCCAGGGAGGAAAGGTGTTGCAGGAAGTGGGACCCCTTCCAGGGCCCGAGAGTGGGCTCTTGTCTAACACTCAGAAATGAATTGTCTGAGGAGACACACACATTGACGAAGCAAAGAGACTTCATTGGAAAGGGGCGCCTGGGAGGAGAGCAGCAGGGTCAGGGAACCCAGGAGAACTGCTCTGCCACGTGGCTGGCAGTCTTGGGTTTTATGGTAATGGGGTTAATTTCCGGATTGTCTCTGGCCAGTCATTCTGACTCAGGGTCTTTCCTGGTGGCCTGCACATGGCTCAGCCAAGATGGATTTCACCGAGAAGGATTCTGGGAGGTTGGTAGGACATACAGACTGGCGTCTCCTCTCTCCTTTTGACCTTTCCCGAATTCTTCTGGTGGTAGCTTGTTAGTTCTGCGTTCCTTACCAGGACCTTCCGTCGTAAAATAACTCATGCAAGTGGTTACTGTCGGGCCTGGCCAGAGCAGGTGGTTTCCGTCAGTGGTTCCCCTAACAAAGGCATTTTCTTTTCCCCATGAAGCAGGATTTCTCAACCTGGGTGCTATTGACATTTTGGGCCAGATGATTCCGTATTGTGGGGGGGCTGTCCTGTGCATTGCAGGATGTTTAACAGCATCCCTGCCCTCTATTCACTGAAATGCCAGCAACACCCCTTATTACAGGACTCAAGTTCACGGGCCCGACTCACATGAGGCCAAAAAAACTGAAACGTCGGCGTTTGGAGCAGAAAAAGTTTTATTGCAGGGCCAAGCAAGGAGAGTGGTTGGCTCATGCTCAAAACCCCCAAACTCTGATGGTTTTCAGGGAGAAGTTTTTAATAGGCAAAATTTGGGGTGAGGGTTGCAGGGTGTGTGACTTTTCTTTTGATTGCCTGGTGTTGAGGTAACAGGGCAGTGCTCCAGGGATCTTGAGCTCAGCCTGAAATTACCATCCTCCACTTCTTCCTGCAGAAGAACTCAAAGATATAGTTATGTATATCCTTTCAGGAGAACCAGGACGCTGCCCTGAGGCTGTACTATTGTTTCTTGATTGCTCCTCCTTTGTCTCTGCATCCCCCTTACTTCCCTGATTAGCAACTGTGAATCTGCCCTTTGGAACTCACGGAAGTTCTAGGAGGCTGAATGAAGCCTATTTTTCCTACAAACAAGAATGGGGGTGGGGGTTAGTGGAGTGCACAGAAAGGATTTGTACCTGGGAGGGCCCCACAGGGTGCTGCTTGGTTTCACCCCCATCTTGGGACAACCAAACAGGTCTGCAGACATTGCTAAATGCCCCCTGTGGCGCAAAATCACCCTCCCCATTGAGAACCACTGCCATTTAATGTAGTAGTGTCACATTTCAAAGATGGGATGTTCTCTTAATTTTACCCACCTGGGATTTTCCAGGTGTTGTATGGAACAGAATCTCAGAAACTATGAAATATTTTGTGAGGAAACAACATGAAAAGGAGTCCTCACAAATTAATAAATTTTTTTTCTTTTTTTTAAATTTTGACAAGTGATTGAATTCATTCTTATAATCATTGCTACTTCCCTATCACCATCTAACTTGTGGTGAGCACTCGCTGTGAGTGGGGTGTTGATTATAGCAAAGATCTACAAGGCATAATACCAGCTTTCAATACACTAAGAAACCATTGACTTTTTCATCCCCGAAGGGAAAGGTTTGCAGGTTTTCATGGAAAACCAGTTTCCGGATTGAATCTAGCCTTCTACCTCTTATTTCTCATTTGTCCCCAAACAGTGACTTATTCTTTAAGGTTCTGCCTTAGGGAGATTGCCCTTTGTATTGCTAATTACCATAGCTCTATGTTGAGATTTTTTGTGACTTCTCTATATGAGGCACTCATGCCATAACAATGTGTCCAGTGTCGAAATGACCACAACATCATAAAGGCTTTAACAAATTGAGCAGTTTGAAGGCAGGTTTTTATTTACTGCTGACTAAAAAAAAAAAAGCACAACCTAAAAGTTGAGAATTATTTTTTGTTTGGCAGACTGGAGGCAGCCTCTCAGATAGCTCTGAGGGACTGGCTCCTAAGAGGTAAGGGAGGGGCCAGGATACATAGGGGTTTTTGCAACAAACACCAGGTAGTTGGAACAGCAAAATATTACTGTTAATTAAAGAAACCCAGATATCTCAAGTTGATGAATTTAGTGCTTTTCTACGTATGGGAATATGCAAGAATCTGGGCTCATTGAAATCATTCCTTTGATATGCACCTTAGCTAGCTAGGGCCAGTATCCTGTTCTTTCCCATCCTGAGTCCCCTCAGGGTGCACCACTGGGGGGTGGCTGAGGGCTTGGCAGGTTTGTCTCCATCCTGAGTTCCCTCAGGGCTAACTGTTGGGGCTGTGGTAGTGGCTGATGGCTTGATGGCGGAAGCATCCTTTGTTTGCTGATATGGCGGGCAACATTTTTCATTCACAGTACAAAGGAAGGGACTTCTACTTACCTGCAAGTTAGAGAAATACTCAACAATGGCAAAGGAAATGGAATGAACCGGAATGGAATGGAACAAGAGATGATTCTTAAAATACTGCGGAGTGTTGAAAAAATGTCTTGGTGTGATTGTGGGTTTTAACACTCAGCAGTATCTCTGCCCCAGGAAGTCAAACAACACTAATGTGAGTTGTGGGATCCTGATCAGGAATTCAGCAAAGGAAATGCAGGAGGAAGTGTGGAATATCTGTTTGAAAACAGCAGAGTAAACTCCTGCCTTAGAAAATAAGTTACCAGTGAGCCAGACTTATATCAGTGTCACTTACTTTGAATAACTCCTAACCCAACACCATGCATATGTATAGCAACATGCCACTTATAAAGGCCAATGCAGGGACCAACAAATCAGTACATTAAAACTTTGTGTATTCATAAATTATGATTTTCTTGTCAAGGCTAATGATTTATTTAAATAAAAGTTTGTCTGAATTGGGACCATGAGTGGCTGTAACTGAAAACATGTTTCATATTTCAAAAGTAAGTTTAAGTTCTCACATAGCAACAGAATCCCTGTAATCAAGGCATAAGGCCTTAAATGGTGATTAATCTTAATAAAAGAAGTGTAAACAAAGTCACACATCATGGATTAGCTAAGGACTTTGCTGTGCTTACCACTAATAAGAATACAAATGGGGCTGGCCCTGGGCAAATTTATTAAGTGGGATTTCAGAATCACGGAAGATTAGAGAACATTGGGCCAGTGAGAAGGGCCTTGCCTGAGGCCGCATAATGGTTAGTGACAGAGACAAGCTACCGAGACAAGTCTTGCTGCTCTGTGACTGACTCTTTATGTGGCCTAAGGAAGGGAAGGTTTAGTCTTTATTCTGTCTGCTCCCTCCTCAGCTTATTAAAATCTGCCCTCCTGAAATGATGTGATCTGCCCTAATCAAAATACCAGTGTGTTTCCCCTCCCAGGAGTAGTTCTGTCTTCAGCCTTTTTTCTCATTGTGAACCCAAGACTCTATCTCCTTAGTAAAGAGCATTAAAGCATGAGGGGGCAGGTACTTCTTTGGGATAAAGACTTCCCGAGTCCCCGAAATCACCCCAGTTACAGGTCAGGCCTCGTAAATCTGTGAAGGCTGTTTGTTTCTCCTGACTTTTCAAGAATGGACAGGTTTTTTTAATTTCAGGGAGGGCTTGATACAAAAATAAAATTTTAATTTGAATATTTTTCTCTTCAGGGTTTGTTGGTGTGAAGGAATATCCGGTGAGCTGTGCTTTATTCTTGGTCAATAACACAGGTCCTTACGGACAGAGTACTGAGGGGCTAGCTGTGGAAGGTTCTTGGAGAGTGGGCTGTGCTAGAGAGTGTAGGCTTTGGAGTCAGACAGACCTGGGTTTGAATTACAGCTCCATGTATTATTAGTTATGGATATTAGCTTACGTGAACCTTGGTTTGCTGTTCTGTGAAATGGCGATAGTGACTCACAGAGTTGTTTAGTGCGTTTAATTGGATAATACCTAATCTTAGCACAGAGCCTAACATATGGCATAGCCCAGTAATTGCTAATTTCCTTTCTTTTCCCTCTCTGCCCTTTCTGTATTGAGGTGACACATATAGCATAAAATTAACGATCTTAAACTGTATAATTCAGTGCCATTTAGTCCATGCACATGTTGTGCAACCTTCATCTCAATCTAGTTCCAAAACACTGTCATCACCACAAAAGGAGACCCTGTACCCATTAATCAGTCACCCCATTCCTCCCTCCCCTAGCTACTGACAACAGCTAATTTGCTTTGTGTCTCTATGGATTCAGCTATTCTAGATATTTTGTGTAAATGGAATCATGCAATATCTAAACTCTTCTGTCTGGCTTGTTCACTTAGCATAATGTTTTCAAGGTTTATCCATATTCTAGTATGTGTAGGTACTTCACTCCATTTTATGACCAACTAATATTCCATTATGTGGATATCATTATATGGACTGTCTTAGTTTAGGCTGTTATAACAATACCATAGATTGAGTGACTTAAGCAATAAATATTTATTTGTCATAGTGTCAACGTCAGGATTTCCAAGACCAAGATGCCAGCAGATTCTATGTCTAGTGAGGACCCTCTTCCTGGTTTGCAGATGGCTGTCTTCTTGCTGTGTCCTCACATGGCAAGGGGTGGGGGAGGGAGGGAAAGAGAGCGAGAGCGAGAGCGCGAGCGAGAGAGCGCAAGCGTACAAGCGTGCTAGCTCTCTGGTTTCTTCTTATAAGGGCATTAATCCCTCCCTGGGGGCTCCACTCTCATGACCTCATCTAAACCTAATTACCTCCCAAAGGCTCTACCTGCAAATACCATCACATTGGGGATGAATCTTGGGGGGATACAAAATTCAGTCCATAGCAACCACATTTTGTTTTATCCATTCATCAAGTGATGGACATTTAGTTGTTTCTACCTTTTGGCTATTATGAATAATGCTGCTCTGAATTTTTGTGTACAAATATTTGTTTGAATAACTGTCTTCAGTTATTTTGGCTTTGTACCTAGGAGTGGAGTTTCTGGGTCATAAGGTAATTCTTTGTTTGTTTGAGGAACCACCAAATTGTTTTCCACAGTGGCTGCACCATTTTACATTCCCACCAGTAGGGTACAATGGTTCCAATTTCCCTACATCTTGGCCAACACTTGTTATTTTCCTTTTTTTTTTTTTTTTTTTTTTTGCATTACAACCATCCTAGTGGTGTGAAGTGGTATCTTATTTGGATTTGAATTTCTCTAATGGTTAGTGATGTTGAACATCTTTGCATGTGCTTGTTGGCCAATGTATATCTTTTTTGGAGAAATGTCTATTTAAGTTCTTTGCCCTTTTTTTTTTTTTTTTTGCTTTACGCGGGCCTCTCACTGTTGTGGCCTCTCCCGTTGCGGAGTGCAGACTCAGCGGCCATGGCTCACAGGCCCAGCCGCTCCACGGCATGTGGGATCCTCCCGGACTGGGGCATGAACCCGTGTCCCCTGCATCGGCAGGCGGACTCTCAACCACTGCGCCACCAGGGAAGCCCCCCCCATTTTTAAATTGGGTCAATTTTCTGTTGTTTGTTGAGTTGTAAGATTTCTTTATATATTCTGGATACTAGACCCTTATCAATGTATGATTTGCAAATATTTTATCTCATTCTGTAGGTTGTCTTTTTGCTTCCTTGGTAAGTATCCTCTGATTCACAAAAGGTTTTAATTTTGATGAAGTCCAATTTATCTGTTTTTTTCTTGTTCTTGTTGCTTGTGCTTTTGGTGTCATATTTAAGAAACCATCACATAGTTCAAGGTCATGAAGATTGCCCCTATATTTTCTTCCAGACAGCTTATGGTTTTAGCTCTTATGCTTAGGTCTTTGATTCATTATGAGTTAATTTTTTTATGTGAGATAGGGGTCCAACTTCATTCTTTTGCATGTGGATATCTAGTTGTTCCAGCACCGTTTGTTGAAGACACTGTTCTTTCTCCATTGGATGGTCTTGGCACCCTGTCAAAAATCAATTTGCCCTAGATGTATGGGTTTATTTCCGGACCCTCAATTCTATTCCACTGATACAGTTTGCCAGTACCACACTCTTTTGATTACTGTAGCTTTGTATTACGTTTTGAAATAGGAAAGTATGAGGCCTCCAACATTGTTCTGCTTTCTCAAGATTGATTTGGCTATTCAGGTTCCCCCAATTCCATATAAATTTCCATTTCCATTTTTTCAAAAAAGGCCAGCATTTCCATTTCTTCAAAAAAGGCCATTAGGATTTTGATAGTGATTATATTGAATCTGTAGATCACTTTGGGGAGTACTTCAATCTTAACAATATTGTCTTCCAGTCTATGACACTTGATGTCTTTCTTTTCATTTAGGTTTTCTTTAATTTCCTTCAGCAGTGTTTTGTAGTTTTTGGTGTATATGACTTATATCTCCTTGGTTAAAGTATCAATATTTTATTTTTTTGATGCTGTTGAAAATAAAATTGTTTTCTTAATTTTATTTTTGGATTGCCCATTCCTAATGTATAGAAGTGTGAATGATTTTTGCACATTGGCCTTGTACAACCTGCAACTTGTCAAATTCATCTAATGGCCCTAGTTGTTTTGTGTATTCTTTAGGATTTTATCTGTATATAAGATCATGTCATATGTGAATAGAGATAGTTTTACTTCTTCCTTTCCAATTTGGATGCTTTTTATTTCTTTTTCCTGCCTAATTACACTGGCTAGAACTTTTGTTCCAATGTTGAATAGAAGTAAAACAAACAAACAAAAAAGTGGCATCCTTATCTTCTTTCTGATCTTAGGAGGATAGCATTCAGTTTTTCATAATTGAGTATAATGTTATCTGTGGGTATTTCATAAATGTCCTTTTTCAGGTTGACGAAATTCCTTTCTATTGCTAGTTTGTTGAGTGGTTTTATCATGAAAGGTGTTGAAATTTGTCAAATGCTCTTTTTCTTCATTAACAGAGATAATCGTGTAGTTTTTCCTTCATTCTGTTAATTGGTGTATTACACTGATAATTTTCTTGAACCAGTCTTAACGTTCCTCGGATAAATCCTACTTAGTCATGGTGTATATTCCTTTAATATACTGCTGAATTCAGTTTACTAATATATTGCTGAGGATTTTTGCATCTATATTCAAAAGGGATACTGGTCTGTAGCTTTGTTCTTATGTCTTGGTCTGGCTTTCGTATCAGAGTAATGCTGCCTTCATAGAACAAGTTAGGAAAGACTTCCAAAAATATTTTGGAAGAGTTTACCAAGGATTGGTTTTCATTCTTCTTTAAATATTCATAGAATTCAGCAGTGAAGTCATCTGGTGCAGAGCTTGTCCTTGAGACCTTTTTGATTACTGATTCAATCCCTTTGCCTGTTATACGTCTGTTCAAAATTTCTATTTCTTCTTGAGTCAGTTTTGATAGTTTGTGTGCTCTAGGAATTTTTCCATTTCATCTTGGTTTTCTAATGTCTTGGTATACAGATGCTTAATTTTTTTTTTTTTTCTTTGCGGTACGTGGGCCTCTCACTGTTGTGGCCTCTCCCATTGCGGAGCACAGGCTCTGGACGCACAGGCTCAGCGGCCATGGCTCATGGGCCCAGCCGCTCCGCGGCATGTGGGATCCTCCTGGACCGGGGCACGAACCCGTGTCCCCTGCATCGGCAGGTGGACTCTCAACCCCTGCGCCACCAGGGAAGCCCCCAGATGCTTAATTTTTCTTATAATCTTTTAAATTTCTGTAATGTTGGTTGTAATGTACCCACTTTCATTTTTGATTTTAGTAATTTGAGCTTTCATTTTGTTCTTTCCTAGTCAATCTAAGTAAATGTTGTTAATCTTGTTGGTTGATCTTTTCCAAAAAATAACTTTTTATTTGATTGATTTCCTCTCTTGTTTTTCTATTCTCTGACTTATTTATCTCTTCTCTAATCTTTATTAATTCTTTCCTTCCACTAGATTTGGGTTTACTTTGTTCTTTTTCTAGTTCTTCAAAGTGTAAAGTTAGGTTACTGATTTATGTTTTAACATAGTTGTTTACAGTATAAATGTACCTTGGAGCCCTGCTTTTGCTGTATCACATGAGCTTTGGTATGTTGAATTTTCATTTTCATTCTTCTCAAAGTATTTTGAAATTTTCTCTTGTGATTTCTTCTTTAAGACTTTTGTTGTTTAAGGTTTGCTGTTTAGTTTCTGTTTATGAAATTTCCTGTCTTCCTTCTGTTATTGATTTCTATTCTTAGCTCCTCTACATTTTGGTTGGTGAAGATACTTTGTACGGTTTTAATATTTTAAAATGTATTGAGGGACTTCCCTGGCTGTCCAGTGGTTAAGACTCTGCTTTCACTGCAGGGGGCAGAGGTTCAGTCTCTGGTTAGGGAACTAAGATCCCACATGCTGTGCAGCATGGCCAAAAAATAAATAAATAAACAAAATAAAATAAAATTTAATGAGAATTATTTTGTGGTCTAAACTATGGTCTGTTCTGAAGAAGGTTCCTTGTGCACTTGAGAATAATGTTTATTCTGCTGTTTTGGGGTGGAGTGTTCTGCATATACCTGTTACATCTAGTTGGCTTATAGTGTTTTTCAAGTCCTCTGTTTCATTAACCTTTTCTGTCTCATTGTTCTATTCATTATTGAAGGTTGGGTATTGAAGCCTCCAACTATTATTGTAGAACTATCTATAACTCCCTTCAATTCTTGAATCATATGTTTTGAGTCCCTGTTGTTTGGTGTATATATGTCTATATTGTTATACCTTCTTGAATTGGCCCTTTTATCAGTATATACTATTCTTCTTTGTCCCTTATAACAATTTTTGGCTTAAAGTCTGTTTTGTCTGTTATTAGTATATTCATCCCAGTTCTCTTTTTGTTGCTATTTGCATCAAATCTCTTTTCCATCCTTTTACTTTCAACCTATTTGTATATTTGAGTCTAAAGTGAGTCTGTTGTATACAGCAGATACTTGGATCATGCTTTTTGTTAAATCTATTCTGCCCGTCTCTGTCTTTGAATTAAAAATTTTAATAATTTACATTTAAAGCAATTACTGCTAAGGAAGAACTTACTTCTGCCATGTTGCTATTCTTTTTCTATACATCGTATGTTTTTTGTCCCCCACTTTCTCTATTTCTGTCTTCTTTTGTGTTTGATGGATTTCCCCTTCAACTTTGGGATTCTTCCTGGTAAAGGACCAGTATGGGAAAGCTATAAACCTATTCTTCATACATTTGTGCAATGACTAAAATAGAAGACCCTCACCTCCCTCTATACCAACTTCTTCATCTTCTCTCATAGGCATACAAATGAGCCTCTCTGGTCCCTACCACTCACTCCCATACCTATCCACTTAACTGTTCAGCCATCAGTTCAAACTCAGTGGTTCTGAAGTTGACTACCTCTCCCCATAAAATCCATTTTGTTTTAATAAGTAAAATATAATCAGGACTTTTATTATCCCAGTCTTCTGGACTTAAGATTATCCTGGCTTCTCCACTCTCCTTTAGTCCCCCTTCCATAAAGTCACTAAGGTTTTTATGCAATTTCTCCTTGTCCCTTGAATGTGGGAGATTTTGAGGGCAAAATTCCAGGCAAAAGTGATAGCATGTGAAGACTCCTGGGCAAAAGCATGATATGTTCTAGGAAGTGAAAGAAAATAAAAACAGCTGTCATGTAGATTCCAAGGAGAAAGAGTGGCGAGAACAGTCAGGGACTAGATTATGCAATTATGTGAAATCATGTGAGGACTTGTCATGCTAGGGACTTTGAATTTCATCCTATGAAAAATGAAAAGCCATTGAAGAAGGAGAGTTACATGACCAGCAATCCATGTTAGAAGGATCACTCTGTCTATGGAAAATGGGTTAGAGGGGAAAAGACTAGAAGCAGGGAGACGAGCTAAGAGTGTGTTGAAATAATATAGGAAAGAAGTAATGGTGGCCTAGAATAAGGTAGTCACAGTCAGGATGTAGAAAAGAGGACAGAACCATGAGATAGTTAAGAAATATAGTTAATGAGACAGTGATAGATTGAGTGTGGTTGATGAGAAAGAGAGATGTATCTAAGATAACTTCTAAGTTTCTGGCTTGAACAAGTAGGTGAATAATGATACCATTTTACTGAAATGGGGAAAGTGAAGACTGCATATTTGATGGGAAGAACATGAGTTCAGGTAGGATAGGAAGAGTATAAGATGCCTGTGAGACATCCAAGGGGAGATGTTAGAGTACGTCATATAAATCTGGAGGTCAAAAGAGAGCTCAAGGTTGGTGACAGGATTTGGAAGTTGTCAGCATGTAGATGGTATTTAAAAACACGTGATTGAATGATATCACCCAGGGAGAGAGTATGAATAGAAGAGGGCAGAGGGCTGAGCTGTGGAGTCCTCCAAAATTTATAAATACATCAGAAAGTGAAGTAAAGGCCATCAAAGAAGACTGAAAGTACTAGAGAGAGAGGGAAAAAAATAGGAGTAGTGTGGTATTCCAGACAGCTGAAGATGGTGGCCAAGGGATAAATATTTCAAGAGGGAATAATCAACATTCTCTGATGCTGCTGTGAAAGGCAAAAAAAATGACTAGTGAGGTTAATGACATGATAGTCATGGCTTCCTTGATTTTAGTTAGAATGCACTGGATTGATGAGTAAGAGAGAAGTGAGGAAATGGAAACAGTACAGAAAACTTGTTCAAGGTATTTGGAAGAAAAGAGGAAATGAAAGGAGTGACTAGTTGGTAGGGCATGTGGCATCAAGTGAGTTTGGGTTTCTTTTTATTTTCAAGATGGGAGAGGCTTTGAGATGTTTAAATACTGACAAGAAAGGACCAATAGGAAAGGAAAGAAGGAGAAAAGAGGTAATCAATATGGTGGGGGTGCCCTAAAAGGGGGCAGGATTAGCCTTAGAGAGGAGGGGAACATCTTTTTCATAGTAACATAAATGAAGGAGCAAAAGTATCAGTGTAGATTCAGATAAGTTTGTAGATTTCATGGTATAAAGGTGTGATGGTTTCCTTCTGACACTTATATTTTCTTTGGAGTATTAGGAAATGAGACCATTTGCTGAGAGGGAGGGCTCAAGGTGTGAGAGCTTGGAAGTTTGAGGAGAGTGGAGAAAATAATTTTGAGAATGGGAGCTCCAGCTAAGTAAGTAAACTAGAACTACCAGGCTGTGTTGAGAGCAGGTTAGTGGTTTTCTAACACTGCTCAGCAGACTGAGTGCAGATGTGGAGAAAGGGGATGGTTCATTTATCCAGGGTTTTACCAGGTGGGTGTGATAGAAGGTCAATGGATCCAGAGAGCTGGAGGTATGATGTGTCACTGAATCCAAGCTTGCCACAGAGAGGAGTGAAGGCAGGTGGAAGCTACGGATAGGGTAAAATGGAGGGTTCCATGGACAGGTGGTCCCAGTGAGGCTGAAGGACCTCATTTTCTTGAGGGTGATAGCGTGCATGCAACAGAAAAATAGCAAATTTTGGTAAGAGAGTGGGGTCAGAAGTTGTAATTTTAGAGAATGAGCAATTTCTGGTACTGACAAAGTCAGGGGTGTAGCTGTGAGAGTGGATGGCTGAGCTACAGTGGAGTAGGAGAAGATAATTGGAAATAGAACTAAAGGTCAGGGTGCTGTTTGGATCATCCATACAGCCATGGATGTCACCCAAGTTGATGGCAGGAGTTGGTATGTGGAGGAAGTTGAGGACCTAAAGTTTTCAATGAACGGCAGAGGATGGAGATGGTGGTGGAGAGCAGTGGTGAGTTGGTACATGAAAATAAGAATGGTTAGAAAGCTATTTAGCTAAATGGCGTGAGCTTTAAAGTAGCAGGGGTTATATGGAATCCGGAGCCAGATTGCCTGAACTTGAATTCTGATTCCACCAGTGATGACTGTCAAGTTACTTGACCTCTGTGCCTCAATTTTTTATCTGTAAAATGGGTACGATAATAATACCTGATAGGCTTGTTAAGAATATCAAATGAGTTAATAGCTGAAGAATATTTAGAACAGCACCTGGTCCATAGTAATTGCTATTAAGTGTAAATTTTTATGTAGTGTCCTTTTTTTTTAATTTTTTTTTTTTGCGGTACGCAGGCCTCTCACTGTTGTGGCCTCTCCCATTGCGGAGCACAGGCTCCGGACACGCAGGCTTAGTGGCCATGGCTCGCGGGCCCAGCCGCTCTGCGGCATGTGGGATCCTCCCGGACCGGGGCACGAACCCGTGTCCCCTGCATCGGCAGGCGGACTCTCAACCACTGCGCCACCAGGGAAGCCCTATAGTGTCCTTTTTTACAGAAGGCTGGGTGCCCATCTATGATTATATTCATAAGTAAGATCTCAACCAACTATAGATATCCCGTTTATCTGCTTGAGGGGTTTTATTCCTATCATCTGTGATCTATTAGTAGTTAGGTTCTTGGACTCAGCTGGGTCATCAGCAGGGAAGCCAGTTTGTTGGGAAAAAGACTAATGGGAAATATATCAGCAGTGTCCTGAAAGGCTGTAACAATAATGAGGGATATTAGACTTACTAAAAGCAGAGTGACCTGGCAAGAGCTTCATGAGCACCTTTAGAGTCACATTAAAGAATGTGGTATAGCCTCAAGAAGTGTAAACGGTGACAAAGCGATAAAGAGGCATGGACATATATACACTACCAAACGTAAGGTAGATAGCTAGTGGGAAGCAGCCGCATAGCACAGGGAGATCAGCTCGGTGCTTTGTGACCGCCTGGAGGGGTGGGATGGGGAGGGTGGGAGGGAGGGAGACGCAAGCGGGAGGAGATATGGGAACATATGTATATATATGGCTGATTCATTTTGTTGTGAAGCTGAAACTAACATACCATTGTAAAGCAATTATACTCCAATAAAGATGTTAAAAAAAAAAAAAAAAAAGAATGTGGTATAACCATTCCCAGTAGCCGTTTTCCTATTTGGAAACCACAGCCAGTCCCACAGTGTGAGAACCTTGCCTTACATAGCAAGGAAAGGATGTGAGTAGGGAGGTAAGAGGGTGGATGGTTTCTGCATGTTTTCTCTTTTCCTCCATTTCCCCAGTAAGTGCCTCGCACTGAAAATGCACTTTTTATAACCCCTCTTTCACAATGTGTTCTCTGGAAAAGATCTGATAAAATGATTATGAGTACTTATGGCCCATTCCCAGAGACACATTGTTCAATGGTGAGTGCCTTACGTCAAAGGTGGAAAGGTGGAATTTTAGGCATTAGTGAGCTGAGAGGGGGTAGATGTTTTGAGGACCAGGAACCTGCTCGTCAATCTGGCCCTGACTATTGGTCCATTTTTTGAGCCATACACTGTGCTAGATCCTAGATCTGAATAAGACAGTTCCTGACTTCAAGAAGCTCAAGATCTATAGGAGGGAAATAGACACTGTAAAACGCAATCACAACATGATTAGTACCGTTATCAGTGGTGTGGACAAAATGGCAATCTAGAGGAAAAAGATTGACTAATTCCTAACCCTCTCTGTGGGACTTGGGGAAGACTTCGTGGACGAGGTGATATTTTAAATGGGACTTGAAGGATGAATGAATGTCCTGGAGGAAGAATATAGGGAAGGGAAGATATTCTATGCAGGGAGAACAACATGTGCAAAAACATGGATCCATAAAAGGATTTACTAAAAGCGTATTTTCTAGTGGTGTGAGAACTCTACTATAGCTACAGCATAGAAAGTGTGTGGGGAAGGTGTGGCAGGAGATGAAGTAGAAGAGGGAGTGTCTCAGATTGCTAAGGAAGTTTTACAGCATACTAAGGAGTTTGGCAGTAGAGAATCAATAGAGATTTTTAAAAGCAAAGTGGATATGTGATCAAATATGCTTGTTTTTATTTCTCAGAGCCTGGGATTGGTAGCTTTATGGAGGATGAGGTAGAGACTAGAGAGGCATAGAGCTAGGAAGCTGTTGGAATAGTCCAAGCAAGAGACAGTGAGCATCTGAACTGAAGCTGTGTCTGTGATAGAACTGAAGAGACATTTCTGAAGTAAGATTGACAGGATTTGGTAACTAATTGGAAATACAGAGTGAGGCAGAAAGAAGCATGAAGGATCATATTAAGGTTGGCTGTCTAGATATTAACCAACATGAGGTAGACCGAAGGATGCAGCCTTAAGGGGGAATAAGATTAATTCAGTTTTGAGATGGTTGTAGGGCATTCAGCTAGATAGAAATATGGCTCTGGGCTTCAGGAAGAAAACCAGAAGAAAACAGTATCCTGAAAAACAAAAGTGTGAAACTTTCCAAAAGGATAAATTAGAGTGAAGATGGAAAACCATAGTTTTCAGTGTATAGCTCTTTCACTTCCTTGATTAAATATATTCCTGAGTATTTTAATCTTGTTGATGCTATTGTAAATGGAATTGTTTTCTTCATGTATTTTTTGGATAGTCTCTTGTTAGTGTATAGAAACACAACTAATTTTGTGTATTGATATCATATCCTACAACTTTACCAAACTCATTTATAAGTTCTAACAGTTTTTGATGGAGTCTTTAGATTTTCTATATATAATATCATGTCACTGCAAATTGAGACAATTTAACTTCTTTCTTTATTTGGTTGCCTTTTATTTCTTTTCCTTGCCTACTTTCTCTAGCTAGGACTTCCAGTACTGTGTTGAATAAGAGCAGTGAGAGTTGGCATCCCTGTCTTCTCTAGATCTTGGAGAAAAACTTTTCAGCCTTTCACCACTGAATATAATGTTAGCTGTGATCTTATCATATATAGAAATACAGCTGACCCTTGAACAACACAGGGGTTAATCCATGCATAATTTATAGTCAGCCCTCAGTATCTGTGGTTTCTCTGCATCTGTGGATTCAATCAACCATGGACTGTGTAGTACTGTAGTACTTACTTACTACTGAAAAAATGTCCAAGTATAGGTGTACCTGCACAGTTCAAACACATGTTGTTCAACTGTATATTCTTGATAGAAGCTGCTTCCAGAACACTATTGTATTAATTATCTGTTGCTATCTAACAAACTACACCGAAATTTAGCAGTTTCAAACAGCAAACATTTATTATGTCATACAGGTTTTGAGACTCAGGAATCTGGAGGTGGCTTACCTGGGTGGTTCTGAGTCAGAGTCCCTCATGCATTTTCTGACAAGACATTGGCCAGGGCTATGGTTTTCTTAAGGCTTGACGGGGACTGAAGAATTCACTTCCAGGTTTACTCACATGGTTTTTTGGCATGCCTCAGTTTCTTCCTGGGAGTTGGCCAGAGGCCTCTTTTTCTTATCCTTTGGGGAAACCAATAGGCTACCTGAGTGTCCTCATGACATGACAGCTGGCTTCTCCTAGAGAAAGTGATTCAAAGGAAAGTAGAGACAAAGACAAGGAAGCCACAGTCTTCTGTAACCTAATCTCAGAAATGTCATACCATCACTTCTGTCATCTGATACTTGTCACACCGACCAACTGTGTTAATGTAGGAAGGAGCTACACAAGGGTGTGAATACCAGGGGTTAGGAATCATTGGGGACCATCTTGGAGGCTGGCTCCAAGAACAAATACGCTCAACAAATATGCATATATTTGTGTATAGGGAGATACTGATGAAAAATACAGACATCAAAGTACCAAGAATGTTTATCTCTGGGAGGTAAGATTACAGGTATTTTTTAAATATATTTTTCTTTTTTATCTGTTTTGCAATTTTTATAGGGAACTCAATCACTGATATTTGATAAAATCAGAAACCAATCAATATATTTTATTAAAGGAATGAATGGGAGTTGAGGAAATAGGGAAACTGTATATAGACTATTCCTTCGACAATTTTGGTAGTCAAAGTAACGTAGAGAGATTAGTTTTAGGAATAGGCGTAATTGAGGAATGTGGGGTTTTTTTTTTAATAGGAAAATATGTTTGTAGACTGAGAGGAAGAATCTGGAGGAAAGGTCAAGATCAGAGGCACAGGAGAGAGAAGGGACTATTGATGAAGCTCTAGTGGATGTGGAAGGAAGTGAGCTGCAATGTGGAGGTGGAGGTCATTGTCACAGTCACAGTGAATGATAATGGAAGTGTAGATATGTGAAAGAGTTGGCCTTGGACGTGAGAATGTGTAAGCCTTGGACAAAATATATTAGCTTTGGCTAAGAATAAAGTTGAGTTGGAGTGGGGAAACATTGACCTCTGAAATATGAGAGGAGGAAAAGATGGGTGCCATTATTAGAAATTAATTAGAGTATTAAGACAAGAAATTCTATGGAGTTCACACTTAATGGTAGGTTTTATTCCTCTGATAAAGGCAGCAAGACATTCTGCTGAGTCTGTCTGTGATAGGGTAAAAGGCCTGGAGAGGGTTATACAAGTTTAAAACATCTGTTGTTTGGAATGAGAAAGGGCCAACCAGGGAAAAGGATTGTGGAGAAAGCTTGAGAGCCCAGATGATAATATCTGTGGTCTCTTGTGTCATCTTTAAACACAAAGAATGGCATTACCAGCTCTAATGTGTAATAATGTTTATCTGTTGATCATTAAAATGCTGCTTTTCATGATCATTAAAATGCTGCTTTTCATGTTAAAGGAAAATGTTTCTCTACTCACAGCACTCTTACATCAAATATATGGCTTTTTCTTTGACATCAACCAATTTTCCAATTCTCTGGACAGTAAGTGGATATCGTATAATTTAACTCAATTCTGAGTTAAATTAATCAATTCTAATTACCCAGGGTTAGTGTCAGACTTCATATGCTTAAGAGTTCATTTCCACAAGAATGCCCTCACTTTGGATGCGATTGGCAAGTAATGTAGGTCCCTACAGTACCTGCACTCCTGTTTGACTTGGCTACAAAGTTGGGGGTTCCCACAGAACCCTCCACAGATCTGATAATTTGTTGGAATGGCTCAAAACTCAGGGAAATATTTATTTACATTTACTGGTTGATTATAAAGGATACAGATGGAAAGCCAAGTGAAGAGGTACGGTAGGGCAAGGTCTAGAAGGGTCCTGAGTGCAGGAGCTTCTGTCTCCCGGAGAGTTTACCACACTCTTGGCACATGGATGTCTTCAGCAACCTGGAAGCTCTTCAAACCCCATGGTTTAGGGATTTTTATGGAGGCTTCATCATGTAGGCATGATCAATTATTAACTTAATCTCTACTCCCTCTCCCCTCCCAAGAGGATGAGGATGGAGCTGAAAGTTCCATGTTTCTAATCATGGCTTAGTCTTTCTGGTGATCAGTTCCCATCCTGAAACTATCTGGGAGCCCATGAAAAGTCTCCTTATTAGAAAAAAAATGCTCCTATCACTCAGGAAATTCCAAGGGATTTAGGAGCTCTTTGTAAGATACTCCTATCACCCCCATCAGTCAGGAAATTACAAGTTGCAAGAGCTCTGTGTCAGAAACAGAGGGCAGAGACCAAATATGTATCTTCTTATGTCACACGTTATTGGCCAGCCTTTTACATAGTTTACATCTCTTTAAAACTAATGAGTTAGGGCTTCCCTGGTGGCGCAGTGGTTGAGAGTCCGCCTGCCTATGCAGGGGACACGGGTTCGTGTCCCGGTCTGGGAAGATCCCACGTGCCGCGGAGCGGCTGGGCCCGTGAGCCATGGTCGCTGAGCATGCGCGTCCGGAGCCTGTGCTCTGCAACGGGAGAGACCACAACAGTGAGAGGCCTGCGTACCGCAAAAAAAAAAAAAATTAAAAAATAATGAGTTTGTTTTCACAGCATTTCTCCTTACTTCTTGTTAAGTTAGCTTGCTTGAATTATGTTTATAGAAATCCCATGATGTACCTGGCTTCAGTTTTAGGGTGACAGTTATCAGTCCCTATTTATGGGCCAAACCAAAAGCAAAATTTTGGTCTTCTTTCTGAAATGGCTACCGCCATCAAAATGTGATGTTTGCAAGGATATTTTATCTAGGTAATATGAATGATTTTTAGGTAGAAAAATTATATAGGTCAAGAGTTTGCACATAGATACATAAAACTTAGGGTTTTTAGAACTTGGAAGTTCATTAACATTTAAGAGAAGCCCTCTGTATTAGCAGTTTCCCTTTTTCTGAAGAAAACCCCCAAAACCCCATTTACTGGAGAACACAAATAAACACTATATACCTGAGCACAGGAGCTGAAAAGTGCATTAAAAACACCTTTCAGCAAATTGAAATGAAACTCTTTTCATCCTACATACAGACGGAGAATTTGGTATACACAAAAAATTATATTCACATTCCAGTCCCTCTGTAAAACCTGTTGACTGATGCCTAGGACTCACTGAATGCTTGCAGCTAATAGCCTCCTCTTTCTTAAGTTAGAATACTCTTGCTGCCACCAGTTGAGAGGTATAAGAGTCAAGACAGGGTTGTATTTGTTTTCATACCTGTTTAGGCCAATCGAACTTGCTATTGTAATTCCATAGTTTAACTTTTATATTATGAAAACCAGTCAGAGCATGACTACAAAAATAAAATTATTGTTTCTATAAAAACCAAGTTGGCTGAACAATATTAGGAATAAAGCAAGGGACTTAACTAGAGATATAACAGAGATTAAGAAGCATATATTAAAGTATTTTGTGCTAATACTGTTGAAGAATTAGATGAAATGAATAGATTTCTAGAAAAATATAAATTACCAAAGGTGACTCAATAAAACAAAAGAGATGCCTTAATTAACTGTGATAATATTCAAGGAACTTACTCCAGTAGTTGAAAATCTCTACTGGAAAACACCAGACCCAGGCAGTTTTACCATCTCACACAAAGTATTTTAGGGGAGGAAAAAAGAGGAAACAATCCCTAAATTATTTTATCAGATAAGTATATAACTATGATACCAAACCAGACAATAATATGTGGAAGGGGAATTAGAGGTCAAATTCACTCATGAATATAGATACAAAATTTTAGTAAATATATTTAAAAATATATTCTAGCAATATTTAAAAACATAATTCATTAAGATCCAGATGGGTTTATTTCAGACACGCAAGGGTTTATTTCAGGAATGCTATGAAAATAAACTTTAGGTACCTCTGTGAGAATTTTTAAGCAATAATAGATTAGAAAATCTGTTAATGTAATTCAGCACATTAACATATCTCAGTAGATACAGGAAAAGCATTTAATAAAACTTTAACATGTATTCATGATAAAAATAAACACTTAGAAAATCAGGTATAGAAGGAAATTAATTTGATAAAGAAGACCTAAAAATGCCCCTAATGCAAACATCATACTTCAGGTTGAAATTTTAAAAGCGTCCCTTTGAAATTAGAGATAGGAACACCTATGAACACCATATCTATTTATTATTTATAGAATATCTAAGCCGGAAGACTGAGACAAGGTAAAGAAATGGAACTTATAAGGATTTAAAAGGAAGAAAAAAACGATAATTTTTTCTAAGGTGTTATGACTTTGTGTCACTTTCTCAGATTATATGCCTGTGTATTATTATGTGACACTTTTTAAAAAAATTTATTTTATTGAGGTAGGTTGATTTACAGTGTTGTGTTAATTTCTGCTGTATATATATATATACACACATCCTTTTTCATATTCTTTACCATGATGGTTTATCACAGAATATTGAATACAGTTCCCTGTGCTATAGGAAGGGTTAGTTTACTTAAAACAACCCCCTCTCCATTCGAAGAACTAACAATTGTGAATAAAATATTGTTTAACATCTTCTTAAAGGCAAACAAGAGATTACTAGATATTAATAAATTACAAGGCCAAAGTCTAAGGTAATAGTGGGAAAAGGGAGATATTAGCTGAGCTCCAAAGCCATTTTTTATCCTTTAGGAATTTGCCAAGATAGGTGACAGTCTCAGGGTAACAGGTGGGGCAGAAGTTATTATCCAGGGCATGCCTAAGGTGAGGAGACTACTAGGTGACTTTTCCTATAAAAGTGAACCTCAAAGGACTATACTCTTGAGTAAGGGTAAATCAGAAGGAAATACCACCAATTCCACCTGCTGAGAAAAAGTGCATGAGAAGTTGCCTTGGCACTGAGCAAAATATGGGGATAAGAGGACTAGTCCCTAAGAAATTATTAACACAAGCTGGACCTCACATACATTTATAGTCAACATTTATCACCTGGTTGGACAAACATCTTCAAGAAATGAATGTAATTAAGGTTATGCTTAATAGACAGGTCCCTAGGTGCTTGGCAGAAGCAAACACAAATACTCTTTGGAGGAAAGTACCTTCATCTTAACCCCAAAATAATGTCTACAAATGAAAACACAACATAACAAAACTTATGGGATGCAGCAAAAACAGTCCTCAGTGGAAAATTTATAGCTGTAAAAACTTACATTAAAAAATATGTCAAATAAATAAACTAACTTCATGCCTCAAGGAATCAGAAAAAAAGAAGAGCAAACTAAATCCAAAGATAGCAGAAAGAAGGGAATAATAAAGATTAGAGCAGAGATTAAATAAAAAAGAATAGAAAAACAGTGAAATCAATGAAGCCAGAAATCGCTTTGAAAAGATCAACACAGTTGACAGACATTTAAGTAGACTAAGAAAAACAGAGAAGATGGAGATAACTGAAATCAGAAATGCAAGTGGAGGCAATACTACTGACTTTAAATAACTAAAAAGAATTATAAAAGAACACTGTAAACAGTTGTAACACCAACAAATTAGATAACCTAGATGATATAGGAAAATTCCTAGAAACACATAAACTACCAATTCTAACTCAAGAAAAATATAAATTCTGAACAGACCTATAAAAAGTAGATTGGAAGAGTTATCAAAAATGTCCCCCAGAAGGAAAGTCCAGGAACAGATTGATTCACTGGTGAATATACCAAACATTTAAAGAAGAATTAACACCAATCCTTGTTAAAATCTTCTAAAAAATATAAAGGAAGGGGGAAACACTTCAGTTTATTCTATGATACCAGCATTACCCTCCTACCAATGCCAAAGATATCACACACACAAAAAATTACAGGCCAGTACCCCTTATAAATATAGATGTAAAAATCCTCAGCAAAAAGTAGCAGACCAAATATAACAGCATACTGAAAGGATTATTCACTATGGTTAAGTGGAATTTATCCCAGGAATGCAAGGGTAGTTCAATCTAAGAAAATCAATGTAATGTACCACATTAATAGAATGAAGGGGGAAAAAACCACATGGTCATTTCAACTGATGCAGGAAAAGCATTTGTCAAAATCCAATACCCATTGATGATAAAAAAAAAAAACACTCAACAAAAAGTGGAAAGGAATTCCCTCAACATGATAAAAAATATTTATGAAAATCCAAAGTTGAAATTATACTCAGTGGTAAATGACTGTAAATTTTCTTCCTATGATCAAGAACAAGATAAAAATTGCTGCTTTCACTGCTTCTATTCTATTGTGATACATGTTCTAGACAGAGCAATTAGGCAAGACAAAAAATAATAGGCATTCAAACTGGAAAGAAGTGAAGCCATCCCTATTCAGATGACTTGATTGTATATGTAGAAAATCCCAAAGAATCCATAAAAAATTGCTAGAGCTAATAAAAAAAATCGACAGTGTGTTTCTGTATACCAGCAATGAGCAATATGAAAGTAATTTAAGAGACCAATTTAAAATACCAACCAAACAATAGAATATGTAGGAATAAAATTTAACCAGGAAAGTGAAACACTTGTATACTAAAAACTATAAAATATTGCTTAGGAAATTAAAAAAGGCTTAAATAAATAGAAAGACATCACATGTTCATGGATTGGGAGACTTAATATTGTTAAAATGTTAGTACAAACCAAAACTGTCTACAGATTCAATGCAGTAAATATAAAAATTTTATTGGCCTTTTCTTTTTTCTTTCAGAAATAGAAAAGGTGATCATCAAGTTGTTAAGGAATAACAAGGGTCCTTGATTAGCCTAAGCACTCTTGCATAGAAGAAAAGTATTGGAGAATTAACATTCCCAATTTCAAACCTTCTACAAATCTATAGTAATAAAAAAATATGGCACTGGCCTAAGGACAAATACATAGGTAGATATAATAGAATTGAGCATCCAGAAATAAATCTTAACATCTATGACAAATTAATTTTTGGCAAGAATGCCTAGGTCATCAGTGGGGAAAGAACACTCTCTTCAGCAAGAAGGGGTGGGGTGTCTGGATACCCACATGCAAAGTTCTTAGAATAAAACTTAGGGGTAATTCTTCATGACCTTTGATTTGGCAATGATTTCTTAGAGATGATACCAAAAGCATGGACAACAGAAAAATAGATAAATTGGACTTCATCAAAATTAAAGACTTTTGTGCACCAAAGAACATTATTAAGAAGAGGAAGAGATAATGTATATAATGGGAAAATTTTCTGTAAATCATGTCTAATAAGGGTCAAGAATTTATAAAGAACTCTTAACAACTCAACAACAAAATGACAATCCAATTAAAAAACATCATTAACCATTAGAGAATACATATCAAAACCATGAGATACCACTTCACAACCATTAGGATAACTATTTTTTTAATGCAAAATAATTATTGGTGAGGATATGGAGAAACTGGAACTCTTGTACATTGTTGGTGGGAATATAAACTGATTCAGCACTGTGGAAAACAATTTGGTATTTCCTCAAAAATTAAACAACCTCAGTATATATATATGTATTTGGGATCTCCAGGAGAGAGAAGGAGGGTCAAAAATATTTGAATACATAATGGCTGAAAGTTTCAAATTTGAAGAAAGTTATACAAGAAACTCAACAAAACCCAAGCACAAGAGACATGAAGAAAACTACAAGTATGGTAAGCAGTCTTCTGAAATATATACCACAATGACTTCCACCTCCTGATATAAATGCCCTTGTATAATCTCAACCTCTTGAATGTAAGTTGGGCCAAATGAATAGAATATAAAAAAAGTGATGGGGTGTCATTTCTGACATTCAGTTATGAATGACCATGATTTCTAACTTGCTGGTACTTTCTTGTTGACGTTGATGAACCCAGATGCAGTGTTGTAAACTGCCCTATAGAGATACCCATATGGCAAGGAACTGAGGGTATCTTCTGACCAACAACCAGTGAGGAACTGAATGAAGTCCTCAGCTTAACAATCCACAAGGATATGAATCCTGCCAAGAATTACTAAGTGATCTTGGAATCAGAACTTGGCCCACCTGAACCTTGATATGACTGTAGCCCCAGCCAACCACTTGATTGTAGTTTGGTGGGCAGTCTGAGACACAGATGCAGACAAGCAACATCCAAATTCTGGGTGCACAGAAATCATGAGATAATAAACCATTTTTTTAGCTCCTGAGTTTGGGAGGTAATTTTTTTAATGTAATAATAAGTAATACACAAAATATTACAGTTAATTGTTTAAACTAGTGATATTATAAAGAGAAAATCTTAAAAGTAGCAACAGAGAAAAAGAGAAATTACACACAGAGAACAAAGAACGGAAGACAAAGATTTCTTACCAGAAAAAAATGCAAACAAGATAACAGTAGAAAAACATCCTGAAAGTACTGAAAGAAAAAAAATGGATGAACTTGGAATCCTATAATGTACAAATATCACATTAAATGTAAATTATCTGAACATCACATTTAAAAGGGAGAGATTATCAGCTTGGGTAAATTTGCTATACCTGTCAGTTTGTTTCTGTTTTGTTATATTCATTCATGTGTTTGTTCTTTATATTCCACATGTAAGTAATAACATACAGTATGTGTCTTTATCTGACTTATTTCACTAAGCATAATACCCTTCAGGTCCATCCATGTTGTTGCAAAAGGCAGAATTTCTTTCTTATGGCTGAGTAATATTCATTTTTATATATACCCATCCTTTTTTATCCATCTATATCTTGCTGGACACTTAGGTTGCTTCCATATCTTGACTATTGTAAATAATGCTGCTATGACACTGGGGTGCATGCATCTTTTCAAATTAGTGTTTACATTTTTTTCCAGATATGTACCCAGGAGTGGAATTGCTGGATCATATGGTAGTTCTATTTTTAGTTTTTTGGGAAACTTCCATACTGTTTTTCATAATAGCTGCACCAATATACATTCCCACCAACAGTGTACAAAGGTTCTCATTTCTCCACATCCTCACCAATGTTTATTAGTGGTCTTTTTGATGATAGCCATTCTGACAAGTGTGAGGTGATGCCTCACTGAGGTTTTGATTTGCATTTCTCTGATGATTACTGATGCTGAGCATCTTTTCATGTGCCTGTTGCCCATCTGTATGTATTCTTTGGAAAAATGTCTGTTCAGTTCTTCTGCTAAGTTTTTAGTCGAGATGTTTGGTTTTTTGCTATTGAGTTTTATGAGCTCTTTCTATATTTTGGATATTAACTTCTTATTAATCATATATATATATATAATTTGCAAATATTTTCTCCCATTCAATAGATTGTTTTTCCATTTTGTTGATGATTTCCTTTGCTGTGCAAAGGTGTTTTTTCGTTTTGTTTTGGTTTTTGGGTTCTTTTGCTTTTGCTTCCTTTGCCTTAGGAGACAGAGTTAAAAATATTTCTAAGAATTATGTCAAAGACTGTTCTGCCTCTTTTCTTCTAGGAGTTTTATAGTTTCTGGTCTTACATTTAGGTATTTAATCATTTTGAGTTTATTTTTATACATGGTTTGAGAAAATGTTTTAATTTCATTCTTTTATGTGTAGCTGTCTTGTATTCCCAGGATGACTTATTGAAGAAACTGTCTTTTCCCAATTTTATATTCTTGACTCCTTTGCTGTAGATTAATTGACCATATTTTGTGTGGGTTTATTTCTTGGCTCTCTATTTTGTTTTATTATCTATGTGTCTGTTTTTGTGCCAGTAGCATACTGTTTTGATTACTGTGGCTTTGTAGTATAGTCTGAAGTCAGGGAGCATGATATCTCCAGCTTTTTTTTTTTTTTCCTGAAGATTGCTTTGGCTATTCTCTGTCTGTTGTAGTTTTGTACACATTTTAGGATTCTTTGTTCTAGTTCTGTGAAAATTGCCATGGGTATTCTGATAGGGATTGCATTAAGTCTGTAGATTACTCAGGGTACTATGGACATTTTAACAATATTAACTCTTCTAATCCGTGAACGTGAGATGTCTTTCCATTTCTTTGTATCATCTTACTTTACTTGATTAATGTCTTATAGTTTTTAGAGTATAGGTCTTTAATCTCCTTGGTTAAGTTTATTCCTAGGTATTTTATTATTTATTTTAACTGAACTATAGTTGATTTACAACATTGTGTTAGTTTCAGGTGTACAGCAAAATGATTTGGAAATATATATATATATTTCAAAGAATATATATATTTATGTTTATATTTTTTTTTATTTTTTGTTTCTTTTCCATTATACATTATTATAAGATATGGAATATAGTTACCTGTGCTATACAGTAAATCCTTGTTGTTTATCTATTTTATATATAGAAGTGTGTATCTGTTAATCCCATACTCCTAGTTTATCCATTCACCACCCTTCCCCTTTGATAATCTTAAGTTTGTTTTTTATGTCTGTTTGTCTCTTTCTGTTTTGTAAATAAGTTCATTTGTACTATTCTTTGGATTCCACATATAAGTGATATCATATGATATTTGTCTTTCTCTGTCTGACTTCATTTAGTATGATAACCTCTAGGTCCACCCATGTTGCTGCAAATGGAAAAAATTTATTCCTTTTTATGGCTGAGTAACAGTCTGTTGTATATATATACATATATATATATATACACACCATCTTTCTCCATTCATCTGTTGATGGATACTTAGGTTGCTTTTATCTCTTGGCTATTGTAAACAGTGCTGCTATGAACATTGGGGTGCGTGTATCTGTTTGAATGAAAGTTTTCATCTCTTCCAGATACATGCCCAGGAGTGGGATTGCTGGATCATATTTTAACTCTATTCTAAATTTTTAAGAAAAACCTTCACAGTGTTTTCTATAGTGCCTGCACCAATTTATATTCCCACCAACAGTATAGGAGGGTTCCCTTTACTCCACACCCTCTCCAGCATTTATTATTTAAAGACTTTTTTTTTTTCTTTTTTCCGGTATGCGGACCTCTCACTGTTGTGGCCTCTCCCTTTGCGGAGCACAGGCTCTGGACAGGCAGGCTCAGCGGCCATGGCTCACGGGCCCAGCCGCTCCGCGGCATATGGGATCTTCCCAGACCGGGGCACGAACCTGTGTCCCCTGCATCGGCAGGCGGACTCTGAACCACTGCGCCACCAGGGAAGCCCTTAAAGACTTTTTGATGATGGCCATTTTGACTTGTGTGAGGTGATACCTCATTGTATCACCTCATTGTATCAGTTTTGATTTGCATTTCTCTAATAATTAGCAATGTTGAGCATCTTTTCATGTACCTATTGTCCATCTGTATGTCTTCTTTGGAGAAATAATTATTTAGGTCTGCTGTCTATTTTATTCATGGGGTTGTTTGGGGTTTTTTGATATTGAGTTGTATTTGTACACTTTGAAAATAAAGCCCGTGTTGGTCTCATCGTTTGCAAATATTTTTTCCCCAGTCCATAGGTTGTCTTTTCATTTTGTTTACAGTTTCCTTTGCTGTGCAAAAGCTGATAAGTTTTATTATGTACCATTTGTTTATTTTTGCTGTTTTTTTCCCCATGGGAGACTGACCTAAGAAAACATTGCTATGATTTATGTCTGAGAATATTTTGCCTATGTTCTCTTCTAGGAGTTTTATGGTGTCATGTCTTATGTTTAAGTCTTTAAGCTGTTTTGAGTTTATTTTTGTGAATGGTATGAGGGAGTGTCCTAACTTCATTGATTTATATGCAGCTGCCCAGCTTTCCCAGCACTGCTTGTTGAAGAGACTGTCTTTTCTCCATTGTACATTTTTGCCTCCTTTGTCAACAATTAGTTGACCATAGGTGTGTGAGTTTATTTTTGGCTCTCTATTGTGTTCCATTGATCTATATGTCTGTTCTTATGCCAGTATCATGCTGTTTTGATTACTGTACCTTAGTAGTATTGTCTGAAGTCTGGAAGGGTTAGGCCTCCAGCTTTGTTCTTTTTCCTCAGGATCACTTTTGCAATTCTGCATCTTTTGGGGTTCCATATAAATTTTAGGATTACTTGTTCTAGTTCTGTGAAAAATGTCATAGGAAATTTGATAGGGATTGCATTAAATGTGTAGATTGCTTTGGTTAGTATTGCCATTTTACCTTTATTAATTCTTCCAATCAAAGAGCATGGGATATCTTTCCATTTCTTTCAGTCATCTTCTATTTACTTTATCAGTGTTTTAGAGTTCTCAGCATATATAGCTTTCATCTCCTTGATGAGGTTTATTCCTCGATAGTATTTTTAATTTGATTTTAAACTGGATTGTTTATTTACTTTCTCTTATATTTCATTGTTAGTGTAAAATTTCTGTATATTAATCTTGTGTCCTGCTATCTTGCTGAATTCATTTATCAGTACTAATAGCTTTTATGTGGAGTATTTACTGTTTTCTGTATAAAATATCATGTCATCTGCATATAGTAAAAATTTTACCTTTTCACTTCCAATTTGGAAACCTTTTATTTCTTTTTCTTGTCTGATTGCTGTGGCTAGTACTTCTAACACTAAGTTGAATAGAAGTGGTGAGAGTGGGCATCCTTGTCTTATTCCTGAATTTAGGGGGAAGGCTTTCAGCTTTTCACCTTTGAGTATCATGTTGGCTGTGGGTTTGTCATAAATGGCTTTTATTATGTTGAGATATGTTCCCTCTATACCCACTTTAGTGAGAGTTTTTATCAAGAATGGATGTTTAATTTTATCAAATGCTTTTTCTGCATCAATTGAGATAATCATGTAATTTTTGTCTTTTCTTTTGTTGATGTGGTGTGTAACACCAATTGATTTGAGTATGTTGAACCATCCTTGTGATCCTGGAATGAATCCAACTTGATCATGGTGTATGATCCTCTTTATGTAATGCTGGATTTGATTTGTTCATATTTTGGTGAGGATTTTTACATCTATATTTATCAAACATACTGGCCTATATTTTTCTTTTCTTGGTAGTGTATTTGTCTGGTTTTGATATCAAGGTGATGGTGGTTTGATAGAATGAATTTGGGAGTTTCCCCTCATCTTCAATCTTTTGAAAGAGTTTGAGAAGGATAGGTATAAGTTCTTCTTTGTGTGTTTGGTAGATTTCCCCAGTGAAGCCATCCTGTCCTGGAGTTTTGTTTGCAGGGAGTTTGTTCAATTATTGATTCTGTTTCACTTATATTGACTGGTCTGTTCAAATTATCTGTTCCTTCTTGATTCAGTTTTGGCAGTCTGTATGTTACTAGAAACTTGTCAATTTCTTCTAGTTTGTCCATTCTGTTGGCATATGACATATGTTCATAGTATTCTCTTACGATTTTTTTGTATTTCTGTAGTATAGATTATTATTTCTCCTCTTTTATTTTTTATTTTGTTTATTTGAGTCCTATGTCTTCTTCTTGGTGAGCATGGCCAGCCAGAGGTTTGTCAATTTTTTTTATCTTTTCAAAAATCTACTTCTTGGTTTTATTGATTTTTTCTATTTTTAAAAAATCTTTCTTTTATCTGTTTTCTCTCTGATCTTTATTATTTCCTTTCTTTTGCTCACTTTAAGTTTGGTTTTTTCTTCTTTTTCTAAACCCTTTAGGTGGTAAGTTAGGTTGTTTATTTGGGATTTTTCTTATTTTTTGAGGAAGGCCTGTATCACTATGTACTTCCCTCTTAGAACTATTTTTTAGCATTCCATAGATTTTAGAAAATTGTGCTTTTATTTTCATTTGTCTCAACCTATTTTCATTACCTTTTTTTTTAAGGGCTGGGAAGATGCTGAGATAATCTAATTAGAAACATGAGGAACTCAATCCGTTTTCTGATTTCCACTTTGATTCGTTCATTGACCCAATTGTGTTTTAGTAGGATGTTGTTCAGTCTCTGTGTTTGTATTTTTCCCATTTTTCTTCTTCTGATTGATTTCTAGTCTCATACCATTGTGGTTGGAAAAAATGCCTTATACAATTTTTGGCCTCTTAAATTTTTTGAGACTTGTTTTGTGGCCTAGCATGTGGTCTAACCTGGAGAATGTTCATTGTACACTTAAAGAGGAGGTGCATTCTGCTGTATATGGGTGAATTTCCTGTAAACATCTATTAAGTCCAACAGTTCTAATGTATCATTTAAGACCCTTGTTTCCTTTTTGATTTTATGTCTGGATGATCTGTCCATATAGCTGATTCACTTTGTTATACAGCAGAAACTAACACAACATTGTAAAGCAATTATACTCCAATAAAGATGTTTAAAAAAAAAAGTGGACTGTTGAAGTCCCCTACTATTACTGTATTATTGTCAATTTCTCCCTTTATAACCGTTAATAATTGCCTTATATATTTAGGTGCTCATATATTAGGTTCATACATATTAACAATGTTATATTCTCTTGTATTGATCCCTTTATCATTATAAAATGCCCTTCTTTGTCTTTGGTTATAGACTCTGTTTTAAAGTCTACTTTGTCTGATATAAGGGTTGCTCCCCCATCTTTCTTTTCATTTCCATTTGCATGAAATACCTCTTTCCATCTCCTCACTTTCAGTCTGTGTGTGTCTTTAGCTCTCAAGTGTGTCTTTTAAGCAGCATATTGATGGGTGTTTTTTTTTTTTAATCCAATCAGCCACCCTTTGTCTTTTGATCAGAGCATTTAGTCCATTGCCATTTACAGTGATTATAGGTATGCAGTTATTGCCATTTTATTATTTTTTTTCTGGTAGTTTTGTAGTTCTTCGCTGTTCTTTCCTTTTTTTCTTGTTGTTTGATGATTTTCTTTAGTGTTACAGTTGTGTTCCTTTCTCTCTAGTTTTTGCATATCCGTATTTTAGGTTTTTGATTAGTGGTTACCTGTGGGCTTCATATATGTTGACTTATAACTATATCTACTTATTTTAAATGGATATTCATTTAAGTCAAAAACATTCTAAAAGATCTACATTTTTACTCCCCTCCCCCTCATTTTGTGTTTTTGATGTCATATTTTACATCTTCATGTTTATTCCTTTACTATTTATTATAGTTATAGTTGATTCTATAATCTTTGTCTTTTAATGTTTGTACTAGCTTATTTAAGTGGGTAAACCACAGCCTTCATCATAGATTTTTCTTTATGTATGGGATTTTTTCCTCTCCTGTAAGTTGTACATCTCTTTGTAGTCTTTGCTTTTCCAGTTTGAAAAGATCCTTTAACACTTTTTTTAAGATGTGACTTAGTATTGATGAACTCTTTTAGTTTTTGCTTTTCTGAGAAGTTTTTTATGTCTCCTGTAATTCTAAATGATAATCTGCCTAGGTAAAATATCCTAGGTTGAAGGTTTTCCACATTCAGCACTTTATATCATGCCACTCCCTTTTTGCTTGCAAATTTTCTGCAGAAAAGTCAGTTGATAGCCTTTTGGGGTTCCCTTGTGTCTGAGTTTTTGTTGTTTTCTTGCTGCCTTTAGAATTCTCTCTTTAACTTTTACTATTTCAATTGTGGTATATATAGGTTTGGATCTCTTTGAGTTTATCTTTTTTGGGACTTTCTGATTCCTATACCTGAATATCTCTTTTCTTCTTTGATATGTTTTCAGCCATGATTTCATCAAGCTTATTTCTACCGCTTTATCTCTCTCTTCTCATTCTGGGACTTCTATAATGCAAATGTTAGTATAGTTGATGTTGGCTCCAAAGTACCTTAAACTATTCTCAATTTAAAAAAAATTTGTTGTTCTTTTTGCTCTTCTGATTCCTTGATTTCCATTATTCTATCTTCCAGATCACTTGTGCATTCTTCTATATCACCTAGTCTGATGTTAATTCCTACTAGTTTGTTTTTAATTTCGGTTATTGTATTCGTTAGCTGTGACTTGTTCATTTTTCTATTTTTAGTTCTTTGTTAAAATTTTCACTGTGTTCATTTATTCTTTTCCCAAGTTTAGCTATCATTCTTATTACTAATGCTTTGAACTTGTTATGTGGTAAATTATTTATCTTTGTTTCATTAGTTGTTTTTTTTTTTTTTCATTAGTTGTTTTGACAGGGTTTTTTTTTCTTGTTCTTTAGTTTGCAACAAATGCCTCTGTTTTCTTATTTTGCTTAACTTTCTCTTTCACTATGACATTAGGTGAAGCAATTACTTATCTCAGTCTTGAAGAGGTATTCTTGTTTGGGAGCATCTCTATTCAGTCTGCGTGTGTCGGCTTTTGTGGGAGAGCTAGATTTGAAGTGAGCATGGTTCGCATCTTCATCGGGATGTGCTGTTGTCTATCACCTTGGTGGAAGGTGGGTCTGGAGATGGAGGAACCAGAGCTACGTGTGTGCTGGGGTTTCTCCTATGCTCAGTGGCTGTCTTTGACCTATCAGGGACAGGTTCAGGTCCCAAGATGCTGGAGCAGAATCTTTGAAGGTCTGATCTGAGCTCCCTTTATTTCCTCTAAGTGTACTCTCTCTCCTCTTCTAGCAACAGCATCTTTACCACAGAGGGGAGCAGCACTGGAGCAAAATGGGGCCAGAGTAGGCATTTGGCATAGGCTGGGGCATGTGCTGGGGTGATCCCAGCACAGCAGTCAGAGTTCCAGACTGCACCCCATCTGTTGCCTCCGTGAACACTATTAATGGCTGCCCTCACCCCCTTTGGATGCCATACTGGGTTAGAGCTGACTCTGCTACCGCCCCCTCCCCACCAAGTGCACACTCTCCTCAGCAATGGTAGCCTTCTCCCTTTGTGGAGCTGCTCCATAGCTAGAGATGCTGGATTGGGCACTGGGCATGGGTTGGGCTATGTGCTGTGATGGTCATGGGAAACTGGCCAGAGTCCCAGGCAGTTCCATATGCTTCTTCCTCCTTGTTCCTGGGAGTTAGCAAGTATGTGTGTGCTCTTCACAAGTGGAGTCTATGTTTCTTACAGCCATCCTGTAAGTCCCACTGGTTTTTAAACCAGTTAAGGGGACTCGTCTTCCCAGTGTCAGACCCCAGGGCTGGGGTGCCCAATATGTGGTTTGAACTGCTTACTACCCAGGGAGGATCTCTGAGCTTGTGTAATCCCCCTGCTCTTCTGTGTCCCTGCCTATGGGCATAGTTCCTGACCTGATCAATTCTCTTCCCATCCTACCTGACTCGGTGTGTATCTTTCTTTACAGCCTTGGTTGTATAAGAGTCTTTCTGCCAGTCTCCAATTTATTCTCTGTAGAATTGTTCCACATGTAGATGTATTTTTGATGTGTTCATGGGGGGAGTTGAGCTAAATGTCCTCCTACTCTGCCATCTCGATCTCTTCCCTCCACAATTCTATCTACAGATTCTGCACAATCCCAATCAAAATGCTGGTATGATTTTTTTGGAAATTAACAACCTGATTCTCACATTTACATGGAAATATAAATAACCTAGATCAGCCAAAACAACTTCAAAAAAGAACAAGGTTGGAGGACTTGCACTAGCTGATTTTCAAGTCTTATAATGCTACTGTAATCAAAACAGTGTGGTATTGGCATAAAGATAGATAACTAGATTGAGTTTTTTCAGCATCCGTGAAACTGGCAGGCCAAGCTGTCAGCTTGCAAGTAGGGTAAAATCTCAGACACTTCACAGTTCTTGACACAAGGGCTTTCGAAGCTATCTGTAATGATGTATTTGTTAAACTGGTTGTAAGTACATGGATGCTCTTTTAATGTTTGTCCTTTACATCTTACATATACATTATATATAATTTTTGTATGATATATTTAATAATAAAAGTTAAAAATACTAAAATGATTTGGGAAAATTCAGTAAATCCATGTCACTAGAAATGTTGCTGTCAACCCAAACTGGGTTATTACAACCAGTATCATTTAATCCATACAACAATATTATGAAGTAGCTCCTATTATTCTCATTTTATAAATGAGATAACAGAGGCTTAAAGAAGTTAGGTAACGCCCCAGAATGGTAGAGTCTGCATTTGAATCCAGGTCTCTTTGTCCCTAGAACCAATACTTGCCCCCACTGTATCTGGCTACCTCTGTATGAAACAGGTTAAAATGCAAAAGCTTGTATTCAACAGGTTATTTGGCATCATATAAACAGAACACACAGCACAAAATACCTAACATTTTTCTCTTCGTCACCTCTCCTCATGCTCCCTATAAGATTAGCAGGCAGATAAGCAGGCAGGCAGAAAAATAAAGCTCTAGCCTCAGTTTTCACTTTTACTGGGGCTTTCAGGTCAAGCAGACAGCTTACCTCCCTCTGATCTCACAAATGGCCTAATGCCCAGTTCAGTCATAAAAACTTCCTCCAAACCAGAGTTTCCTAACCTGATGGGGGTTGTGAGCTCCTTTGAGATTCTAAAGAAAGCTAGACTCACTGTCCAGAAATCTGCACATACCTGCAGAATTTTGCACAAAAATGGAAGAGTTTCATAGGGCCCTTTAAAGTTCTGAGGTTTGCATCTGAGATGAAAATATTAGGGTCTGGCACTGCAAAGAAAGTGACAGTGAAATCTGAGACACAGGGTGAGCACCAAGCCTAGCACCCTGGCTCTGACAGAAATTTGATGAGTCCTTTTCAAATGTGGGGTTGCCTGTGGTTGTCTTCTCTTCCATATTAAGGCATATTACTATAAAAAGTTTGATGCAAGAAGCTTAAGCTTAAATTCCTACCTGGACTCCTACCTGATTTGCGCTAAGAAAGATAAGTTCCATCATAGCATTATGTATTTTGTACACTCCACTGTCCACTGGTGGTCAAGGAAAAATCTTTTTTCTTGAGTATTTGGATATTGAAGATGACTGTTACTTCCTGGAGGAGGATAGCTCACTCTGAATTTCAGAATAGGGTCTTCTCTCTAGGCATTGTTTACTTTCAATTTTGATTTTTCAAAACTCATGTATTCCAGTAAAATTTTGATGAAATCTTTTTGGGGTTCATGGTGAAGCAGTGGCCTACAGGGAAGAATACTAGACAAAGAGTCAGGACCTGCCACTAACTTGCTGTTATTGTTACTGAAGGTAAAGCACATTCCCTTTGTGTTCTCTGTAATTTCATCTGCAACATGAAGGGATTGTACTGTTATCAGAGCTTTTCAAACCTCTTACATTTTTTTTTTTAGTAGTGAAAACTTTTTGCATTGAAATCTTGTGCAGAATGTGGATATGTAAACAAAAAAAGTAGAGCTGCTGTGATCAAAAAAGTGAGGATAGTGATGATGAGGGGTCAGACTTCCTCCCACCTTCTCACCCTCTACACCACCAACACATCCATGAAACATTTCCACAGAGTGTAGTTTGAAAACATTTGATCTAGAGAGCAACAGCATGTGATGGTCAAGAGCACGTGCTTTGGAGTCAAGCACCTATGGGTTCCAATATAGGCTTTACCACTTAATAGCTCTGTGCCCTTGGGCAAACCACTTAACCTCTCTATTCCCCAGTTTCCTTGTCTGACAAGTGAGGATGATAAATAGCTCTTACCCCATAGGGTGATTGTAAAGATTTAATGAGTTAATACATGTAAAGTGATTAGTCCAGTGCCTGGCACACAGTAAGTGCTCAATAAATGTTTGCTTTTATTACTATTATTGATCTATATGATTTTAAAGAAAGGTGTGGCTCATGAAAAATTAGGCCATCCAAATTTCCCATTCTGCTCTCTTGCTCAATAACACCTTTCTTCCTATTCCATGCTAGAGCTGATGTAACGAGATTGGTAAAAAGGACTTCCCAATCTCTCTAATGTTTTAGCTAAACTATAATAACTATAATAAATGGATGTAGTGAAAAATTAGTCACATAGCAGACTGAGCTATAACTGTAGACTTTCCTTTTTTTTTTTTTAAGTTGTGGAGTGCTTTTACTTTTGTAAATGAAATATTACTCTGAAATTCAGTATATAGCAAATGAGTGGAGGTACTCTAATTGAAGCAGAATGGAAGAGGAACCATTACCTTCTATGTCTTCTCAACACTGACAACACCATCCCCCTCATATACACATACACTCTGGAGAACTCAGAGGAACTCCAGTGTCTTGTGGAGCAATGTCTGAAAACTGCTGAAACACTAAGAGACTTCCAAAACTTAGGTTCTCTGGAACTAATTTATTTTAGACTTGGACATACAATTTGAGGTTTTTCATATGCCCATCATTTCAAGGAAAGTACAGATTCTAGACAATACAGACCATTTTTACACCCATTGAATGAGAAAGTGAGGGCTCCGTGTCCTACTACTGTGATCTCTCTTGTCTCTCTACTCTGAACTCCCATAATACTTTAAAAAATAACAGATTTGTGGATGTGTATGTGGCATACAATAAAGTGTACATATTAAAAGTGTACAGTTTAATGTGTTTTCACATATGTCTACACTCGTGAAACCATTACTGCCATAAAGATAGTGAACATATCCATCATCGCCCAAAGTTTCAACAGGCCCCTTTGGTATACCCTCCCAGTCCTTGGAAACTGATTTTGGTCAATATACATTAGTTTACATTTCCGAAATTTGTATATAAATGGAATCATACAGTATGTACTCTTTTTTTCTGTGGGGGGAGTCTGAATTCTTTAACTCGATTGTCATTATTTTGAGATACATCTAAATGTCGTTTAGTGTGTATCAACAATTTATTACCTTCCTGTAAAAATTTTTTTAATTTAATTTTTATTTTATATTGGGGTACAGTTGATTTACAATGTTGTATTAGTTTTAGGTGTATATCAAAGTGATTCAGTTATACATATACATATATCAATTCTTTTTCAGATTCTTTTGCCATATAAGTTATTACAAAATATTGAGTAGAGTTCTCTGTGCTGTAGAGTCAGTAGGTCCTTGTTTTTTTGTTTCTTGCTTTGAATTTTATTTTTATTCTTTTATACAGCAGGTTCTTATTAGTTATCCATTTTTATACATATTAGTGTATATATGTCAATCCCAAGCTCCCAGTTCATCACACCACCACCACCAACCCCCACCACTTTCCCCCCTTGGTGTCCATACGTTTGTTGTCTACACTTGTGTCCCTATTTCTGTCCTGCAAACTGGTTCATCTGTACCATTTTTCTAGGTTCCACATATATGCATTAATATACGATATTTGTTTCTCTCTTTCTGGCTTACTTCACTCTGTATAACAGTCTCTAGATCGATCCACGTCTCTAAAATGACCCAATTTTGTTCCTTTTTATGGCTGAATAATATTCCATTGTATATATGTACCACATCTTCTTTACCATTTGTCTGTTGATGGGCATTTAGGTTGCTTCCATGACCTGGCTATTGTAAATAGTGCTGCAATGAACATTGGGGTTCATGTGTCTTTTTGAATTATGGTTTTCTCAGGGTATATGCCCAGTAGTGGGATTGCTGGGTCATATGGAAATTCTATATTTAGTTTTTTAGGGAACCTCCATACTGTTCTCCATAGTGGCTGTATCAACTTACATTCCCACCAACAGTGTAAGAGGGTTCCCTTTTCTCCACACCCTCTCCAGCATTTGTTGTTTGTAGATTTTCTGATGATGCCCATTCTAACTGGTGTGAGGTGATACCTCATTGTAGTTTTGATTTGCATTTCTCTAATAATTAGTGATGTTGAGCAGATTTTCATGTGCTTCTTGGCCATCTATATGTCTTCTTTGGAAAAATGTCTATTTAGGTCTTCTACCCATTTTTGGATTGGGTTGTTTGTTTTTTTAATATTGAGCTGCATGAGCTGTTTATATATTTTGGAGATTAATCCTTTGTTCATTCATTTGCAAATATTTTCTCCCATTCTGAGGGTTGTCTTTTCATCTTTTTTACAGTTTCCTTTGCTTTACAAAAGATTTTAAGTTTCATTAGGTCCTATTTGTTTATTTTTGGTTTTATTTCCATTACTCTAGGAGGTGGATCATAGAAGATCTTGCTGTGATTTATGTCAAAGAGTGTTCTGCCTATGTTTTCCTCTAAGAGTTTTATGGTGTCCAGTCTTACATTTAGGTCTTGAATCCATTTTGAGTTTATTTTTGTGTATGGTGTTAGGGAGTGTTCTAATTTCATTCTTTTACATGCAGCTGTCCGGTTTTCCCAGCACCACTTATTGAAGAGACTCTTTTTTCTCCATTGTATATCCTTCCCTCCTTTGTCATATTAGTTGACCATAGGTGTGTGGGTTTATCTCTGGGCTTTCTATCCTGTTCCATTGATCTACATTTCTGTTTTTGTGCCAGTACCATATTGCCTTGATTACTGTACCTTTGTAGTATAGTCTGAAGTCAGGGAGTCTGATTCCTCCAGCTTTATTTTTTTCCCTCAAGACTGCTTTGGCTATACGGGGTCTTCTGTGTCTCCATTCAAATTTTAAGATTTTTTGTTCTGTTCTGTAAAAAATGCCATTGGTAATTTGATAGGGATTGCATTAAATATGTAGATTGCTTTGGGTAGTATAGTCATTTTAACAGTACTGATTCTTCCAATCCAAGAACGTAGTATATCTCTCCATCTGTTGGTATCATCTTTAATTTCTTTCATTGGTGTCTTATAGTTTTCTGCATACAGGTCTTCTGTCTCCCTAGGTAGGTTTATTCCTAGGTCTTCTATTCTTTTTGTTGCATTGTAAATGGGAGTGTTTCCTTAATTTCTCTTTCATATTTTTCATCATTAGTGTATAGGAATGCAAGAGATTTCTGTGCATTAATTTTGTATCCTGCAACTTTCCCAAATTCACTGATTAGCTCTAGTAGTTTTCTGATGGCATCTTTAGGATTTTCTATGTATAGTATCATGTCATCTGCAAACAGTGACAGTTTTACTTCTTCTTTTTCAATTTGTATTCTTTTTATTTCTTTTTCTTCTCTGATTGCCGTGGCTAGGACTTCCAAAACTATGTTGAATAATAGTGGTGAGAGTGGACCTCCTTGTCTTGTTCCTGATCTTAGAGGAAATGCTTTCAGTTTTTCACCATTGAGAATGATGTTTGCTGTGGGTTTGTCGTATATGGCCTCTATTATGTTGAGGTAGGTTGCCTCTATGCCCACTTTCTGGAGAGTTTTTATCATAAATGGGTGTTGAATATTGTCAAAGCTTTTTCTGCATCTATTGAGATGATCATATAGTTTTTATTTTTCAATTTGTTAATATGGTATATCACATTGATTGATTTGCATATATTGAAGAATCCTTGCATCCTTGAGATAAATCCCACTTGGTCATGGTGTATGATCCTTTAAATGTGTTGTTGGATTCTGTTTGCTAGTATTTTGTTGAGGATTTTTGCATTTATATTCAGCAGCGATATTGGTCTGTAATTTCCTTTTTTGTAGTATCTTTGTCTGGTTTTGGTATGAGGGTGATGGTGGCCTCATAGAATGAGTTTGGGAGTGTTCCTTCCTCTGCAGTTTTTGGAAGAGTTTGAGAAGGATGGGTGTTAGCTCTTCTATAAATGTTTGATAGAATTCATCTGTGAAACCATCTGGTCCTGGACTTTTGTTTATTGGAAGATTTCTAATCTCAGTTTCAATTTCATTACTTGTGATTGGTCTGTTCATATTTTCTATTTCTTCCTGGTCCAGTCTTGGGAGATTATACCTTTCTAAGAATTTGTCCATTTCTTCCAGGTTGTCCATTTTATTGGCATAGAGATGCTTGTAGTAGTCTCTTAGGATGCTTTGTATTTCTGCGGTGTCTGTTGTAACTTCTCCTTTTTCATTTCTAATTTTATTGATTTGAATCCTTTCCCTCTTTTTCTTGATGAGTCTTGCTAATGGTTTATCAATTTTGTTTATCTTCTCAAAGAACCAGCTTTTAGTTTTATTGATCTTTGCTATTTTTTTCTTTGTTTCTATTTCATTTATTTCTGCTCTGATCTTTATGATTTCTTTCCTTCTACTAACTTTGGGTTTTGTTTGTTCTTCTTTCTCTAGTTCTTTTAGGTGTAAGGTTAGATTGTTTATTTGAGATGTTTGTTGTTTCTTGAGGTAAGAGTTTTTGCTAAAAATTTCCCTCTCAGAACTGATTTTGCTGCATCCCATACGTTTTGTATTGTCGTGGTTTCACTGTTATTTGTCTCTAGGTATTTTTTGATTTCCTCTTTGATTTCTTCAGTAATCTCTTGGTTAGTTAGTAACGTATTGTTTAACCTCCATGTGTTTGTGTTTTGTATGTTTATTTCCCTGTAATTGATTTCTAATCTCATAGCATTGTAGTCAGAAAAGATGCTTGATATGATTTCAATTTTCTTAAATTTACTGAGGCTTGATTTGTGACCCAGGATGTGGTCTGTCCTGGAGAATGTTCCATGTGCACTTGAGAAGAAAGTGGAATCTGCTGCTTTTGGTTGGAATGTCCTATAGATATCAATTAAATCTATCTGTTCTATTGTGTCATTTAAAGCTTGTGTTTCCTTTTTAATTTTCTCTTTGGGTGATGTGTCCATTGGTGTTCGTGAGGTGTTAAAGTCCCCCGCTATTATTGTGTTACTGTCGATTTCCTCTTTTAGAGCTGTTAGCAGTTGCCTTATGTATTGAGGTGCTCCTATGTTGGGTGCATATATATTTATAATTGTTATATCTTCTTCTTGGACTGATCCCTTGATCATTATGTAGTGTCCTTCCTTGTCTCTTGTAACATTCTTTATTATAAAGTCTGTTTTATCTGGTATGAGTCTTGTTACTCCAGCTTTCTTTTGATTTCCATTTGCATGGAATATCTTTTTCCATCCCCTCACTTTCAGTCTGTATGTGTCCGTAGGTCTGAAGTGGGTGTCTTGTAGACAGCATATATATGGGCCTTGTTTTTGTATTCATTCTGCGAGCCTGTGTCTTTTGGTTGGAGCATTTAATCCATTCACGTTTAAAGTAATTATCGAGATGTTTGTTCCTGTTACCATTTTCTTAATTGTTGTGGGTTTGTTTTTGTAGGTCCTTTTATTCTCTTGTGTTTCCCACTAGAGAAGTTTCTTTAGCATTTGTTGTTGAGCTGGTTTGGTGGTGCTGAATTCTCTTAGCTTTTGCTTATCTGTAAAGCTTTTGATTTCTCTGTCAAATCTGAATGAGATCCTTGCCAGGTAGAGTAATCTTGGTTGTAGGTTGTTCCCTTTCATCACGTTAAATATACCATGCCACTCCCTCTGGCTTGTAGAGTTTCTGCTGAGAAATCAGCTGTTAACCTTATGGGAGTTCCCTTGTATGTTATTTGTCATTTTTCCCTTGTTGCTTTCAATAATTTTTCTTTGTCTTTAATTTTTGTCAATTTGATTACTTTGTGTCTCGGTGTGTTTCTCCTTGGGTTTATCTTGCCTGGGACTCTGCACTTCCTGGAGTTGGGAGGCTATTTCCTTTCCCATGTTAGGGAAGTTTTCGTCTATCATCTCTTCAAATATTTTCTCGGGTCCTTCCTCTCTCTCTTCTCCTTCTGACACCCCTATAATGAGAATGTTGGTGCGTTTAATGTTGTCCCAGAGGTCTCTTAGGCTGTCTTCATTTCTCTTCATTCTTTTCTCTTTATTCTGTTCCATGGCAGTGAATTCCACCATTCTGTTTTCCAGGTCACTTGTCCGTTCTTCTGCCTCAGTTTTTCTGCTATTGATTCCTTCTAGTGTAGTTTTCATTTCAGTTATTGTATTGTTCATCTCTGTTTGTTTTTTCTTTAATTCTTCTAGGTCTTTGTTAAACGTTTCTTGTATGTTCTCGATCTTTGCCTCCATTCTTTTTTCCAGGTCCTGTTTCATCTTCACTGTCATTTTTCTGAATTCTTTTTCTGGAAGGTTGCCTATCTCCACTTCATTTAGTTGCTTTTCTGGGGTCTTATCTTGTTCCTTCATCTGGTACATAGCCCTCTGCCTTTTCATCTTGCCTGTCTTTTGTGAATGTGGTTTTTGTTCCACAGGCTGCAGGATTGTAGTTCTTACCTCAGCTGTCTGCCCTCTGGTGGATGAGGCTATCTAAGAGGCTTGTATACTTTTTGTGATGGGAGAGCCTGGTGGTGGGTAGAGCTGGGTGTTGCTCTGGTGGGCAGTGCTCAGTAAAATTTTAATCTACTTGTCTGCTGATGGGATGGGTAGGGCTGGGTTCCCTCACTGTTGGCTCTTTGGCCTGAGGTGACCCAACACTGGAGTCTGCCCGGCTCTTTGGTGGGGCTAAAGGTGGGCTCTGGGAGGGCTCACACCAAGGAGTACTTTCCAGAACTTCTGCCACCAGTGTCCTTGTCCTCACAGTGAGCCACAGCCCCCCCCCCACCATAGGACACCCTCCAACATTAGCAGGTAGGTCTAGTTCAGTCTCCTATGGGGTCACTGCTCCTTCCCCCTGGGTCCTGATGTGCACACTACTTTGTGTGTGCCCTCTAAGAGTGGAGTCTCTGTTTCCCCCAGTCCTGTTGAAGTCGTGCAATCAAATCCTGCTAGCCTTCAAAATCTGTTTCTCTAGGAATTCCTCCTCCAGTTGCTGGACCCCCAGCTTGGGGAGCCTGACGTGGGGCTCAGAACCTTCACTCCAGTGGGTGGACTTCTGTGGTATAAGTGTTCTCCAGTTTGTGAGTCACCCACCCAGCAGTTATGGGATTTGGTTTTATTGTGATTGCGCCCCTCCTACCATCTCATTGTGGCTTCTCCTTTGTCTTTGGATGTGGGGTATGTCTTTTGGTGATTTCCAGTGTGTTCTTTTCAATGATTGTTCAGCAGTTAGTTGTGATTCCCGTGCTCTTGCAAGAGGGTGTGAGCGCACGTCCTTCTACTCTGTCATCTTGAACCAATCTCAGTCAGCAATTTATTACTCTTATTTATGAGCAGTATTCCGTTGTATGGCTATACCAGTTTGTTAATCCACTCGCATGTGGATGGACAGTTGAGTCATTTCCACTATTTAACTATCACATATATAGTTGTTATGAGGATTTATATACAAATTTTTATATGGACACTTGCTGTCATTTCTCTTGGGTAGATACCTGGGAATAAAATGGCTGAATTGTATCATAGTTGTATACTTAACTTTTTACATTTTAAGAAATTGCCAAAGTATCCTCAAAAGTATTAAGACTTTAAATTTCCAGCAACATTGTATGAGAGTTCCAATTGTTTGAAATCACCACCAACACTTGGTAAGGTCAACCTTTTTAATTTTAAGCATTCTAATATGTGTGAAATTGTACCTTATTAATCTGTATTTCCCTAGTGATTAATGTTGTTGAGCATCTTTTCGTATGCTTATTGGTCATTTGTATATTTTCTTTGTTGAACTGCTGGTTCAATTTTTTGATCATTTAAAAAATTGAGTCAATGTTTTCCTCATTATGGAGTTTTGAGGGTTATTTATCATATATGCTTTGCAATGATTTTCTGCCAGTTTATAGCTTGTCTTTTCATCCCCTTACCAGTATCTTTTTAAGAAGGAGAGGTATAATTTTGATGAAATCTAATTTATCAGTTGTTTAGTGTGGACTGTCGTTTTGGTATTGTATCCAAGATATCTTTGCCTAACCCATGGTCAAAAAAAAATATTCTCCTATGTTTTTTCTAGAAGTTTTAAAGGTTTTTACATTTAAGTCTCTGATCCATTTTGAGTTAATTTTTGTATACTGTATGCGATAGGGATGGATGTTCCTTTTTTTTTGCATATAGACATTCAGTTATATGAGGACTATTTACTGAAAACACTATCTTTCTCCATTGAATTGCTCTTGAACCTTTGTCAAAAATCATTGAACATATATGTGTGGGTCTATTTCTTGGTTTTATATTTTGCTCCATTGACCCATTTATGCATTCTTACATGAATATCACACTGTCTTGATAACTGTATAAAACGTCTTACAGTTACACAGTGTTTATTCTCCAACTTAGCTCTTTTTTTCCAAAGTCTTTTTGTTATTCTAAGTTTTCATTTGCAAATTAACTTTAGAATCAGCTCTATCTACAATAAATATTACAAGAATATTCCAACTATTAAAAAAAATACTTCTAAACTTACTAAAAGAGTTGCAAAAATGGCTCATAATATGCCCATTTATGCTTTGCCCAGGTTCTACTAGTATCTTACATAACTATGATACAATGGTCAAAACTAAGAAATTAATGTGAGTACAATACTATTAACTATAGACTTTATTTAGATTTATCCTGTTTTCTACTTATGTCCATTTATTGTTTCAGAATCCCAACCAGGATATCATATTGCATTTTGTTGTCTTTCCAGTCCATGGTAGTTCCTCAGTCTTTCTTGTCTCTTACGGCCTTCACACTTTTGAAGAGTACTTCTCAAGTATTTTGTTGAATGTCCCCTCAGTTTGAGTTTGTATGATATTTTCACATTATTAGACCAAGGTAATAGATTTGGGGAAAGAATACCAGAGAGGTAAAGTGCTTTTCTCATCATGCAATATCAAGGGTTACATGATATCAAAATGACTTATCATTGGTAATGTTAACCTTGATCATTTGGGTAAGGTGGTGTCTGGTAGATTTCTCCACTGAAAGGTACTTTTTTTCTGTTTCCATACTTTGTTAATTAAAAGAAAAACATTAATTCCAGCCAACACTCAAGGGTATAGGAATTAAGCTCCTTCTATCTCCAGGAGGGAGGAGTATCAAAAAATTATGGGCATATGTTAAAACCAACACAGTAATTAATAAATATTACTTGGAGGCTATGTAAATGTCTTGTTTCTCAAAGTTTTACCCACTAATTAATCAGTAGATTTTGCCTGCAGAAGTTGTTACTGTTGTGTTATAATTGTTATTTTCTATTTCCCTTATCACTTCTACATTTTTAATTTAAATTATTCAGTAAGGAAGAGCCGTTACTTCTCTTCCATTTACTTTTTCAGTCATTTATATATTTTAGTCTGGACTCATAGATATTTATTGTATTCTTTGGGCTATAATCCAACACTATCATTACTTAGCTTGTTGCTCAAGTTGTCCAAATTTTGGCCATTGAAAGCTCTTTTGTGTCATCTCCTGTGTCCTTTTGACATGGCCCTATCTTTTGTTTTTCTAAGCACTTTGTTACTTTTTTTGCACAATAAGATGATCCAGGCACCTTGTATTTTCCCTGTCCCAGCCCTAAAATCAGACACTTCTCCAAGGAGCCCTGGTTCCTTTGACTGGGGAATATTAGAAATGAATATTTGGGCTCTAGGTGTGCTCTTTGCTGATTGGGTGTCACTTCTTCTAGTTCCTCTGAGCAAACAGAGTTGGGAGATGTGTTCACTCTTTGTGATGTACAGTTCTATGAGGTTTGAGAAATGCATAGTTATATATTCACCCCCAAAGTATGATATAGAACAGTCATAGCACAGTGTTGTGTCTTTGTAGTAAATTCCTTCTCCACACGTGCAATCTCATACTGGGGTTTTGATTGTGATTGCATGTACTCTATAGATCAATTTAGGGAGAATCAACATCTAAATATTGAATCTTCTAACCCATATACGGAGTATATGTTTCTATTTATTTAGGTCTTTGTTTTCTCTCAGCAATGTTTTGCAGTTTTTGGTGTACAGCTCTTACACATACATTGTCAGATTTATCCCTAAGTATTTAATATATTTTGATGCTTTTGCAAATGGTATTTCTACTTTTATTTCAATTTTTGTGTGTTAATTGTTAATCTATGAAAAGGCAATTTCTATATTGATATTTTATTTGCAATCTTACTAAACCCACACATTGGTTCTAGTTGCTTTTTTGTAGATTCCATCAAAATTTCTACATAGGTAATCAGGTCATTCACAAATAAAAGATGGTTTTGCATCTTTCTTTCCAATCTTGATAACTTTTATTGCATTTTTTCTAATTGTAGTTAATAAAACCTCCAGTACACTGTTTAAAAGAAGCAGAGAGTATGAATATGCTTTTCTTATTGCTGATCTCAGGGAAAAAATATCAGTCTTTCACCATTAAGTATGATGTTAGTTGTAAGTTTTACACTGATGTCCTTATCAGGTTGAGGAGTTGGGTAAGTTTTCCTTTTATTCTGAACTTGTTGAGACTTTTCCTCAGTATAGATGTTGAAATTTTGTAAATATTTTTGCATTGATTAAGATGATCATATGGTTTTACTTTTTTTGGTTTGTCTTATATAATACAGCCACTCCAGCTTTGACTATTGTTAGCAAGGTGTATCCATCATTGTACTTTTATCTTATTTGTGGGTTTTTTTAATTTGAAGAGTTTTTCTTGAAGACAGCATACAGTTGGGTCTTGTTACTGTATCCAATCTTATAATCGCAGCCTTTTAATTGGGATGTTTAGACAATCTACATTTAATGTGATTATTGATATGGCTAAGTTTAAACCTCTCCTCTTACTCTTTGTTTTTCATTTGTCATATGTATTCTTTGTTTCCTTTCCTGTTTTTCTCTGTTTGTTTTTTGGCTTTCTTTTGGATTACTTGAAATTTTAAAATTCAATTTAATCTTCTTTATTGGCTTACTTTAACTCTTTGTAATTTTATTCATTTCTTTGGGGTTTATAGGATACATCTGTAACTAATCACAGTCCTTTTCCTTTTTTACAATTGAAGTATAGTTATTTACAATGTTTTGCTAGTTTCTGGTGTAAGGCAAAGTGATTCAGATATATATATATGTGTGCATATATATATATATTCTTTTTCATATTCTTTTCCATTATGCTATATTATAAGATATTGTATACAGTTCCCTGTGCTATACAGTAGGACCTTGTTGTTTATCTATTTTTAATTAATTAATTAATTAATTTTGGTGGGGCTGTGTTGAGGCTTTGTTGCTGCGCACGGGCTTTCTCTAGTTGTGCCGAGTGGGGGTTACTCTTTGTTGCAGTATGCAGGCTTCTCATTGCGGTGGCTTCTCTTGTTGTGGAGCATGGGCTCTAGGCATGTGGGCTCCAGTAGTTGTGGCACACATGCTCAGCAGTTGTGGTTCATGGGCTTAGTTGCTCCGTGGCATGTGGAATCATGGACCAGGACAGGACTCGAACTGGACCAGGGCTCAAACCCATGTCCCCTGCGTTGGCAGGTGGATTCTTACCACTGCGCCACCAGGGAAGTCCCTGTTTATCTATTTTCTATGTAGTAGTGTGTATCTGCTAATTCCAAACTCCTAATTTAACCCTCCTCCACTTTCCCCTTTAGTAACTATAAGTTTCTTTTTTATGTCTGTGGGTCTATTTCTGTTTTGTAGATAAGTTCATTTGTATCATTATTTTAGATTCCACATATAAGTGATATCATATGATATTTGTCTTTCTCTGACTTCACTTAGTATGATAAGCTGTAGGTCCATCCATGTTGCTGCAAATAGCGTTATTTCATTCTTTTTATGGCTGAGTAATATTTCATTGTATTTATATACCACATCTTCTTTTCCATTCATCTGTGGAGGGACATTTATATTGCTTCCATGTCTTGGCTATTGTAAATAGTGCTGCTATGTACATTGGGGTGCATGTATCTTTTCGGATTAGAGTTTTCTTCAGATATGTGCCCAGGAGTGGGATTTCTGGATCATATGGTAACTCTGTTTTTAGTTTTTTTTTTATGGAACCTCCATACTGTTCTTCATAGTTGCTGCACCAATTTACATTCCCACCAACAGTGTGGGGGGATTCCCTTTTATTCAAACCCTCTCCAGCATTTCTTACTTGTAGACTTTTTGATGATAGCCATTCTGACCAGTGTGGGGTGTGGTGCTCTTTATTTCTTTGTGTAGATCCAGATATCCATCTAGTATAGCTTTTCTTCTACCTGACAGACTTTCTTTAACATTACTTGTAGTGTGGGTCTGCTGGTGATGAGTTGTGTCAGCTTTCGTGTGCATGAAAACATCTTTGTTTTCCCCTCATTTTAAGATTTTTTATTGTGATAAAACATACATAACGTAAAATTTACCATTTTAACCATTTTTAACTATACAGTTCAGTGGCATTGAGTACATTCACATTGTTGTGCAACCGTCATCCCCATCCATATCCAGAATTTTTTCATCTTTTTCAACTGAAACTCTGCACCCATTAAACACTAAATTTCCACTCCCTTCATCTGCCCCTGGAAGCCATGATTCACCTTTCTGTCTTTATGAATTTGACTACTTTAGATACTTCATGTAAGTGGTATCATACAATATTTGCCTTTTTGTGAGTGACTTATTTCACTCAGCATAATGTCCTCAATGTTCATTGTGTTGTATAGTATGTATCAGAATTACCTTACTTTTTAAAGCTGAATAATATTCCATTTTATATATATATATATATATATATATATATAATGTTGCTATGAACCTGGGTGTACAAAAATCTGTTCAATTCTCTGCTTTTGTTTCTTTTGCGTACATACCCAGGAGTATATGGATTTGTTCCTTTTATTTTTGGAAGATATTTTCTTTTTCCTTTTTTTTTTTTTTTTTTTTTTTTAAAGATGACACTCCACTGTTTGGCTGTCTTTGTTTTTTTTGTTTCTCTACATAACGTGTCTTTTTTTCCCCTGACAATCTGATTATGATGTATTTTGGTCTGGTATTTTTGGTTTTTTTTGGTTTGAGTTTCCCTGAGGTTCTTGGATATATGGTGTTATGTTTTCGACAAATGTGGAAAGTTTTTGGTTGTTACCTTCAAATGTTTTCTCTACACTTCCTCTCTCTCCTCTACTCTTTTTGTGTTTTATTTTGGATACTTTATATTGCTGTGTATTCAGATTTACTAATCTTTTTGTATTCAGTATCTAGTCTGCCATTAATTATATCTAGTAAAATATTCTGTGTAGCACATTGTAGTTTTCATCTCTACAAATTTGATTTAGGTCTTTTTTATATCTTCCATATCTTTATTTAACTTTAATATATATAGAATACGGTTATTATAATTTTTTAAATGTCCTTTTCTGCTAATTCTAAGGTCTGTTTCAGTAGTGGGTCAGTTTTGGTGAGTTGATTTATTTTCTCATTATGGGTCATCTTTCCCTGCTACTTTGCATACCTGGTAATTTTTTATTGGATGCCAGATTGTGAGTTTTACTTTGCGGGTGTTGGATACATACATACATATATATATTTGTATTCTTATACATATTCTTCAGCTTTGATTTGGAATGTAGTTACATCACTTAGGAAGAAAATGATACTTGCAGGTCTGTCTTTTAGGATTTGTTAGGCAGAACTGGAGTTATATTCAGTCTAGGACTAATTGTTTCCCACTACTAAAGATAGACCCTTCTGTCAGTAAAAGATCAGGGTCTGCGCAATTGCCTGGATTGGCCATGCCCAAGGCAGGGTTCTGAGGAGACTAAACAATGGCCCTGTTTTAAGGCAATGAATGAGTTTTCCTTGTTCTAATCAGTTCAACCAGACCATGGAATAGGAGACTAAAAAGCTATTGGAGTTTGAAAGTGATTAGTGTGTGTTTCTGTGTATGTATGTATATAATTGGTGTGTAAGCACTATATCTTGTTTAAGCTGAATAATAGATGACTTCATCTTCCAATTATGGCTTATGTTAACATACATGAAGGCATATTCTGGCAATAGAGGAGAATGCTTTAGATGTTATTACCATTATTGAATATTTAGTGGTTATGATGGGATGTGTGGTATGGGGCTGATGCAGGATAAGTCAGTCAGAAAGCTGTGAACTCTCTATGACTTTACATGCCAAGATTGGTGGTTAAAGACACCGCAAAATTATTCTGAGATAAACTTGGGAAATTTGTTTACAGATTTAAAACAAATCAGTCCCAAACAAGAATTAAGTAGAAAATATAAAACAGGCTGCAGTCAGCTTCCACATGTCTACTTTTTAGGTCTTGCTTTTGCCATTATTGTTGTTACTCTGTAATTCTGTATGTGTGGATTCAGCACCCAAGAGGCTATTATCTCCTGTCATCCTCAGAATGATCTAAAAAGGTAATTAAAAATGTAAACTTACAGGCCTCACTCCATACCTACTAAATCAAAATCTCTGGGCGTGGGGCATAGGAATCTACATTTTTAACAAGCTGCCCAGAGGTTTCCATGGCACTCTGATAATTTTTTTTTAAAGTACTTCTACAGAACTAATATTATTTAAAGGAAAGAATTTCCTAAGTACAAATCAGTACCTTTAGTGTTAATCCTTAAATGTTCCCAGATATAGAATCTTCTAACCTTGGATTTCATCTTATATTTGTATTTTGGTTCAGTGCTTGTGTTTAACTCACTAACATCTTCTCTTGGGGATGAGAGTCCTACAAAAACAGTATCAGCTTTAGTGTTTCTGTTCAGTTGGGATTCAAAGTATATCTAGTTTGCTTCTTGCACCTCCTAATTAACTCTTTTATAGTCGGAGGGGGTATATTCACTTTTCTTAATATGTCACCTGGAGGGCTTGTTAAACCACACATCACTGGGCCTCACCCCCAGAGCTTCTGATTCCCTAGACCTGATTTGGAGGCCCATAATTTGCATTTCTAACAGGTTCCTGGGTGATACTGTTGCTGCAGGTCTAGTGATCACACTCGGAGAACCAGAGTTAAAAAAACCGACTTAGGATTTGGATCAGCTGAAAATGGTTCTGAAACCTCGCTGCACATTGCAATCACATGGGAAGCTTAAACAACATACTAGTGCCTGGAACTTACTCCAGATTAATTAAATCAGAATTCTGGGAGTGATGCCTAGGTATGTCTTAATGTTCACAGTTGATTCTAATGTGAATCATTGTGCTACAAAGTACAGGCCAAATTCCCTTCTATTCCTCCACTTCTTCTCTCCTGTGTAGCTGAATAACGAATGGAACTAGTGAAAATCCCTTTCACTTATTGCTTCCTCCATTGGACAACTTCTCTCATTGTACAATGTTGCCCAGGGCCAATCCTGCTCTTTAATGCCTCCTTTGACCTATATCCAGGGTTCCCCATGCTGACTTGGAGCGAGTTTGCACATCAGCATGCTCTTCCCTTTCTTTCCTGTGTCTCTCTGGTTCTACAAGTCAGTATCTTTCTGTAGCAATAAGCCATTCATAATCAGAACTATTATCCTGAAGGGCTCTGAGCAGGAGTTCTTCTCCTATACAGTATTTGCAACAGGTGATGTTTTTAACCTCTTTATTTATAGCATCCTCCTTAACTGGAATGTGCCAATCAAGTGACACTAGTTGGAATATCTTAATTATTGTACATTCATCACAACCATAGTTAGGAACAGTAGTTTTGATCATGATGGATCCTTTCTCATTAAAGTATTGTAGACTGGAGAAACCACAGTTTTGCCCTTAAAATAAGATTTTCAGGGCTTCCCTGGTGGCGCAGTGGTTGAGAGTCCGCCTGCCGATGCAGGGGACACGGGTTTGTGCCCCGGTCCGGGAGGATCCCACATGCCGCGGAGCGGTTGGGCCCGTCCATGGCCGCTGAGCCTGCGTGTCCGGAGCCTGTGCTCCGCAACGGGAGAGGCCACAACAGTGAGAGGCCCGCGTACCACAAAAAAAAAAGACTTTCAGAGAGCTATATGGATGCTTAATTTACCTGTTAAGGTCAAGGTGGGGTGAAAAGCAGTTTCTTCACAGACTCCCTATGGTCTTATCTAGGATGTGGACTTTATTTTGGAAGGAGACTTCACAGAGACAGGCAGGACATGTTGGGACCCAGTCAAGTCTCCAGTGAGATTTCCATTTTCATTCATGTACTTAACAAATATTTGTTGAGGGCTTACTGTGACAGGTACTCTTTTAAGTGCTAGGGATAGAGCAGTGGCTAAGGTAAAGTTACTGCCTCATGGAAATGACATTCCACTGGCTAGTGTGCGTGTGTGTGTAAGACATTTAAAATTGTAAACAAGTAAAAATATATATGCACATACAGTTTCAAATAGTGAAAAGTGCTATGAAGGAAAGAAGTGGGTTGGCGGGATAGAAAGTGCACTGGCAGGGCTATGCTGCTTTACCCAGGGATGTCCAATGAGAAGTCATTGCAGGAAGTTTTAATCAGAGGAATCACATTATCTGAATGATGATTTTAAAATGCTCACTCTGGCTGCTGCATAAAGAATGGTCTATAAGGCAGCAAGAGTGAATGCAGGGAGATCAGACTGGAGGTTTTTGTGGTAATTTAGGCCAAAGATAATGGTAGCTTAGCCTAGGCTTTCAGCAATGCAGGGTTGAGAAGTGGATGAATTTGTGAATATCATGAATGTCATGAATTTTAGAGGCATAGCCAACAGGACTTGCTGATGGATTAGATATGGGATCGGAGGCAAAGAAAGGAGGTTCCTGGGTTTTTGGTTTGAACAACTGGGAGGATGTTGGGGGCATTCAATGAAATGGAGAATAGTGGGAGTAAGAGCAAACCTGGTAAGAAAATCATTTACTTTGAGAAGTCTACATTGAAATGGAGATGCTGGATTGGTATCATGACTCTGGAGCCCAGGGGAGAGAGGTCTGAGCTGGCCATACGAATTTGTGAGTCATCAACAGACAGAGGGAATTTAAAGCCCTGGGCCTGAATGAGATGCCCTAGGGAATGAGTGTAGAAGACAAAAGAGATCTGCAGCCTAAGTGCCATGGCAATCTAAAGGTCAGGGAAATGAGGCAGCAGCAGAGGAGGCTAAGAAGGGGCAACTAGTGAAGTAAGAGGGCAAACCCAGTGAGGGAGCGCCTTTCTCAGAAACCCAAATGAAAAAAGTGAATCCAGGAGGGAGGAATGGTCAACTGTGTCAACTGTGTCAAGTCACACTGACCAGTGCCTGTCCTGAGCCAGTGTAATACAGTGTAATACAGAGAACAGAATGCTGGTTTGCAAAGCAGGAAACTTGAGTTTTAAGAAGTAACTGGAACTGACTGCATCATCATCATTATAATAGTAGTAGTCAATATTTTTCCTATATCTAGTATGTTTCAGGTACTGGCCTAAGTATATGAATGCATTAGCTCAATGAATCCTCAAAGCAACCATATAGATATACATTATTATCATTCCCATTTCAGAGATGGAGAAACTGAGGCTCATAGAGGTAAAATCATTTGCTTCACATCTCTTCTTTTCTCTCTTCTAAATCATTTGCTCAGTGTGACACAGTGTCACCTGGGGTGAATTATTTTCCTTCTTTGCGCTTTAATTTCCCTCATCTCTAAAATGAGTGAGTGGATCAGTTTAAATTCTTTTCAGCAACAGGACCCTCATCTCAAACAAAAGCAGACACAGAAATTCAATATATAAAACAGCAGAGGTGCATTGTTTCAAGCTTGGGTATAGAGTCTGTAGGCCCATACGCTGGGCTTCTGCCCACCCGCTACTCTCTGCCCTGTGGTTTTGCAAACCACTCAACTGGATGGATTCTATATGTCCTTCGGCTTTTAAAACTTCAGAATTCAGATTCTCACCTGTCCCCCTTGTGACCAAGGGTTGACATTACAGGTTTATTGGTCAGTGTTAGAAATTCTGTGTCTCTGGGCCACACATCACGGAGCCATCAGTACACGTGGGATGAAGTCATGACCACTTGCACTTCAGTGAACTGGCCATGATGAAAGCTCCTCACTTACTTTACAGAAGTAAACATCTGGATGGTTAAGTCCTAACACCATACCTAGAAAAAATTCGTTGTTCAATATGTGGTTGATTTAAAAAGAATTGAGTGGTTCTTTGTAATGTCGTCAGGAAGACCTTTCTCTACATCCTCTAGTAAAAGTCAGATTTCCCCCTCTTTATGTGTCTCCTGAACCCTCTTCCTACACCCCATTATAGTCTTTGCCACATTGGGTGGTCATTTATCATCTGATTACATATCTCTCTCCCCTGCTAGATGGAATCACAATCACCTTTCTGTCCTTGGCACCTAGCACAGGGCCTGGTCGCTGTGCTCATCTAACGTACATTGAATGCATAACAGACCCTCCTTTTTGGGAAAGGGTGGCTATAAGAAAGGGAAGAAAAATTGTTTGGCAGGGAAACCTGGTGCCTTCCACTCATCTGGTGTTCAGTGGAATGTTTTGTCTCTGGGAACTTGCTCTGTACAGTGGCATAGGCTTGGAATTCCTTAGAGCCCATTAGTATGCCATAAACAAGGAGGACTACATGTGTTCCACTTCTCCCAATGTGATCAGACTGCTATGTGACAATTACAGTGCAAAATTCTGGTTTTGGTCTTCTAGCTCTAGGTCTGCTAATGGAAATGAAATATAGTCAGGGAAATACAGGCAAATATAGTCAGTACTGCAAATGCCAAGTCATTTCAAGTCTGAGGGTTTTGACCTGTTTGTCAGAATGAAAACTTTGGATGAGGGTACATTCCCTCCCCTCAGCTAGAGTAGTATGGTGGTACAGAAAGAGCAGAGTCTCTGCGTGCTATTGACCTGGTTTTGAAAACCAGTTCTGTGTATTTCTACTCATGTGACTTTTGGCATATTACTCAATTTCTCTAAGTCTTAGGCTCCTCTTCTATAAAATAGGGGTAATGATATGTACTTTGATGTGTTTGTGTGAGGATTTTAGGTGGTTATATAAAGGGCCTGGCACATAGTAAATTCTCAATACACAGTAGCTTAAAAAATTAAACTATTGATAGTTTTACTTGTGCCGGAAATTGTTCTTGCATCTCATCCTATTGATGTGTCTTATCCGCTAAGCACTTCAGGTAGGGAGTGGGGGGTGGGGATGGCACGTCTGAGGGCAGGTAGGGAAGGCAGTCTCTCTGCCCTTAAGTATCTCAGTATCTCCTGCATCTGTCTGCAAATAGATGCATATGTATTTTCATGTTTAAGCCATTTGGTCATTTTTTTAATTAAAAAAATTATTTTTGGCTGCATTGGGTCTTCATTGCTGCACGTGGGCTTTCTCTAGTTGCGGCGAGTGTGGGGCTACTCTTCCTTATGGTGCACGGGCTTCTCATCGTAGTGACTTCTCTTGTTGCAGAGCATGGGCTCTAGGCACACGGGCTTCAGTAGTTGTGCCACACGGGCTCAGTAGTTGTGGCTCGCAGGCTCTAGAGTGCAGGCTCAGTAGTTGTGGTGCACAGGCTTAGCTGCTCCATGGCAAGTGGGATCTTCCCAGACCAGGGCTCGAACCTGTGTCCCCTGCATTGGTAGGTGGATTCTTAACCACTGCCCAACCAGGGAAGCCCCATTCAGTCATTCTTTTCTCCTGGAAAGAAAAAAACAAAACAAAACAAAACAAAACAGAAAAAGCTCAACTGATGATTTCTTTAGCACAATTTACCCTATAAGATTAATCTTTTCCATTCATTCACTCACTTCCTAGTTCTTTAACAGATATTTAAATGTTTAACAAGTGCCTGCTAGGAGTGAGGTGCTTTCCTATGTGCTAGGGATACAGGACAGACAGAAATCCTCTCTTTCATAGAGTTTACAATCTTTCTGAAGGAGACAGACAATAAAAAAATAAGTAAAATATGTCATCATATGTTAGATAATGCTGAGTACCAGGAAGAAAAATAAAGGAGGAGAAGTTGATAAGAAGTATTAGAGGTATCTTAAGTGACAGAGTTTCAGTTTGAGACAGAGAAACCAGGGAAAGGATCACTGAGAAGTTGACATTGCGGAAAAGGGCTGAAGAAACACAAATATCTGGGGGAAATCATTCTAGGCAGAGGGTACAGGACAAGTGCCAAGGCCCTTGAGCAGGGGAATGGCTGATGTGGACACAGGGTAGGAAAGGGGCCAGGACAGCAGGAGTTGAGCAACCAAGAAGAACAGTAGTAGGAAATGAGGTGAGAGACGTAACTGGGGTATTAGAGGGCAGATAGTGAGGGCCTTGTGCTTTGCCTTTGGCTCAGTATGAGATGGAGAGCTATAGAGGAGTTTGAAGGATCTCTCTGGATGCTGTGTGAGGATTAGACTTCTGTGAGGGAGCAAAAATCAGGCCAGGATATCAATTTGGGAGGTTATTGCCCATTTTACTTACTGTCATCAACAATGAAGGTGGTAGAAAGAAAAAGGTTTTCTTGCTCTTGCAAGAGCACCAGAATCACAACTAACTGCTGAACAGTCATTGACAGATACCCCACATCCAAAGACAAAGTAGAAGCTGCAATGAGACGGTAGGAAGGGCGCAATCACAATAAAATCAAATCCCATAACTGCTGGGTGGGTGACTCACAAACTGGAGAACACTTATACGAAAGAAGTCCACCCACTGGAATGAAGGTTCTGAGACCCACGTCAGGCTTCCGAACCTGGGGGTCCAGCAACGGGAGGAGGAATTCCTGGAGAATCAGACTTTGAAGGCTAGCGGGATTTGATTGCATGACTTCGACAGGACTAAGGGAAACAGAGACTCCACTCTTGAAGGGCACACACAAAGTAGTGTGTGTATCAGGACCCAGGGGAAGGAGCAGTGACCCCATAGGAGACTGAACCAGACCTACCTGCTAGTGTTGGAAGGTCTCTGCAGAGGTGGGGGGTGGCTGTGTCTCACCGTGAGGACAAGAACACTGGCAGCAGAAGTTCTGGGAAGTACTCCTTGGTGTGAGCCCTCCCAGAGTCTGCCATTAGCCCCACCAAAGAGCCCAGGTAGGCTCCAGTGTTGGGTTGCCCCAGGCCAAACAACCAACAGGGAGGGAACCCAGCCCCACCCATCAGCAGTCAAGGAGATTAAAGTTTTACTGAGCTCTGCCCACCAGAGCAACACCCAGCTCTACCCATCACCAGTCCCTCCCATCAGGAAAATTGCACAAGCCTCTTAGATAGCCTCATCTACGAGAGAGAAGACAGCAGAAACAAGAAGAACTACAGTCCTGCAGCCTGTGGAACAAAAACCACATTCACAGAAAGATAGACAAGATGAAAAGGCAGGGGGTTATGTGCCAGATGAAGGAACAAGATAAAACCCCAGGAAAACAACTAAATGAAGTGGAGATAGGCAACCTTCCAGAAAAAGAATTCAGAATAATGATAGTGAAGATGATCCAGGACCTCGGAAAAAGAATGGAGGCAAAGATCAAGAAGATGCAAGAAAAGTTTAACAATGACCTAGAAGATTTAAAGAACAAACAAACAGAAATGAACAATACAATAACTGAAATGAAAACTACACTAGAAGGAATCAATAGCAGAATAACTGAGGCAGAAGAATGGATAAGTGACCTGGAAGACAGAATTGTGGAATTCACTGCTGCGGAACAGAATAAAGAAAAAAGAATGAAAAGAAATGACGACAGCCTAAGGGACCTCTGGGACAACATTAAATGCAACAACATTCACATTATAGGGGTCCCAGAAGGAGAAGAGAGAGAGAAAGGGCCAAAGAAAATTTTTGAAGAGATTATGGTCGAAAACTTCCCTAACATGGGAAAGGAAATAGCCACCCAAGTCCAGGCAGCACAGAGAATCCCATACAGGATAAACCCAAGGAGAAACAGGCCGAGACACATAGTAATCAAGTTGGCAAAAATCAAATACAAAGAAAAATGATTGAAAGCAGCAAGGGAAAAACAACAAATAACATACAAGGGAACTCGCATAAGGTTAACAGCTGATTTCTCAGCAGAAACTCTACAAGCCAGAAGGGAGTGGCATGATATACCTAAAGTGATGCAAGGGAAGAACCTACAACCAAGATTACTCTACCCAGCAAGGATCTCATTCAGATTCCATGGAGAAATCAAAAGCTTTACAGACAAGCAAAAACTAAGAGAAGTCAGCACTACCAAACAGGCTCTACAACAAATACTAAAGGAACTTCTCTAAGTGGGAAACACAAGAGAAGAAAAGGACCTATAAAAACAAACCCAAAACAATTAAGAAAGTGGTAATAGGAACATACATATCGATAATTACCTTAAACATGAATGGATTAAATGCTCCAACCAAAAGACACAGGTTTGCTGAATGGATACAAAAACAAGGCCCATATATATATGCTGTCTACAAGAGACCCACTTCATACCTAGGGACACATACGGACTGAAAGTGAGGGGATGGAACAAGTTATTCCATGCAAATGGAAATCAAAAGAAAGCTGGAGTAGCAATACTCATATCAGATAAAATAGACTTTAAAATAAAGAATGTTACAAGAGACAAGGAAGGACACTACGTAATGATCAAGGGATCAATCCAAGAAGAAGATATAACAATTATAAATATATATGCACTCAGCATAGGAGCATCTCAATACATAAGGCAACTGCTAACAGCTCTAAAAGAGGAAATCGACAGTAACACAATAATAGCGGGAGACTTTAACACCTCACTTACACCAATGGACAGATCATCCAAAATGAAAATAAATAAGGAAACAGAAGCTTTAAATGACGCAATAGACCAGATAGATTTAAGTGATATTTATAGGATATTCCATCCAAAAATAGCAGATTACACTTTCTTCTCAACTGTGCATGGAACATTCTCCAGGATAGATCACATCTTGGGTCACCAATCAAGCCTCAGTAAATTTAAGAAAATTGAAATCATATCAAGCATCTTTTCTGACCACAACGCTATGAGATTAGAAACGAATTACAGGGGAAAAAATGTAAAAAAACACAAACACGTGGAGGTTAAACAATACATTACTAAATAACCAAGAGATCACTGAAGAAATCAAAGAGGGAATCAAAAAATACCTAGGGACAAATTACAATGAAAACACGACGATCCAAAACCTGCGGGATGCAGCAGAAGCAGTTCTAAGAGGGAAGTTTATAGCTATACAAGCCTACCTCAAGAAACAAGAAAAATCTCAAATAAACACTCTAACCTTACACCTAAAGGAACTTACACCTAAAGGAAAGAACAAACAAAATGCAAAGTTAGCAGAAGGAAAGAAATCATCAAGATCAGATTAGAAATAAATGAAATAGAAACAAAGGAAACAATAGCAAAGATCAATAAAACTAAAAGCTGGTTCTTTGAAAAGATAAACAAAATTGATAAACCATTAGCCAGACTCATCAAGAAAAAGAGGGAGAACACTCAAATCAATAAAATTAGAAATGAAAGAGGAGAAGTTACAACAGACACTGCAGAAATACAAAGCATCCTAAGAGACTACTACAAGCAACTCTATGCCAATAAAATGGACAACCTGGAAGAAATGGACAAATTCTTAGAAAGTTATAATCTCCCAAGACTGAACCAGGAAGAAATAGAAAATTTGAACAGACCAGTAATAAGTAGTGGAATTGAAACTGTGATTAAAAATCTTCCAACTAACAGAAGTCCAGGACCAGATGGCTTCACAGGTGAATTCTGTCAAACATTTAGAGAAGAGCTAACACCCATCCTTCTCAAACTCTTCCAAAATACTGCAGAGGAAGGAACACTCCCAAACTCATTCTATGAGGCCACCATCACCCTGATACCAAAACCAGACAAAGATACTACAAAAAAAAGAAAATTACAGACCAATATCACTGATGAATATAGATGCAAAAATCCTCAACAAAATGCTATCAGACAGAATCCAACATCACAGTTAAAGGATCATACACCATGATCAAGTGGGATTTATCCCAGAGATGCAAGGATTCTTCAATATACGCAAATCAATCAATGTTATACACCATATTAACAAATTGAAGAATAAAAACCATATGATCATCTCAATAGATATAGAAAAAGCTTTTGACAAACTTCAACACCCATTTATGATAAAACCTCTCCAGAAAGTGGGCATAGAGGGAACCTACCTCAACATAATAAAGGCCATATACGACAGACCCACAGGAAACATTATTCTCAATGGTGAAAACCTGAAAGCATTTCCTCTAAGATAAGGAACAAGAAAAGGATGTCCACTCTCACCACTGTTGTTCAGTATAGTTTTGGAAGTCCTAGCCATGGCAATCAGAGAAGAAAAAGAAATAAGAGGAATACAAAAAAACAAAAAAACGAAAAAGAAAAAGGTTTTTTTGAGAGGAGGCCCCTGGCCAGTCGGTCAGTCTGAAACAATCACTGCTTGAGGATGTAGCTGGGGAGCATGAAAATGGAAGGTGGAAATGTATCAAAGCCCCAACTGATTTAACAGTTGTTCTGTTATCTGTTTTTTCCTGGCCATGGTGTATTGGGAGGTCTCACCAACCTCAAGGCACTGCCTCAGCTCAGCTGTCATGGTCACCGTGACAACAGGCTCATCTTGGGTCTCACTCTGGCTCTGGAAGAAGGCCCAAACTCACGGTGAAATGCCAAACTGCAATTGCCTCTTCCTCGGTATGTCTCTTTTTCATCATGGTTTTTTTTTCCACCCCCCTCAGGTTTAACCTTATGCTTTTGCCAGGCACTCAGCACCAGGTTCCTTAGTATAAGCAACTGGGTGTCTGGGAAAGTGATTACATACGTCATTTCCTCTTTGGATGAGGAAATCATGGGTGACATGCTCTCTAAGGTTCAAGACTTTAATACTGTCAGTTTTCTGAAATGACATTTACTTTGAATATCTAGAAAAGTGAGCATGCGCCTATTTCTAAGTTTCCTGTCATTCAAGAAGTGGTCTAGGTACTAATGGCAGAATGTCACATCCTGCCTGTTGCTGGTTGAACCCAGAGGCAGAGAACACATTTGGCAAATTTAGCAAATAAGTAAATAGGCTCCAGGAGGGATGAAAGAGGGCTATGGTCTTAGCCATTAGGTGGCCATAATAAGGGAAAAGCTAAGGCCAAATGATGTGATTGTGGCAGAGCTAATCTGTTGATTTCCACTGCCTTAATGATGCACTGCCTGCCTCGCAGCGCAGTGTTGAGTACAAAACTGCTGACTTGAATCAGGCTGTTCTCCCACACAGTACAGTGATGCTAGGCTCATTATCTGCCTCCAGCTTTCTGATACAATGTTACTAATATACTTAGCCCTTTCCAGGTTATTTTCATATATATCTTATTGCATCATTATGGGATGGGCAAGTCAGGGATTATTATACCTACTTTCAGATGAGGAAATTGAGATCCAGAAGAGGGGAAAGCTTTTGCCTGTAACCAAAGAGCAGACCCATACCTTGAATCCAGTCTTTATTGCTCCTTCCTAAACATGAATCACAGTGCCTGTCACAGAATTAGTAACCAGACTTTATTAAGTGCCTGTTTATACTGGATGCTGAATTAGGCATGAAACAAAACCAAAAAGTACATAAACTTGTTTTCTCTAAATCTTTGTTCTCATATGACAAATAAGAGCACAGGGATAAAACAAATATCAAATTTGGTGATATCAGATTTGGGTTGAAGTATGGATATTGTAGGGTAGAAAGAAGGATGAGTTTATAGATATGGTCTGAGTGACAACGAGGGTGATGAACCATCCCGGTTTACCTGGGACTGAGAGGGTTCCTGAGAGACAGAACTTTCAGTGCTAAAACCAGGAAAGACCTAGGCAAACCAGGACAAGTTTGTCACCCTGGACAACCAATCTTTCCTGGGGGCAAAACATGGAAACAGAAGGATGTCATGGAAGGAGCACTGGACTTGAAGTTAAAAATCTAGGTTAAAATCCTGACTCATGTACCACCTGTGTAACCTGGGAAATGTCATTGCTTCTCTCTAGGTCATAGCTTACTCATGTGGAAAATGGTGATATTAATAGTACCTATCTCCCAGTGCAGTAAGGATTAAATGAAATAATCCACATAGGTAAAAATGCTAAATTGTGGCCAGCTCTACAAATGTGAGGTTTTATTTGATGGTGGCTTCAAAGAAAACTCAAGGAAACAACGAGAGCAAGTTTTATGTTTGTTCTCATGCATCTGCTCTATATATGAAAATAAAGTTTCAATGAGCCTTGAGTGATTTGAAGAGCCAAGTCATTCAGCAAAATTGTCAAATCCAAAACAAATTGGAGACTGTACTACATGTCTGCTTCTTTCATAGATCTGGAGACTAGAACATAAGCAATTTTAGACGGTACTTATCTTTTCTCCTGTACCAAATCTAATATGAGAAAGCATCCTTCTCCCACTTCCTTCTGTTCACCAATTTTCTCAAAATCTGTGGTCAGATACCATATGAATAGTGACCACACAATGTCAAAAATGGAAAGTAGAATATTCATGTTAACTGGGGTTTTACTTTCCTTTATGTCCCTATTTCTACTTCAAATCCTCAAATAGTGGTTTTGAGGGAGTTATTCATTTTTTAAACTGCATCCCTGGCATTGGTATTGGGATAGTGTAGTTGAGAACAAAGAGAACTTAACTTCTATAAAGGTCTTCTTGTTTGTTCATTTACTCATTCAACGCGTTTATTGAGTCCATCAGGTCCCCATTAGTGCACTTGGGCACTAGCTACAGGTAGCCAACGAGGCCAGCCTGGTCCCAGACCCCTCATAAGCTTTCATTCTAATGGAAGGAAGCATATGTTAAACATCTTTTAAAAAATAAATGCATGATCATTACACATGTTGAATGGTGCTGTGAAAGAAAAGGGCAGGGAGCTTTGACGAAGAAGAATAACGAATATTGTAATTTAGATTGAAGGACTTGGCAATGAAACTTATACTTCAAGGTCTCATCTGACTTTGGAATAGAAATGAAGTGCATGGTTAATATAGATTATTTTCTTTTTACCTGAATTGCCGATGAGAAACTCAGTATGGGAGCTTTGATACTGAGCTCTCTGCTCATCATTCTCTGCTCATTGTTCACTCAACAGATATTTACTGAGTACCTACTATGCATTAGACATTGTGCTAGGTGCTGGGATAAGGTCCAGGGAGCAAGGTAGGTGGAGTTCCTGCCTTCATGGAGCTTACAGTCTAGCGGAGGGGAGAAAATAAATATATCTCAGATGGTGAGAATATACTAAGAAAAATAAAACAGAGTAAAGGGGAAAGAGAAAGATGAAGTGGGGGTTAGTCACTCTTTTAAATGAGGTGATCAGAAAAGACCTTTCTGAGAAGGTGATATTTGAGCAGAGACCTGAAGAAAGCAAGGGAGCCAGCTTTGGTGGTTTCTAGTAGGAGATTGTTTCTAGATAGAGGGAACAACCAGTCCACAGGATATGAGGCTAGAGTGTGCTTGTGTGTTTGAGGAACAGTGAGGAGGCCGGTGTGGCTGGAGCAACATCAGAGAGGAGGAGAATGGCAGATGAGGCCAGTAAAGTAGTGAGATTGGTGGCAGGGTGGATGGGGCTGGTGGATGCAATCATGTAAACCTTGTGGTCCATTGCTAGGAGTCTGGTTCTTATTTATCTTCTTGAGAGAAATGACGGTGATCCTTTAAGAAAATACTATATCCAAAACTTGGCAGGACCATTCTACTGTCCCTATGAAGCAAAGGGTATGTGCACTACCCAGGAAGCTAGAATGATGCTAGGCCAGAACTAAGTCATCCATGTTTTAGAAGTTGTCAGAATATAGGTTGGTAGCTTTTCTTATGGAAATTCCAATTTGACACATGAAAAAGAATATAAAGACCATGAAACGAGAAGAATTCCAAGTGTGGACAGTGTCTTGGTAAATGATTTAAAAAATCTTGAGGCCCAGGATGAGGTTCTTAGAAGAGATTTTTTAATCAGGTAGCATTTTTCAAATTGGAGTTTGAGATTTCTTCACTTCCAGAAGGAGCAGTGGCATGGAGAAAGCAGGTATAATCTTGAAGAGATTAGAGGACATGGGCAGAGACCTAGGCAGTGGAGCTCCTTTTAGCTCTTCCAACCAATTTCTCCTGACTGAAATGATTTGTCCCCCACCACCTGCCCAGACATAGCCACTTTTCTTTTACCTCTCTCTTCCCTTTGAATCTGCTGAAATTCAAGAGGGCAGACATACAGATGTTCAGTAGCGGCAACATCAAAAACAGTGATGTTTAACCTTTTAGAGTAAAAGGTCCGATGAGAGTCTGCTAAAAGCTATGAAATATCTTTTTAAAAAGTTCTCTAGACACATGAATGTGAAATTCTGCATATTTCCATAGGCTCCTGGGCTCCCTGGTAACCATCCATGGGTGCTCGAGGGGAACATGAGTTCAGGTTAAATAGCTCTGTGCTAAGAGATCAACCAGGGCTTTTGTTTTGATAAAGGCAAATGTGGGACGTGGAGGATTACGAGAGGAAAGAGTGGAGAACCATTACTCTGATAGCATTAATTGAGGTTATTTTCCCACCTACTCATTTTCTCTGGACTCTGAAAAGCACTCTTTGTTTCTGCCCTTCTCAGTGCTAACCATCTGGTGGACACAAGGGATTCAGAGGGACATCAGGCAGGGACTTCTGAGTATCCCTCTGCTTTCTCACCCTCCCATGGGAAAGGGTTCTGGCCACTATGTTCGAAATAAAGTCAGAAAAAAGAGGAGCAGTCAGGTACATTAAGGGGTCCAAATCTCCTTTCATTTTTAATTCTTCGAAAAGGAAGAATGTTCTTTTCAACCAGGTTTAGGCTGGCTGTGAATGCTGATGTCAGTGCGTGGTCTCACAGAGATTTGTCCCATTGGGGATATTTTTCTTTGTCTGGAAGCTTCCTTTTTTTGTTCATGATTTTTAAGCCTTTCAGCAGATATTCAATGGAAAAAGCTCAGGGCTGAGCCAAAGGCAATTATGAAGCACTTATAGAGTTGGAGACTGGCAAGTGGTAATTATTTGGAGATGCTTTGCTTTCTTTTCTTCTTCACCACTCTCTCCAGCCCCACCCCACAACCTGGTGTGGACTGTCTTTTCAGTTGATCTTCGCTTATTATCAAGGTTTGCCTTTATCACTTCTACATTAGGTAGAGAAATATCAGTAATGAAGCCATTTATGCTACTTCTCCAGCACTGAAGTTAGAAGTCTGGTGATTTCATGTCAATGCTGAATGTCTTTTCACTGTTTCCTTTTATTAGCTGCTGGGAAAAGGAAGAAACAGATTTGATGGTGTATGCCCTATACTGTCCCCTGGAAGCAAATTATTTTAATTCATTTCTACAGTCTCACCTTTTGTCCTCCTCAGCAAGGCAGGTGTTCATGCTGCTTTAGTCTATTCAGAGCAATGACTAATCAAACCATTTTGCAGCAATTCTGTTCTAAGCCCTGACCCTATAGCTCCTCTGATCACAAAATCTCCACGTTAACAGCCATGCAGGCTTATAAATGGAATGCTGGAGGGAAACAAAGGAGAAGGAAGTAGACCCTGTGGGTCAACGCAGTTTTTAATGTGCTTATTGAGCATTTGACTAAATCCATAAAACAAAACACCATTTGGGAGGGGGTTGTTCTTCCTTTCAGACTTCTAGGCTTCCAAGGACCAGTTAGAAACAAAGAGATAAGGTTATAGTATCAGTATATTTTTTATACTATATAAAAATATAGTATATATTTTTTTAAATAATTTTTTTGGGGTAGAGTTGATTTACAATGTTGTGTTAGTTTCAGGTGTACAGCAAAATGAATCTGTTATACCAGGGGTCCCCAACCCCCAGGCCACGGACCAGACTGGTCCATGGCCTGTTAGGAACCAGGCCGCACAGCAGGAGGTGAGCCGCAGGCAAGTGAGCGAAGCTTCATCTGTATTTACAGCTGCTCCCCATCGCTCACATTACTGCCTGAGCTCCGCCTCCTGTCTGATCAGTGGCAGCAGTAGATTCTCATAGGAGCGTGAACCCTACTGTGAACTGCACATACGAGGGATCTTGGTTGCACACTCCTTATGAGAATCTAATGCCTGATGATCTGAGGTGCAGCTGAGGCGGTGATGCTAGCGCTGGGGAGTGGCTGCAAATACAGATTATCATTAGCAGAGAGGTTTGACTGCACAGAGACCATAATAAATCAATTGCTTGCAGACTCATATCAAAAACCTATCAGTGAGTGGCAAGGGAAAACAAGCTCAGGGCTCCCACTGATTCTGCATTATGGTGAGTTGTATAATTATTTCATTGTATATTACAGTGTAATAATAATAGAAATAAAGGGCACAGTAAATGTAATGTGCTTGAATCATCCTGAAATCATCCTCCCACCCCTGCCCCCGGTCCATGGAAAAATTGTCTTCCATGAAACCAGTCCCTGTTGCCAAAAAGGTTGGGGACCTCTGTGTTATACATATACATATATCCACTCTTTTTTAGATTCTTTTCCTATATGGGCCATTACAGAGTATTGAGTAGAGTTCCCTGTGCTATACAGTAGGTTCTTATTAGTTATCTATTTTATATATAGTATTTTGTATGTGTCAATTCCAATCTTCCAATTTATCCCTCTCTCCTTACCCCCCAGTAACCATGTTTATTTTCTACATCTGTAACTCTATTTCTGTTTTGTAGATAAGTTCATTTGTAGCCTTTTTTTACATTACAAATAAAAGCGATTTTATACGATATTTATCTTTCTATCTTGCTCAGGGTATTTCCTTTTTTGTTTGGAATGAGAATGCTATCTTCAGACTGGGCCTAAGAAGAACAAACACAACAGAAAAGGCCATAGGTGCCACTAACAGCTTTGCAGGAGATAGTTCTGTGGTCTTTAGGGCTGTAAATGGGGCCTGGGTAGGGGTAGAGAATTCTAATTTTTGCCCAATGTTCTGCAATTTGGAATATGCTGAAAAAAATTATTCTTTGGAGTGGACTTTGAAAGACACTTAAGAACTCTTATTGGAAGTTTGTATAATTGGGAACTTGGACAAGAAAAATTACTCCTCACCTGACTAACCACTGTAAGGGTGGGACCTGTGTCAATTTATGTTCACTATTATATTTCCAGGGCCTATTACAGTGCCTGGTCCATGATAGCTTTCTATTATATATTTGTTGAATGAATGAATGACTTACTGCCCTGGTAGCAACTTGACCTTATCTCCTCTCCTGCACAGCCATACAGGCATTTAGGAAAGAAAGCTACTGCTCTGTAGATTAACCCAGCTAGGTAGCAGGCTTGTGAAAGAAGTTTGGAAGAAGTAGCCTCTGCCCCCTTCCATGTCCTGTAAACTTTCTGAAGTCTTTTCGCAACACGTTTATACTACTCTTATCGCCACTAGAGAGTTAGAGTAAATGAAAACAAGACTTTGGCTCTTTATTGTATTTTTCTTCAGTCAAGTTCATAGTCCTTTCAAACTGTTTGAGGCAGATTCTTCTGTTACATCAAAGTCTTACTGGCTTTAAGAAAGATACCTTAGGGGGCTTCCCTGGTGGCGCAGTGGTTGAGAGTCCGCCTGCTGATGCAGGGGACGCGGGTTCGTGCCCCGGTCTGGGAAGATCCGACATGCCGCGGAGCGGCTAAGCCTGTGAGCCATGGTCGCTGAACCTGCGCATCTGGAGCCTGTGCTCCGCAATGGGAGAGGCCACAACAGTGAGAGGCCCGCGTACCGAAAAAAAAAAAAAAAAAAAAAAAGAAAAAAAGAAAGATACCTTAGGAAGTTGGATTAACTTATTCATGTCCTTAGAGATCCTTAAAGATCCTATGAAAAAGCCTACTAAACATTGCCCCAGTCTTCCAAAAGCATTCAATAGCTTCCAGAGTACTTAATTTACAGTCAGGTGCAAAATTTGTTTATGTATCTGAAGGCCAGACTATGGAAAAGATCAAATAAACAGATTTCTTTGGCATTTTCTGCCCACTATCTGATGAGAAAGAGTAAGCAAACCAACATAAGGAATTGACTTTTTTTAAAGCAACATAAAAGGACTGGTTAAGACTTGGTGTGTATTCAGCCCAAGTTTTCCAAAACCAGTTATATCTCTAGTACTGGATGATGAGATATCATATTCTCCATGGGGACATTAAAGCTGTAAACAAGGTTCAATCACTGAAGAAAACATGGTTATTCTCACTAGAGTAGATTTTCTGTTTTTCATATTGTTATGTCCTCATTATTTGAAAAATGGCAATTTATGTAAAGTAGAAAAGGGCTGACAACTTTTAGTTGCCCAGAGTGATCAATTAAGAAATACGCCATTTCCCCAATCAAACTGAATAAATGAAAGTTGATGGTTGAGATATTTCTCTAATGGTTTCTATATTTTGATTTATTTAATCAAGGTTTTTTTTTCCTCTGAGATAATTTGCCTGCAAGTATTTTGATTATGGATCCTAGGTCCAAACAATCAGGCTTTCTGTAAGCTAATATAATAACAGAAAATAGTACAATTTCCCATACAAGTATTCATTTCCATAAAAATGAAGATCTAATTCATGTGTTTGGCTGTTTGAATATAGGGTGACATAGATAGTCCTAAAGCATACATTTTAAAACAAAAAATAGAGACAACTAGGTACCATACTTTCAAGATTTTCTTTTTTTCATTGACTTTCAAACAGCTTGATTATGATGTGTTGTCACAAATCCAGAAATATCAAAATTAAAATCACCAAATCAATAAGTAGTATTTAGTAAGTATTTATTGCGCCTATAAGAACAGTTCACAAGCTAGGAGCTTTTAAATTCAAAGACTGATACGAAGGTCAGAGGCATGATGTTATAGGATGGCTTATAAAGTGAAAATGACGAAGTTGTTTAAACTTTATAATGATTGGTTATTACAGTGGGGGTTTCCAGACGGCAAGTCTTGATTAAAAGTGATAATCTTATACTATTTTTAGGAAGATGACTTAATTGTCTTTCATGATTATCAGAGGCATTTACAACAAGTGGCCCAAGTTAAGTTTCACCTACGTGGCTTAAGTGGTTTTGTCTGCTCAGGGAATTTTCAAATTCGGTCTCCATTTTTTATTTAATTTTAACAGTGTCTAGTTATGGATCTCTTTAACTTTATCCTACCTAGAATTTATTGAGCTTTTTGTATGTGTAGATTAAGGTTTTTCATAGACTTGGCAAAGTTTTAGTCATTACTTCTTCAAATATTCTTTCTGCCCCTTTTTCTTTCTCCTCTCCTAGAACTCCTATTAGGTATATTTTGGTATACTTAATAATGTCCACAGGTCTCTGAGGCTCTGTTCACTTTTCTTTCTTCTCTCTCTGTTCCTCAGACTGGATAGTTTCAATGGACCTACCTATCAGGTTGTTGATTCTTTCTGCCTTCTCAGAAAGAGTCGTTCTAGTGAATGTCTCATTTCAATTATTGTACTTTTATTAAATTCCAGAATTTCTACTTGGTTATTTTTATAATCTCTAATTCTTTATTGATGTTCTTTCTATTGATGGCATCATTCTCATATTTTCCTTTAGTTCTCTGGACATGTTTTTCTTTAGTTATTTTTTAAAAACATTTAAAATAGCTGATTTAAAGTTTTTGTCTAATAAATCCAACACCTGAGCTTCCTCAGGGATACTTTTTACCAACTGCTTCTTATCCTATGAATAGATTATAATTTCTTGTTTCTTTGTATATACTGGTAAATTTTTGTTGAAAACTGCACATTTAAAATAATATGTCAAATTTGGATATCAGATTCCCACTGCCCCAGGGTTTACTGTTGCCATTTGTTTTTGTTGTGGCCATGTTGTTTTTGTTTGCTTATTTAATGACTTTCCTGGATTAACTCTGTAAAGTCTGTATTCTTTGTCATGTATGGTCGCTGCAGTCTCTGCTTGGTTATCTTAGTGGTCAACTAATTATTGGACAAAGATTTCCTTAAATGAATTGAACCAAAAAGTCTTTCACCTTTTGCAGAGGGTCTCTGTGTGATCGTTGGGGCATGCCTTCAGCCCTCCAGCAGTTTATAACTCTGCCTTACCCTTTACCTCCTATTTGCAAATGCAGAGCCTCAAGGTCATGTAGAGGTGGGAGATTACAGCCTTAAGTCTTTCCTGGGCAAGCATACAGTCCTACCCATTTGCATGACTTTTTTTTTTTTAACATCTTTATTGGAGTATAATTGCTGTACAATGGTGTGTTAGTTTCTGCTTTATAACAAAGTGAATCAGTTATACATATACATATGTTCCCATATCTCTTCCTTCTTGCATCTCCCTCCCTCCCACCCTCCCTATCCCACCCCTCTAGGTGGTCACAAAGCACCGAGCTGATCTCCCTGTGCTATGTGACTGCTTCCCACTAGCTATCTATTTTACGTTTGGTAGTGTATATATGTCCATGCCACTCTCTCACTTTGTCACAGCTTACCCTTCCCACTCCCTATATCCTCAGTGCATGACTTTTTAAATCCCTAGAAATGTGTTGGAGCTTTTCAACCCCCTCTATGTGCATCTCATTCCCTAGTTTTTCCTTGTAAGTTTTTAGGTTACCTTCTTATTTGCCCCAAGTTTTATTGCTATCTTAGGCAGATATGATATTAAATGATTACCACTGATTGTTTTCAAAACTCCAGGAAAAGGCTGTTCACACTGAGAAATGTCTGAGTTAGGTCAAATAAAGACAAGCACTGTGAATTGAGGTTTTAATGGAACTGCAAGACAGGTCAAATAATGACATTGTTGCAAATCGTAGTTTTGGGAAGCTTCAAAACCATTCTGCCCTGACAAATGGCTACTAGACTGCTGGTTTTCACCATGATTGTGGGGCTGTTGGTTGTTAAGGTTACTGTGGGGATGTGAGGTGGGGGTTATGAACAGGGCAAGTACAGTACCACAAAGCTCACTGTTCTTTCCAAGATTCAACCATTTTTCTTGAGTAAATGTTGGTCAGGTTGTTGCAAACCTGTGATTAATTTAAAGAGTTCTGAAAAAGTTGATTTTGCCTCCTTTTTTTGCCATTGTTCTCATTGGTTTTATGGAGGAGTAGCTTTTTGTAGGTCCTTACTCCACATTCTCACTGACATCATTCCCCTAGGGACCATAATTACTAATCCTGTTATGAATATCTGGTTAACATATCTAGAGTTTTAAGTTCAAACTTCAGAAAAATGCATCTTTTAATTTATTCTGGATGGCTCTGGGAGTTCTAGGCCAAATTTCCAGCAGTTCAGCATTTCATTTTGCTTATAAGATTTGTGGCTATTGGTCATTGGGTTGGCTACTATGTTTCAGTCCAAGAAATCTGGATATTGCCCTCATGTAAAGGCTATTCTGAAATAATTTCTCAATGGTTTAAGCTCCCTTGTTTTCAGGCATTCTTTTCAATCTGTTTAACTTTTCCTGAAAAGAGAGGCAGCAATGTCACCCTCTCTGGAAAAAACTCCAAGTGAATTTTTTTCTTTGAGTTATTTGATATATCACCTGTGACTTGCAAGTCAAAGAGCTAAATTATTTTAAAATCAAGTAACATAAATAAAAAGTAAATGAAAGACACGTGAAGAGTCATTCAATCAAAATGGCATGGTTAGTTCATGCTTAGAGAATCCTTCCTTTTCTAACACACAGCAATGACAGATAAGATATAGACAGAGGAAATGTAGAATACACAGCTATACTCAAAATAATATAAACATCTTCACGGATAGGAAAATGGACAGAAACACGAAAAACGGAAAACAAGTTTAGTATCATGTGTCTGTTGCACTCCTGGTTTAGATGTAGGCAGAGGTGGATGGGTGTTCAACTATTTTGGAATAGCAAAGACTAAAAGTTCTTCATTGGAGAATGAAGAACTAGAACTATGTTTGCTACTCAGAATCAGGGTCTGGTATTAATCTTTTCTGCATTGAGGGTGTGGTGGTGGTTAGATTTTTCTGCATTTGAAAGAGCATTGCAGGGAATTCCCTGGTGGTCCAGTGGTTAGAACTCAGTGCTTTCACTGCCGAGGGCCCTGGTTCAATCCCTGGTCAGGGAACTAAGGATCCCACAAGCTGTGCGGGGTGGCCAAAAAAAAAAAAAAGAAAGAAAGAAAAAGAAAAGGAGGGTTGCAAAACAGCTTCAGGTTATGACTTGTGTATGCCAAGGAAGTGGGAGGACGGAGACACATTCTAGCATCTAGGACTTGAGTGAAATCCATAGCTAGCTCAAAAATTATGTCTGCATTATCACCAATATCATATCAGGATGGGGGTCTAAGCCACCTGGTTCTGAACTGCAGGGCAAAAGTGGGTGGTTTTGTGAGCAGAGGCAACTAAAAATGTATTAGACAGAGACGGTTGATAAAAGAGAAAGCTTGATCTCACTCATGTTGATCCTGCAAACTAATATTCTAAAACTAAAGAAAAATAAGTGTAAGGAAGGTAACTAATAAAAATCAGGAAATGAATTGAATGCAGACCAAAGGAAAATAACAGTAATCAGAAAATGATATTAAAATGTTTTTTAATGCTCTGTATATTTGAGATATCCATTAAAAAAAACAATAAAAGCTAGACCAGGTATAAACTAAACAGAAACACACATAATTAGAAATCTTGGAGATAAAAAAAAATACAGAAGTTAAAATAAAAAAGCTAAATAAATGGAATAAATTCTAGGCTGCAAATAGTAGCAGAAGGCAGATTTCCACTCAAATGGCTGAAGAAAGTACCAATCTAGAGTTCTATAACCTGATGAACCATCATTCATGAGTGAGGGACAAATAAAGACATTTTGTGATGTCAAAAGACTAAGAGAATTTACCACTTACAAAACCTCTTTAAACTACTTAATCACAAGCCATACAAGCATGAGTGGAGTAAAATATTTACACTGTTGAAGAAAGAAAACCCCAACAGCCTAGAATTCTGTATTCTGTGAAATTATCCTTCAAAAGTAAAGACATATTTTCTCTGACCTACAAAAATTGAAGGAGTTTGTAGCCAGTAGCCTTACCTTGCAGGAAATGTTAAAAGAAATTCTTTCAGGAGAATAAAATAATATAGGTCAGACAGAAATAAAGACACAGACGTAGAGAATGGACTTGACACGGGAGGGGGAAGGGTAAGCTGGGACGAAGTGAGAGAGTGGCATGGACTACCAAATGTAAAATATACACTACCAAATGTAAAATAGGTAGCTAGTGGGAAGCAGCTGCATGGTACAGGGAGATCAGCTCAGTGCTTTGTGACCACCTAGAGGGGTGGGATAGGGAGGGTGGGAGGGAGAGGCAAGAGGGAGGAGATATGGGGATATATGTATATGTATAGTTGATTCACTTTGTTACAAAGAAGAAACTAACACACCATTGTAAAGCAATTATACTCCAATAAAGATGTTAAAAAATATATAGGTCAGAAACTCAGATCTACATATAGAAATGAAAAATATTGAAGAAGGAATAAGAGAGGGTAAAATAAAGACCTTTTATTTTTATCATTCTTAATTGATCTAACAAAAAAGATAGTTCAAAACAATAAAAGCAACAAAGTATATGATTATGTATGCTTATGGATATATCTGTATACGTATGTATATATAAGCTTATGTATGCTTATATATAAGTGAAATGAATGACAGCAATGATACAAGGGAAGTGAGAGAGAAATTAGGATTATTTTGTTATTATAAAGCACTCACCAGTGAAGTGGTACAGAGTTATTTAAAAGTGGACTTGGATTAGTTGTAATTGTATATTGCAGACTCTAGAGTAAACACTAGGAAAAAAAAGAAGTATAACCGGTACATTAAGGAAGGAGACAGAATGGAATCATACAAAATGTTCAGTTAAAATCTCAAAAGGCAAAACAGAGCAGAAGACAAAAACAAGAACAGAGGCAACAAATAGAAAACTATAGTATAAATATGACATAAGTTGAACTATCTCAATAATTATTTTGAATGCCAGTGGTTTAAATTCATTAATCAAAAGACAAAGATTGTCAGAGTGGATAAAAACACACCCATCTATATGTTGTCCACAAAAACTTTAAGGACATATAGATTCCAAGTAAATGGATGGAAAAAGATATACCATGTTAATACTAATCAAAAGAAATCAGGGGTAGCTATATTAATTTCAGCACAGACTTCAAAGCAAGGAAAATTATCAGGGATAAAGAGGGTCAATTCTCCAGAAAGACATAATAAACCTTAGTGTGTATGCATCTAACAAAAGAACACCAAATATGTGATGCAAAAACTGTTAGAGCTGCAAGAAATAGATTAGTCCACTATATTCTTGGTGACTTCAATACCCCTCTGTCAGAAATGGACAGAGCCAGCAGGAAGAAAATCATTAAGAACAGTTGAATTCAACCACACCATCAATCAATTCAATATAATGCACATCTATAGACTACTTCATCCGATAACAGCAGAATACACATTCTTCTCAAGCTCACGTTGGAACATTCAGCGAGATAGACCATACTCTGGGCCATAAAATACTCCTGCACAAATGTAAAAGAATAGGAATCATATAATGTCTGCTCTCAGACTACAGTACAATCAAACAAGAAATAAACAACAGAAAGATACTTGGAAAATCCACCAATACATGGAGATTAAACAACTCACTTTTAAATAACACATGGGTCAAAGAAGTAATCTCAAAAGAAATTAAGAATTAACTTTAACTAAATAAAATTGAAAACACAACTTATCAGTTGGTGGGATGCAGTGAAAACAATGCTTAGAGGGAAATTTAGAGCATCAAATGCATATTTTAGGAAAGGAGAAAGAGCTAAAAATCAAACTTATAAGCTTCCTCCACAGGAAATTAGAGAAAGAAAAGCAAACTAAATCCAAAGTAAGCAGAAGAAAAGAAATAACAAAAATTTGAGCGGAAATCAATGAAATTAAAAAAAAAATCAATAGAGAAAATCAGTAAAACCAAAACTGGTTCTTTGAACATATCAGTAAAGTCAAAAAGCCTCTAGGCAGACTAACTAGGGAAAAAAGAGAGATGATAAAAATTACTAATATCAGAAATGAAAGAGAGGGCATTTCATTTCTGAGATCTAGAGATCTCATTGGCATTAAAAGGATAAAAAAAAAGATACGCTATGAATATCTCTATACCCATAAATTTGATAACCTAGATGACATGGGCCTATTCCTTGAAAGGCACAACCTGCCAAAACTCACACAAGAAGAAATAGATAATCAACATAGGTCTATATCTATTAAAGAAGTTGAATCAATAATTATCATATTCCAAAACAGAAAGTACCAGGTCCAGATGTGTTTACTGGTGAATTCTATGAAACATTTAAGGAACAAATTGTACCAGTTTTCTACAATCTCTTTCACAAGGTAGAAGCAGAGGGAATACTTCCTAACTATTTCTATGAGGCCAGCATTACCCTAATACTAAAATCAGACAAAGACATTTTAAGAAAAGAAAACTACAGACCAATATCTCTCAAAAACATACATACAAATATTCTCAACAAGATATTGTCATATGAAAAGAGGCTCCACATCAGACGTCATCAGGGAAATGCAAATTAAAACAATGACATATCACTACTCACTGAATAGAATGGCCAAAATCCAGAGTACTGACAGCACAAAATGCTGGTGAGGATGTGGAGCAACAGGAACTCTCATTCACTGCTTGTGGAAATGCAAAATGGTATAGCCACTTTGGTAGACAGTTTGGTGGTTTCTTGCAAAACAAAGCATACTCTTAGCACGTGATCTAGTAATTGCACTCTTTGGTATTTATCCAAACAACTTGAAAACTTATGCCCACACATAAACCTGCACACAAATGTTTATAGCAGCTTTATTCATAATTGCCAAGAACTTGGAAACAACCAAGATGTCCTCCTTCAGTAGGTGAATGGATAAATAAACTATGACATATCCAGACAGTGGAATATTATTTAGCACTACAAAGAAATGAGTTATCAAGCTATGAAAAGACATGGAGAAAACTTAAATGCATATTACTAATTGAAAGAAGCCAATCTGAAAAGTTTGCACCTTATGTGATTGCAAGTATATGACATTCTGGACAAGGCAAAACTATGGAGATAGTAAAAAGATTAGTGGTTGGTAAGAGTTAGAGGGAAGAGAGGCATAGGCAGAACACAGAGGATATTTAGGACAGTGAAAATATCATGTATTATATTTAATACATACATGATTCTAGTTAATCATGATACATATCATTATATATTTGTCCAAACCCATAGAATGTACACCACCAAGAGTGAACCCTAATGTAAACTATGGACTTTGTGTCAATCATTGTAGGTTCATCAGTTGTAATAAATGTACCACTCTGGTGGGGGATGTTGATAATGGGGGAGGCTATGCATGTGTGGGGAGCACAGGGGAATATGGGGAAATCTCTGTACCTTCCTCTCAATTTTTGTCTGAACCAAGATGTTCTAAAAAAATAAAGTCTTAAAATACACACACATTCGCTGTACAGCAGAAGCAAGCACAACATTGTGAAGCAACTATATCCCAATTAATAAAAAAGGTAAATTAGATCAGCCTCTTATAAATTGTGAAAAAAAATACACACACAAACAAGAACTACTTAAGGTTGTATTTTAACAAAAATGAAGTGAACCCAGAAGGAAGGAGTGGGGTACAAGAAATTATGGTAAGGACAGAAACAATAAAACATTCTGAGTATTAAATTAACTATAAACTTTATAAAATAATTGTATTTATGCATTTATAACAGAAGATATAACTAAAATTCTAGAAGGCAATCACAGGAAATATGTAGATATTCAGTATTAATGAAGATAGTGAGGTCTTTGCCTTGTTTGAGAGGAAGACAGGAACCCTGGATAACTTCAGACTCTGTTAGAGAAGTATGTAGTTAATATTTATTAAAAATTTAAAGTTGGGGGCTTCCCTGGTGGCGCAGTGGTTGAGAGTCCGCCTGCCAATGCAGAGGACACGGACTTGTGTCCTGGTCTGGGAAGATCCCACATGCCGCGGAGCGGCTGGGACCGTGAGCCATGGCCGCTGAGCTTGCGCGTCCGGAGCTTGTGCTCCGCAACGGGAGAGGCCACAACAGTGAGAGGCCCGCGTACCGAAAAAAAAAAAAATTTAAAGTTACTCACCAAAAAATAAATAAATGAAACATAATTCCAACCAGCAGGGGGAAAATGGAATGAAGGAAACTTTGTCAGCTCAACAAAAAAGTAGGAGTGGACAAAAACAAAAGCCAAATAAAAAAAGTTCTGTTAAAAAAAAAAAAAGATGGCAGAAGGAAGTGAAAAGAAAGCACAATTGATGTAAATTAAACAAACTTTTTCTGAGACAGGACCCATCAGTTTGGATTAAAAATAACAAAATACAGCTGTATACACATTATGAGACACATCTAAAAGAAAAATAGAGAAAATGAAAATAAAGGAATAAAGAAAAATGAATGAGGCAAATACTAGGAAAAGAAAAGCTGGTGTGACAAAATTAATATCAGACAAAAATAGAATTTAAGCCAAATAGCATCAAAAAGGATAAAAAGGATACCACCTAGTAATATAAGGAACAATATGTTTTACAGATGAATTATTATTACTAACGAGGGTTCAGCCAGTTAATCTAGATATAAGGTAAATATTTTAAAAATTGAAGGCATACTTCTACAACAGTAATTAAATTTAGAAAAATATAATGGGAAAAATCCACTCATAAAAGTAGCAGAAACTATAAGATTATAAAACATTTAATGAAGGAAATAAAAGTAATCCTAAAGAAAAAGACATGATATACTATTTTTGTAACCAGAAGACTTGGCGTCATATAAAGACCTAAATAGAGCAAAACTACAATTTTTGTATAGGTGAATATATAATCTCAGAGCAGGGAAGGATTTCAAAAACATGACAGCACGAGAAGAAACCATAAAGGAAACTACTGATAAATACATTAAAATGAAATCTGTGCATCAAAAGACAGTTCTCAGAATCAGATGTTTGTAGTTCATTCAGGTAGCAAATGATCCAGAATATATTAGGAACATATACACACATAAGAAAAAGGCTAACAGCCCAATTAGAAAAATTGGAAATGTATATGCAGGCAATTCACAGAATAGAAACCTGAATGGTCAGAAAACTTGCCCATCTTCACTAGTTAGAAGGGAAATGCAAATTAAAACAATCAAGTACCACTCAGCTATCACATTGGCATGTTTTAACAAATCTGACTATTACAAATATTGTGAATGTGGGGAAAATGATACTAAGGAGGTGCAGATTGGCACAGACATTTTTGGTGAGCAGTTTGCCAGTATCAGTCAAATTGAAGACATTTATTATCATAACGTGTTGCTGATACTCCTCCCCAGGGGAGAGAAATAATTGATTTTTATTGGTGAGTTTGGAAGGAGGAACTGAGTCTGTGGAGGCTGAGCACCTGTTCTCCTATACTCCTCTGTGTTTTGTTTTTGTTTTTGTTTTTGTTTTTGCGGTACGCGGGCCTCTCACTGTTGTGGCCTCTCCCTTTGCGGAGCACAGGCTCCGGACGTGCAGGCCCAGTGGCCATGGCTCACGGGCCCAGCCGCTCCGCGGCATGTGGGATCTTCTCGGACCGGGGCACGAACCCATGTCCCCTGCATCGGCAGGCGGACTCTCAACCACTACACCACCAGGGAAGCCCCTCCTCTGTGTTTTAAGTTTTGCTGTCCAATGGTGCTTGTGACTTGAGTGGGAGTAAATTTGGTTCTAGAATTTAAAAATATACCTGGCTGCAGATATAAACGCATTCTCTAACATTAGCTTTATTTGTTAATAATAATCTACTTTACTCTTAAAATGAATTAAAGAAAAAACCAAACTCCTCAATTGATAACCTGAGTGAGGAAGGGAGATGCTATCTGTTGGAATCTTCTCAAAACCCAACACTCATCATTCTAGTTTTATGCATATACACTAGAGAAACAATCACATGTGTACCCGAGGGGATATTTACAAGAATATTTATGACAGGTTTGTTTGTAAGAGTGAAATGAGCAACCACCGAAATTTCTCTCCACAGAAGAAAGGATAAGTACAATGAAGTCGACCTACATGTGTCAAAATGTCACAAAACATGTGTAGTGAAAACAATAAGTTTACATAAGGATGATATGTACTGTGTGAGACCATTTATAAAAATGTTTAGAACATATAAAATGATACCATATACTGTACATAGGGTGATGAAAAGTATGAAGACATCTTTTTGAATGATCATACCAATTTGAGAGCATTGTCACCTCTTGTGGGGTCATGTAGGAATGAAGTGAGATTGGGGAAGCATGCAAAGAAAATTTCAACTGTCTACGTAAAGCTGTGTTTCTTAAAAAGATCTAGAGCAGCAAAGCTGGCAGGGTATTAAAATTTGTTAGATCTGGATAGTGGGTATATGGCTGTCTGTTATATTGTTTTCTGTACTTTTCTCTGTGCTTTAATAATAAAAAAAAATCCCAGAATATTAGCTTAATATACTGACCTCAATTTCTCACTGAAAATATTTTTAAAATATCTTTTAACCCTGAATGCAGAACATGGGGCTGTTGAATGAACTTGATTACTTTCTCCCTGTTTTGTTTTTAAAGTGAAGCCTAAAGCATATTCCTTCCTTTTTCTTGGGCCTGAATTTCCTCATTTATAAATCAAAAGAGGTTGGGCTAAATGATCCCTAAGTATAGTTCTCTGTAGTTTCTCGCTCTGATGTTCTGTAAGATTGGGATGTTTTCCACAAGGCAGATATTGAAAGAAAGGGAAAAGTTATATAGTGGCAGCCTAAGGCCTGTGATTTTTGGGAGAACCTATAACGTCCCTCCACTCCACCCTAGGCTTTTCAGCTGTTCTGCTCTTTTTTCTTCTTTTCGCTCCACCCTCTTTGTGATCAGTGCCTTAGCTGGTCTAGTACAGGTGGGTAATTGTAGACAGGTGCCATGCATTTGCCTATGCAGCGATGACCTTCCATGCATATACAGCAAGTGCTGCAGTCCTTAAACAAGCAGGTTGCATGTATGGCAATCTTTTTCTGCGAGTGCAGAGAAGGCTGCTCAAATTCAACACAGAAAGCCTCAACGCTCATGCCCTCCTGTGCTGCTTCCTGAGCTGCTGTCCTGTTCTCTCTGACTAGTTCCTTTTCTTCAGTTATTCCTTTTTGACTGATTTGAAGCTTCAGCCCTGGTCCTCCTATAAAAGGCAGACCCTGCTTCCACCCAGGCACTTCAGCCCGGTCTGGCACTGTAAAAACTGACCTTTGCCAGGCTCACTTGCTGAGATCTTGCCTTTAGCCTGTTCTCTGGATCCATGGGACCCTGTTGACAGCCACGGACCCTGCCCTTGCCTCCCTGGGACCCTAGTGCCTTTACCACACTGGCCCCAGCGGCCCTGACTCATTGTTTCCTAGGTGGCTGCCTTGAAAGGCAATTTGAATATCATTTGACTCCAGCCTTCAACACTGAAAGGAAACTGCCTGCCTGCCTGTGATAAAACAAGGCGTCATAGCAACGTCAGCCTAGACCAGAAACCCTTCTAAGCAAGTGAATATCTTTTAAAGAATAAGCTATTTTTAATAAATTATTGATAGTAGACACCTAAAGTGATTTTTTAAATTATCTTTTTAAAATATAAAAGTAATGTTTATTATGTAAAATATAGAATAAATACAAACAAAAAGAAGAAAATAAAGTACTTGCAATCACAACGATGAGGGGTGACAGCTAACATGGTGCATATCCTTTTTGATTGTCTCTCCCTCTTCATATATATATGAGAACCATTATTTATGTGTGTATGTATATATATGTACACACATATATGTATAACCACACATGTGTGTACACACATACTACACACATGCATACATATACACAGACACACAGAATTAGAACTTTTTTTACAAAGCATGATTAGATTGTATGTGATGTTTTCCTTTTAATGATATCATATCATTTTTAATGGCTGCATAATATCTATTACGGATGTACTAAGATATAATTTAACCATTCTTTAATTGTTATACATATAAATTATTTGCAGTTATTTTTGTTATTATAAGTAATATGTAATTAATCTCTCTGTGGCTAAGTCTTTATGTCATTATCTGATAATGACATGATAATGAGGATCAATCCCTAGAAATGAAAACACTGGATCAAAGAGAATGCATATTTTGAAGGCCTTTGAAATGTATAGCCTGGCTGGCTTTCAAAAAGTTTGCACAAATATATACTCTAACCAGCATATAAGAGAAAGTCTGTTTCTGGAAATCTTGTCAAACTGGATATTACCTATCTTTTCAATCTTTAACCATTTGTTAGGAAAAAATTACTATTTCATTCTTACTTTAACTCGCATCCTTTGATTACCACTGAGATTTTTATTTTACCACATGCTTCTTGGCCACTTGTATTTCTTTTTTATGAATTGCCTTTTTGTGTCCTCTGCTCATGTTTCTATTAGTGTGTTTGTCTTTGTCACATTGATTTGTAACATCTTCTAATGACATTATTTTAAAGCAGAGATGTGAAGTGGCTTCACTGCAACCTTCCTAGGCAATTTTAGTTACAGGCAGGAATAGAATCTTTTGCTCATTTATTGTTTCAGCATCATTGTACGTCAGGACTGGAGCCCAGGGGCAGGATAGACATGTTTGGGAACATGAAAGTAAGTCCTAGAGAGGTTCAGTGGCTTACCCAGCATCTGAGATGTGATGCCCAACTTCCCAAATACTGTCATGTTGTTACTAATCTCACGTTCCAAAGAGATCCAGAGGGGAAATAGTGAAAATACCTCTCTTGATGCCAATGTCTTTAGATTCAAATAAATCCAGAAGCTCAGTTTTACATGGGCTATTTAATAATTGACTGGGCAAGGTAAGGCAAACATTTTATCACTGCATTAATTTTATCACTTTATTCCTTATCACATAAACCTCCGGTGGCTCTCCATTGTCTCCAGGCACGTCTAGACTCCCCAGCTTGGCATCTAAGACCCTTGGTAATCTGCTTCTACACAGCTCCGTGCCCTTCTCTCTCCCCAAATACAGTCCATTCAGATTGGTCTCCTCGGTGATGTCCCATGTGACATTCTGTGTAGCAATCCCTGTGATACTGCTGTTCTCCACATCTGCACTGCTCTTCTTCCTTCCCTTTCTTGTACCTATGTATATACATCCTGTCCTCTGGAGTCCAGATAGAGAACAACTTCCATGGAGCCTTCCCATCTCAGCTTTTATATATATGTATGTAGGTTTCCTTCTCACAATTTTTTTTTTGGCTGTGCCATGCAGCTTGTGGGATCTTAGTTACCCAACCAGGGATTGAACCCGGGTCCTCAGCAGTGAGAGCGGGAGGTCCTAACCACTGGACCACCAGGGAATTCCCTCCTTCTCACATATTTTAAAGCCTGACCACATACAGTTGATTTACTGTAGTCTTTCCTGTACTGTCCTATCTCTTAAAGCTGCATGTGGTTTTGTCTCCTGTCCCCCAAACGGAAGAACGTATCTGGGGCGGGGGAGTATGTGGGACAGAACCTGAATACATCTTGCCTATCATTATGTATATAATCTGGAATAATCTGGAACAGAGGCTTATAAATTGATAGGTGCCAATTGGCATTTGTGGAGTTGACCTTTTCATTGAAACCTATATTAAGCACTTATTGTGTGCCTCTACTTGGCTAAGTGCTGAAAGGTGTGTGCTTTTGAGGAAGTCACAGTCCACTGGGGGAGGTAGACCTAGGTTCCAAATCTGTCTCTGCCAGCAATTTAATAGTTTACCTTGGGAATGTCACATAATCATCTCATCTATTCATTCCACAGGCATTTCCCTATGTGTCAGGCAGTGTGCTTGGTGCATAGAAATACAGAGTTGAACGAGATCAATCTCTGCCTCCAAAAGCATCTGTGTTCCCAGTTCCTTACAACACAGTGTGAGAAGTGCTGTAGTTAAAGTATGTACAAAGTGCTATGGGAACTGGAACAGGAGGGAAAGTCACACTTATGGGCTTGCTAGGTGGCAAGTACTATCTATGTAAATGCTCTCAGCTTAGGTAGGGGTGGGGCACAGAGGCAGTGGGTTTAAGGGAAGGCTTTGAAGAACTGGACATTTGAACTGGATAAGTTTGTTACTGACTTTTAGAGGGTAGAGGGAGAGAGAGAGCAGGACTGTTAAGAATATGTTATAGGAACTAAGGGGTGTATGTCTATGTGTGTCTTGTGATGTATGTTGGGAGGCGGTGAGAGAGGGGAAGAAGAGCTTGGAGAGTTAGGTTAGGAATGGGTTACAAAGGGCTTTGAATGCCATGCTAAAGAATTTGAGGAAAGAGACAAAGGTTTGCTATGTTCACTGTGTGGAAGGAGAAAAGAAATGATAAATAGGAGTGAATAAGAACGCATGTTCTCTTTAAGAAATTTCAATATAAGTGGAACGGCCATATCGCATGGTGCCTCTGGTGTGTGTATGTAAAGGAGCTTGGTAAACTGTAAAGGCTTACAGTAGTATTGTCCTTGTTGTATAATTTTATTTATTTTAAAATTTTTATTGGAGTATAATTGCTTTACAATGGTGTGTTAGTTTCTGCTTTATAACAAAGTTAATCAGTTATACATATACATATATCACAATATCTCCTCCCCCTTTCATCTCCCTCCCACCCTCTCTATCCCACCCTTATAGCTGGTCACAAAGCACCAAGCTGATCTCCCTCTGCTATGCGACTGCTTCCCACTAGCTATCTATTTTACATTTGGTAGTGTATATATGTCCATATATACACTACCACTCTCTCACTTTGTCCCAGTTTACCCTTCCCCCACCCCGTGTCCTCAAGTCCATTCTCTAGTAGGTCTGCGTCTTTATTCCCATCTTGCCCCTGGGTACTTCATGACCATTTTTTTTTTTCTTTTTAGATTCCACATATATGTGTTAGCATATGGTATTTGTTTTTCTCTTTCTGACTTCACTCTGTATGACAGACTCTAGGTCAATCCACCTCGCTACAAATAACTCAATTTTGTTTTTTTTTATGGCTGAGTAATATTCCATTGTATATATGTGCCACATCTTATTTACCCATTCATCTGATGATGGACACTTAAGTTGTTTCCATGTCCTGGCTATTGTAAATAGAGCTGCAATGAACGTTTTGGTACATGACTCTTTTTGGATTATGTTTTTCTCAGGGTATATGCCCAGTAGTGGGATTGCTGGGTCATATGGTAGTTCTATTTGTAGTTTTTTAAGGAACCTCCATACTGTTCTCTATAGTGGCTGTACCAATTCACATTCCCACCAGCAGTGCAAGAGTGTTCCCTTTTCTCCACACCCTCTCCAGCATTTATTGTTTCTAGATTTTTTGATGATGGCCATTCTGACCACTGTGAGATGATATCGCATTGTAGTTTTGATTTGCATTTCTCTAATGATTAATGATGTTGAGCATTCTTTCATGTGTTTGTTGGCAATCTGTATCTCTTCTTTGGAGAAATGTCTATTTAGGACTTTAGCCAATTTTTGGATTGGGTTTTTTTTTTGATATTGAGCTGCATGAGCTGCTTGTATATTTTGGAGACTAATCCTTTGTCAGTTGCTTCATTTGCAAATATTTTCTCCCATTCTGAGGGTTGTCTTTTCATCTTGTTTATGGTTTCCTTTGCTATGCAAAAATTTTAAGTTTAATTAGGTCCCATTTGTTTATTTTTGTTTTTATTTCCATTTCTCTAGGAGGTGGGTCCAAAAGGATCTTGCTGTGATTTATGTAAAAGAGTGTTGTGCCTATGTTTTCTTCTAAGAGTTTTATAGTGTCTGGCCTTACACTTAGGTCTTTAATCCATTTGTAGTTTATTTTTGAGTATGCTGTTACGGAGTGTTCTAATTTCATTCTTTTACATGTAGCTGTCCAGTTTTCCCAGGACCATTTATTGAAGAGGCTGTCTTTTCTCCATTGTATATTCTTGCCTCCTTTATCAAAGATAAGGTGACCATATGTGTATGCGTTTATATCTGGGCTTTCTATACTATTCCATTGATCTATATTTCTATTTTTGTGCCAGTACCATACCATGTTGATTACTGTAGCTTTGTAGTATAGTCTGAAGTCTGGGAGCCTGATTCCTCCAGCTCCATTTTTCTTTCTCAAGACTGCTTTGGCTATTCGGGGTCTTTTGTGCTTCCATACAAATTGTGAAATTTTTTCTTCTAGTTCTGTGAAAATTGCCATTGGTAGTTTGATGGGGATTGAATTGAATCTGTAGATTGCTTTGGGTAGTATAGTCATTTTCACTATATTGGTTCTTCCAATCCAAGAACATGGAATATCTCTCCATCTGCTCGTGTCATCTTTAGTTTCTTTCATCAGTGTCATAATGTTTTCTGCATACAGGTCTTTTGTCTCTTTAGGTAGGTTTATTCCTAGGTATTTTATTCTTTTTGTTGCAAAGGTAAATGGGAATCTTTCCTGAATTTCTCTTTCAGATTTTTCATCCTTAGTGTATAGGAATGCAACAGATTTCTGTGCATTAATTTTGTATCCTGCTACTTTACCAAATTCATTGATTAGCTCTAGTAGTTTTCTGGTAGCATCTTTAGGATTCTCTATGTATAGCATCATGTCATCTGCAAACAGTGACAGTTTTTAAAATTTTTTTAATTTTTATTTAATTTTTATTTTTTGAGGTATGCGGGCCTCTCACTGTTGTGGCCTCTCCCTTTGCGGAGCACAGGCTCCGGACGCACAGGCTCAGTGGCCATGGCTCATGGGCCCAGCCACTCCACGGCATGTGGGATCTTCCTGGACCGGGGCACGAGCCCGTGTCCCCTGCATTGGCAGGCAGACTCTAAACCACTGTGGCACCAGGGAAGCCCAAACAGTGACAGTTTTACTTCTCTTTTCCGATTTGGATTCCTTTTATTTCTCTTTCTTCTCTGATTGCTGTGGCTAAAACTTCCAAAACTATGTTGAATCATAGCAGTGAGAGTGGGCAACCTTGTGTTCTTCCTGATCTTAGAGGAAATGCTTTCAGTTTTTCACCACTGAGAACGATGTTGGCTGTGGGTTTGTTATATATGGCCCTATTATACTGAGGTAGGTTCCCTCTATGCCTAATTTCTGGGGAGTTTTTATCATAAATGGGTGTTGAATTTTGTCAAAAGCTTCTTCTGCATCTGTTGAGATTATCAGATGGTTTTTATCGTTCAGTTTGTTAATATGGTGTATCACATTGATAGATTTGCATATATTGAAGAATCCTTGCATTCCTGAGATAAACCCCACTTGATCATGGCGTATGATCCTTTTAATGTGCTCATGGATTCTGTTTGCTAGTATTTTGTTGAGGATTTTTGCCTCTATGTTCATCAATGATATTGGCCTGTAGTTTTCTTCCTCTGTGACAGCTTTGTCTGGTTTTGGTATCAGGGTGATGGTGGCCTCGTAGAATGAGTTTGGGAATGTTCCTCCCTCTGCCATATTTTGGAAGAGTTTGAGAAGGATAGGTGTTGACTCTTATCTAAATGTTTGATAGAAGTCACCTATGAAGCCATCTGGTCCTGGGCTTCTGTTTGTTGGGAGATTTTAAATCACAGTTTCAATTTCAGTGCTTGTGATCGGTCTGTTTATATTTTCTATTTCTTCCTGGTTCAGTCTCAGAAGGTTGTGCTTTTCTATGAATTTGTACATTTCTTCCAGGTTGTCCATTTTATTGGCATATAGTTGTTTGTAGTAATCTCTCATGATCCTTTGTATTTCTGCAGTGTCAGTTGTTACTTCTCCTTTTTCATTTCTAATTCTGTTTATTTTAGTCTTCTCCCTTTTTTTCTTGATGAGTCTGCCTAATGGTTTATCAATTTTGTTTATATTCTCAAAGCACCAGCTTTTAGTTTTGTTGATCTTTGCTATTGTTTTCATCATTTCTTTTTTTCTTTTTTAATTTATTTTTGGCTGTGTTGGGTCTTCGTTGGTGGGCGCGGGCTTTCTCTAGTTGCAGCGAGTGGGGGCTACTCTTTGTTGTGGTGTGTGGGCTTGTCATTGCAGTGGCTTCTCTCATGGTGGAGCATGGGCTCTAGGTGTGTGGGCTTCAGTAGTTGTGGCACACGGACTCAGTAGTTGTGGCTCACGGGCTCTAGAGCACAGGCTCAGTAGTTGTGGCACACGAGCTTAGTTGCTTCGCGGCATGTGGGATCTTCCCGGACCAGGGATTGAACCTGTGTCCCCTGCATTGGGAGGCTGGTTCTCAACCACTGCACCACTGGGGAAGCCCCTTTTTCATTTATTTCTGATCTGAACTTTATGATTTCTTTCCTTCTGCTAACTTTGTTTTTTTTTATTCTTTCTCTAATTGCTTTAGGTGTAAGATTAGGTTTTTTATTTGAGTTTTTTCTTGTTTCTTGAGGTAGGATTGTATTGTTATAAACTTCCCTCTTAGAACTTCTTTTGTTGTAGCCCATAAGTTTTGTGTCGTTGTGTTTCCATTGTCATTTGTTTCTAGGTATTTTTTTGATTTCCTCTTTGATTTCTTGATTATTTAGTAGTGTATTGTTTAGTTTCCATGTGTTTTTATTTTTTACAGATTTTTCTCCTGTACTTGTTATCTAGTCTCATAGCGTTGTGGTTGGAAGAGATACTTGCTATGATTTCAGTTTTCTTAAATTTACCAAGACTTGATATTTGACCCAAGGTATGATCTATCCTGGACAGTGTTCCATGAGCACTTGAGAAAAATGTGTATTCTGTTGTTTTTGGATGGAGTCCTATAAATACCAATTAAGTCCATCTTGTCTAATGTGTCATTTAAAGCTTGTGTTTCCTTATTTATGTTCGTTTTGGATGATCTGTCCATTGATGAAAGTGGGGTGTTAAAGTCCCCTACTATTATTGTGTTACTGTCGATTTCCCCTTTATGGCTGTTACCATTTGCCTTATGTACTGAGGTCCTCCTATGTTGGATGCATAAATATTTACAATTGTTATATCTTCTTCTTGGATTGATCTCTTGATCATTATGTAGTGTCCTTTGTCTCTTGTGGAAGTCTTTATTTTAAAGTCTATTTTGTCTGATATGAGAATTGCTACTCCAGCTTTCTTTTGATTTCTATTTGCATGGAATATCTTTTTCCATCCCCTCACTCTCAGTCTGTATGTGTCCCTAGGTCTGAAGTGGGCCTCTTGTAGACAGCATATATATAGGTCTTGTTTGTTTATCCATTCAGCCAGTCTATGTCTTTTGTTTGGAGCATTTAATCCATTTTCATATTTTTAAAATAAATTTATTTATTTTTATTTTTGGCTGTGTTGGGTCTTTGTTGCTGTGCACAGGCTTTCTCTGTTTGAGGTGAGTGGGGACTACCCTTCATTGCGCTGTGCAGGCTTCTCATTGCAGTGGCTTCTCTTGTTGCAGAGCATGGGCTCTAGGCTTGTGGTCTTCAGTAGTTGTGGCATGCAGGCTCAGTAGTAGCATTCAGGCTCAGTAGTTGTGGCACACAAGCTCTAGAGCGCCGGCTCAGTAGTTGTGGTGCATGGGCTTAGTTGCTCCATGGCGTGTGGTTCCTTCCCGGGCCAGGGCTCGAACTCATGTCACCGGCATTGGCAGCCAGATTTTTAACCACTGCACCACCAGGGAAGCCCCTAATCCGTTTACATTTAAGGTAATTTTTGATATGTATGTTCCTGTTATCATTTTCTTAACTGTTTTAGGTGTGTTCTTGCCAGCCTTAAGGTAATAGATTAAAGCGTAAGAGTGGGAGAGCATTGTTGACACCCACCCTACTCCCTTGTTTCCCAAAGGAACTACCATTTAGTGAGCCTAGCATCTGCTAGGAACTTGGCAGACTTCATCTCATTCAAACCTCCTAGAAACGCTATGAAAGTATGTACTACTGCTCATCTCCACTTTACAGTTGAAGAAATAGAGGCTCAGAGATGTTATGCATCTTTTCCAGGATCACAGAGTTAGTAACTGAATGGGTCTGGCTCCAAAGTTCAAATACACACTTTCCACTCTACATGGGACCACTGTTTGAAGCAGACCTCTGATTGTGTAATGAAAGGTTTTATCCTCAAGTAAAAGAAATGTAGGCCTCAAGGGTTCCATGGTAGATGTATTGGGAGGTACTTCATGAAGCAATGAGGATGCTGCCCACTATAGCTATGGTAAGGGCTGTCCTTGGCCTTCAACACGCAGAGACACACCACCTTTTGCAGAACTCTACCCCAAGTAATAACACATTGGAACCTCACGTCAACCCTCTAAGTAATATAGGACAGCTATTATTACTCCCATTTTAGAGTTAAGGACAGTGAATCTAAGGAAAGTTAAGTAATTTGCCCAAGGTCACCAAGCTGGGAGCTTCACAGAGCTAGCATTCAAATGCAGGATTCCTGGCTGGATTCTACACACTTATGTTTTTCCTACAGTTCCGTGCTGTGCTTTGTACAGTTCCCCATGTGGTATGGATGCTCAACAAATAATCAGTGACATCTACTGCTTGGCTCCCAACCCAGAGTAGAGCACAGTGAAAATGTGCTACATGCATCTTTAAGCACCGGAATATGAAGAACAGATAAATGAAGAGAAGCACAAATTGTGTGCCAGGTGCTTAGTATTCATCATTTAGCATCAGCAGCAGGCGTCAACGCTGAGGCAATTCTATTTTCAGATGCTGCTAAATAAATTCATCTCCTTTCCCTGGTATGACAATAATAGTAATAAATTCTCCTGACTTTTCAAGATGAAACTTTTATCTCCTTAGGATCCTCCAGAGCAGAAAATACTGAGCAAAATTGCAGAAAACAAGTCAGCAGTAGGAATTCCCGAGTAAACTACATCTAGGGGAGGTTTGTCTACTTTAGAAGGCAAAGGAGATGAAGTGAACCCATGAATTTCTGAGATGGGGTCAATGACAATTAACTGTAATAAAGGTCTTCTAGTGGCTTAGTGCTAGGGTCACTTCTTGCCCTGAGGTTTGCCCTCTCCCATGTAATTTTGTCTGAAGAACTATTTCAGAGCTGGGCCAGGTCTGCTTGGAAATATAGTGTTAGTGTAATATACCATGGTCAGCGGTTCTAAACCAAATTCTATCACTAATGATATCAGGCAAATCCTTTCTCTTTTCCTTAATGGAAATATGTGAAAGGCTAATATCTTCTCAACTGAAAAAGGATATCTCACAGTTTTTGTTAGTGTTATAACCAATCATGCAGACATTGCCCTACAACATCCATACCAAACACCAATCTACCAGTGAGAAGAGTGAGAAAAATGGAAAGGAGAGTTTTTGTACATATTATAAGAAAATGTGTCTCCTTGGAGGCCAGTTTTTGACTGAAAAAGATTTTCTTCAGTCAGCACTGACTCCAAGTGAAACAAATGTTTCATGCAGTTTTATTGTTGTTTTTTGTCATTGTTATTGTTAAACCAGGTTGATTTGGTTAACCACAGACTATATACCGACACTCCCTGTGATACAACTGTCTAAAATTTCTTTCTAAAACCCTCTTTTGTAAACAGCAAATGTAATTATGTTTAATTAGAAGAAATACAAGTTATCTCTAAAAATCTATCCTGTTGAAGCCAGTTATAAAAGTTGCTGTTTATAAGGGTATGACTTTGGCAAGTCATGGTTTGCATGTGGAAAAAAGGTAGTATTGATCAGAAAGGAGAGGGACATTAAATAGATTTTTCCTCAAAATAAAAAAGGGAGAAGAGTAAACTGAAAGAGTAGTCCTGGCAAGAACAATGCCTGATGGTGATCTGAGCCACACCAACCAGACTCTCCATCACTCTGCCTTCTTCCCCCCATAAGAAGGAGAGAGACGAAAGGTGAAATGTACAGGGAATACATTTGACAACAAGCTGTGTGATGGATGATTCCTTAAGCTGAAGTACTCTAGTTGGCAACTGTAAAACTCTAAAATGGTTTTTGAAACTCAACTGTTATAAGTTCCCAGCACTGAAGTTCCAAACAATCCTTCATGTGAATTAACATGAAGATAGAACTCAGAATAGGTTCTAAATTGAATCGATGGCTGGGGCAAATTTCAGGGTAGATTAAACTGGAACTAAGTATGGTGAAGAGTTGTCACAGTATTTGAGTTTCAAGGTCAGGTTTAGAGAGTTGGATAACCTTTTAAATATTACAATTTTCAAGCTTTAGATGAAAACAGAGATGCTACACTCACAATTTGTATTTACTCTCTAAATTTGAAGTGTAAAAATCAGTTGAACTGGGGGACCTTCAAGATGTTGGAGGAGTAAGATGTGGAAATCACCTTCCTCCCCACAATTACATTAAAAATACATCTACATGTGGAACAACACCTACAGAACACCTACTGAACACTGGCAGAAGACCTCAGACTTCTCAAAAGGCAAGAAAGTCCCCACATACCTGGGTAGGGCAAAAGAAAAAAGGAAAAACAGAGGCAAAAGAATAGGGATGGGACCTGTACTTCTGGGAGGGAGCTGTGAAGGAGGAAAAGTTTCCACACACTAGGAAACCCCTTCACTGGCGCAGATGGGGGGTGGGTGGGTGGGGGAAGCTTTGGAGCCACAGAGGAGAGCAAAGCAACAACAGTGCAGAGGGCAAAGTGTAGAGATTCCTACACAGAGGATCGGTTCTGACCAGCACTCACCAGCCTGAGAGGCTTGTCAGCTCACTCACCAGGGCTGGTGGGGGCTGGGAGCTGAGGCTCGGGCTTCAGAGGTCAGACCCAAGGGAGAGGACTGGGGTTGGCTGCATGAAGACAGCCTGAGGGGGCTGGTGTGCCCCAGCTAGCTGGGAGGGAGTCTAGGAAAAAGTCTGGACCTGCTGAAGAGACAAGAGACCATTGTTTCAGGGTGCACAAAGAGAGGGGATTCCTTCCCCTCATGCCCACACAAGGCAGAGCACTGCCTAAGCAAGCTCCAGAGACAGGCATGAGCCACAGCTATCATCTCAGACCCCAGAGACTGGCATGAAACGCTAATGCTAATGCTGCCACCAAGAATCCTGTGTGCAAGCACAGGTCACTATCCACACACACATACCCCTCCCCAGGAGCCTGTGCAGCTCGTCACTGCCAGGGTCCTGTGATCTAGGGACAACATCCCCAGGCAAACCCATGGCACACCTCAGGGTGTTGCAAAGTCATGTCAGCCTCTGCCACCGCAGGCTCACCCCGCATTCCAATTATGACTACCATACCCCTCCCTCCCAAGGGCCAGAGTAAACAAGAGCATCCTAATCAGCTGCTGCTTTAATCCCTTAACTGTCTGGGTAGGGAACAGACACCTGAGGGTGACCTACAAGCAGAAGTGGGCCAAAACCAAAGCTGAGCCCTAGGAGCTGTGCAAACAAAGAGGAGAAAGGGAAATCTCTCCCAGCAGCCTTAGGAAGAGCAGATTAAATGCCCACAATCAACTTGATATACCCTGCATCTGTGGAATACCTGAAGAGACAAAAAAATCATCCCAAAATTGAGGTGGTAGACTTTGGGAGCAACTGTAGACTTCGGATTTGCTGTCTGTGACTGATTTGTTTCTGATTTTTATGTTTATCTTAGTATAGGTTTTAACATTTGTTACCATTGGTGGATTTGTTTATTGGTTTGGTTGCTCTCTTCTTTTTTCTATTTTTTTTCATTTTAATAATTTTTATTTTATTATTTACTTTAAAAAAGTTTTTCTTTCTTTTTTTTCTCCCTTTTCTTCTGAGCTGTGTGGCCAATAGGGTCTTGGTGCTCCAGCCTGGTGTCAGGTCTGAGCCTCCAGGGTAGGAGAGCCAAGTTCAGAACATTGGACCACCAGAGACCTCCTGACCCCACATAATATCAATCAGCGAGAGCTCTCCCAGAGACCTCTGTCTCAATGCTAAGACCTAGCTCCACCCAATGGCCAGCAAGCCCTAGTGCTGGACACCCCATGCCAAACAACTAGCAATACAGGAACACAACCCCGCCCATTAGCAGAGAGGCTGCGTAAAATCATACTAAGTTCACAGACAGCCCAAAACACACCACCAGACACAGCATTCCCCCAAGAAAGACAAGATCCAGCCCCACCCACCAGAACACACGCACCAGTCCCCTCCACCAGGAAGCCTAAACAAGCCACTGAACCAACCTCATCCACTGGGGGCAGACACCAAAACAAAGGCAACTATGAACCTGCAGGCTGCGAAAAGGAGACCCCAAACAAAGTAAGTTAAACAACATTGGAAGACAGAAATATGCGGCCGTTGAAGGAGCAAAGTAAAAACCCACCAGAGCAAACAAATTAAGAGGAAATAGGCAGTCTACCTGAAAAAGATTTCAGAGTAATTATGGTAAAATGATCCAAACTCCTGGAAATAGAATGGAGAAAATACAAGAAACGTTTAAAAAGCACCTAGAAGAACTAAAGAGCAAACAAACAATGATGAACAACACAATAAGTGAAATTAAAAATTCTCTAGAAGGAATCAACAGCAGAATAACTGAGGCAGAAGAAGGGATAGGTGACCTGGAAGATAAAATAGTTGAAATAACTACTGCAGAGCAGAACAAAGAAAAAAGAAGGAAAAGAATTGAGGATAGTCTCAGAGACCTCTGGGACAACATTAAATGCACCAACATTCAAATTATAGGGGTCCCAGAAGAAGAAAAGGAAAAGAAAGGCTCTGAGAAAGTATTTGAAGAGATTATAGTCAAAAACTTCCCTAACATGGGAAAGGAAATAGTCAATCAAGTCCAGGAAGCACAGAGAGTCCCATACAGGATAAATCCAAGGAGAAACACATGAAGACACATATTAATCAAACTATAAAAAATTAAAGACAGAGAAAAAATATTAAAAGCAGCAAGGGAAAAGCAACAAATAACATACAAGGGAATCCCCATAAGGCTAACAGCTGATCTTTCAGCAGAAACTCTGCAAGCCAGAAATGAGTGGCAGGACATATTTAAAGTGATGAAAGGGAAAAACCTACAACCAAGATTACTCTGCCCAGCAAGGATCTCATTCAGATTTGACAGAGAAAATCAAACCCTTACAAACGAGCAAAACTTAAGAGAATTCAGCACCACCAAACCAGCTCTACAGCAAATGCTAAAGGAACTTCTCTAGGCAGGAAACACAAGAGAAGGAAAAGACCTACAAAAGCAAACCGAAAACAATTAGGAAAATGGTAAGAGGAACATACATATCTATAATTATCTTAAATATAAATGGGTTAAATGCTCCAACTGAAAGACATAGACTGGCAAAATGGATACAAAAACAAGACCTGTATATATGCTGTCCTCAAGAGACCCACTTCAGACCTAGGGACACATGCAGATGGAAAGCGAGGGGATGAAAAAAGATATTCCATGCAAATGGAAATCAAAGAAAAGCTGGAGTAGCAATTCTCATATCAGACAAAACAGACTTTAAAATAAAGAGTATTGCAGAAGACAAAGAAGGACACAATCATCAAGGGACCAATCCAAGAAGATATAACAGTTGTAAATATTTATGCACCCACCATAGGAGCACCTCAGTACATAAGGAAAATGCTAACAGCCATGAAAGGGGAAATTGACAATAACACAGTAACAGTACGGAATTTTAACACCCGACTTTCACCAATGAACAGATCATGCAAAATGAGAATAAATAAGTAAACACAAGCTTTAAATGACACATTAGACAAGATGGACTTACCTGATATTTTAGGATTCCATTCAAAAACAACAGAATACCCTTTGCTCTCAAGCACTCATGGAACATTCTCCAGGAAAGATCATATCTTGGGTCACAAATCAAACCTTGGTAAATTTAAGAAAGTTGAAATCATATCAAGTATCTTTTCCAACAACAGTGCTATGAAAGTAGATATCAATTACAGGAAAAAAACTTAAAAATACAAACACATGGAAGCTAAACAAAATGCTACAAAATAACCAAGAGATCACTGAAGGGATCAAAATGAAAATCAAAAAATACCTAAAAGAAATGACAATGAAAACACAATGACCCAAAACCTATGGGATGCAGCAAAAGCAGTTCTAAGAGGGAAGTTTATAGCAATACAATCCTACCTCAAGAAACAAGAAACCTCTCAAATAAACAACCTAACCTTACACCTAAAGCAATTAGAGAAAGAAGAACAAAAAAACCCCGAAGTTAGCAGAAGGAAAGAAATCATAAAGATCAGATCAGAAAGAAATGAAAAAGAAATGAAGGAAACAATAGCAAAGATCAATAAAACTAAAAGCTTTGTCTTTGAGAAGATAAACAAAATTGATAAAACATTAGCTAGACTCATCAAGAAAAAAAGGGAGAAAACTCACATAAACAGAATTAGAAATGAAAAAGGAGAAGTAACAACTGACACTGCAGAAATACAAAGGATCATGAGAGATTGCTACAGGTAACTCTGTGCCAATAAAATGGACAACCTGGAAGAAATGGACAAATTCGTAGAAAAGCACATCCTTCTGAGACTGAACCAGGAAGAAATAGAACATGTAAGCAGACCAATCACAAGCACTGAAATTGAGACTGTGATTTAAAAAACTTCCAACAAACAAAGGCCCAGGACCAGATGGCTTCACAGGCGAATTTTATCAAACATTTAGAGAAGAGCTAACACCTATCCTTCTCAAACTCTTCCAAAATATGGCAGAGGGAGGAACACTCCCAAACTCATTCTACAAGGCCACCATCACCCTGATACCAAAACCAGAGAAAGATGTCACAGAGGAAGAAAACTACAGGCCAATATCACTGATGAACATAGATGCAAAAATCCTCAACAAAATCCTAGCAGATAGAATCCACGAGCACATTAAAAGGATCATACGCCATGATCAAGTGGAGTTTATCTCAGGAATGCAAGGATTCTTCAATATACTCAAATCAATCAATGTGATACACCATATTAACAAACTGAAGAATCAAAACCACATGATCATCTCAATAGATGCAGAAAAAGCTTTTGACAAAATTCAACACCCATTTATGATAACAACTCCCCAGAAAGTAGGCATAGAGGGAAGCTACCTCAACATAATAAGGGCCATATATGAGAACTCCACAGCCAACATCATTCTCAATGGTGAAAAACTAAAACCATTTCCTCTAAGATCAGGAACAAGACAAGGATGTCCATTCTCACCACTATTATTCAAAATAGTTTCAGAAGGTTTAGCCACAGCAATCAGAGAAGAAAAGGAAATTAAGAGAATCCAAATCAGAGAAGAAGTAAAACTGTCACTGTTTGCAGAGGACATGATGCTGTACATAGAGAATCCTAAAGATACTACCAGAAAACTACTAGAGCTAATCAATGAATTTGGTAAAGTAGCAGGATTCAAAATTAATGCACAGAAATCTCTTGCATTCCGATACACTAATGATGAAAAATCTGAACGAGAAATTCAGTAAACACTCCCATTTACCATTGCAAAAAAAAGAATAAAATACCTAGGAATAAACCTACCTAAGGAGACAAAAGACCTGTATGCAGAAAACTATAAGACACTGATGAAAGAAATAAAGACGATACAAACAGATGGAGGGATATACCATGTTCTTGGATTGGAGGAATCAACATTGTGAAAATGACTATACTACCCAAAGTAATCTGCAGATTCAATGCAATCCCTATCAAACTACCAATGGCAATTTTCACAGAACTAGAACAAAAAATTTCACAATTTGTATGGGAACACCAAAGACCCCGAATAGCCAAAGCAGTCTGGGGAAAGAAAAATGGAGCTGGAGGAATCAGGATCCCTGACTTCAGACTATACTACAAAGCTACAGTAATCAACACAGTATGGTACTGGCACAAAAATAGAAATATAGATCAATGGAACAGCATAGAAAGACCAGAGTTAAACACATGCACATATGGTCAGCTCGTCTTTGATAAAGGAGGCAAGAATATACAATGGAGACAAGACAGCCTCTTCAATAAGTGGTGCTGGGAAAACTGGACAGCTACATGTAAAAGAATGAAATTAGAACACTCCCTAACACCATACACAAAAATAAAGACAAAATGGATCAAAGACCTAAATGTAAGGCCAGACACTATAAAACTCTTAGAGGAAAACATAGGCAGAACACTCTATGACATACATCACAGCAAGATCTTTTCAGACCCGCCTCCTAGAGAAATGGAAATAAAAACAAAAATAAACAAATGGGATGTAATGAAACTTCAAAGCTTTTACACAGCAAAGGAAACCATAAACAAGATGGAAGGACAACCCTCAGAATGGGAGAAAATCTGTGCAAACAAAGCACCTTACAAGGGATTAATCTCCAAAATATGCAAGCAGCTCATGCAGTTCAATATCAAAAAAACAGCCCAATCCAAAAATGGGCAGAAGACCTAAATAGACATTTCTCCAAAGAAGATATACAGGTTGCCAATAAACACGTGAAAGGATGCTAAACATCACTAATCATTAGAGAAATGCAAATCAAAAGTACAATGAGGTGTCACCTCACACCAGCCAGAATGGCCATCATCAAAAAATCTACAAACAGTAAATGCTGGAGAGGGTGTGGAGAAAAGGGAACACTCTTGCCCTGTTGGTGGGAATGTAAGTTGATACAGCCCCTATGGAGAACTGCATGGAGGTTCCTTACAAAACTAAAAGTAGAGCTACCATATGACACAGCAGTCTCAGTACTGGGAATATACCCTGAGAAAACCATAATTCAGAAATAGTTATGAGGCTTCCCTGGTGGCGCAGTGGTTGAGAGTCCACCTGCCGATGCAGGGGACACGGGTTCGTGCCCCGGTCCGGGAGGATCCCACATGCCGCGGAGCAGCTGGGCCCGTGAGCCATGCCCGCTGAGCTTGAGCATCCGGAGCCTGTACTCCGCAACGGAAGAGGCCACAGCAGTGAGAGGCCCGCGTACCGCAAAAAAAAAAAAAAAGTTATGTACCACAGTGTTCATTGCAGCTCTATTTACAATAGCCAGGATATGGAAGCAACCTATCCCTTCAAAAAGGTATTTCAGCAGGACATTGTTTCAGCAGGTCCTGAAAATTAACTACTTACATGTTCCCTGCCTTGTCATTCATCTGAGCTCACTGGCTCTTGTCCCGTTCGTAGTTGCCAGTGTACAAAAAATGATCGTCTACTGCACACTTAACTGCTCTCCCACCTCCTGCCAATTCAGGTCATTCAAGAACATGGTCTTTTATAGGAAATGAGAAAGGGAGCTGAAAGAATTAAATACCCAAAGAATGTACTGCACCCTGTCTTCATGTTCGCAATTAGTGGACACAGTTTTTAGTAAACACAGGGGTGTTTTAAAAAAATTAAACAATGAAGCACTACATGATATGTACATAGCAGCTGTAAAACATGTTTCATTTTCAGAACCATTAAAATTCCAAAGGAATCACATGGGTCTTAGCCTTGAGAAACTATGGCACATGTACCATCTTATTCTACACTTGCTTATAGATTGAGTGGACTGTTCTCTGTCTCCTGTCAATGTGTCTTGTCTCCCAAATTAAGTGGTTCATCCATTGGAGGGAAGGACTTCTTATTTCTTCTTATTTTTTAATCCTCCCTTCAGATCAACCCTCACTCTTCCCTCCTGTCTTGGTTTTGAGCCCAAAGCTAGGCACACAGTAGGTTCTCAGCAAATCCTTGGAGAAGTGGATTGAGTAAATCCATACACCTTGAATCATCTGTCTCCTGCTGGGCCAAGACCAGTATGAAATTGAATTCCCTGCAGACAGAGGTCACTGGCTTAAATCTGTTCTCTTTTATTTTTAATATTGTTGACTCTAATTTATTTTCTGCACTTTGCCTTACTTTGGCTTTGTGTTCATATTACTCCTCCTCCAGTCAGGTAACAACCAAGAAAGGCCCTTCAGAGAGGACTGTGAATGAGCTGCTGCAATCACTATATCCTTTCTTGGCCTTTAGGTGCCCTTCCAGCCCCAAGATGGCAGGGTCCTGCAGGTGTATTATCAGGGACCTCCTAAGGTTTCCTTTCTGGCCGGTATTGTAGCATTTTGCTTTCCACTCAAATGCCATTAATGCAGAACATGTTCTTTAGAAATGGAAAATACCTTCGTTAAAATCAGTTCGTATAGAAAAATACAGTACTCTTCACAAAGAAGGAAATTAAGCATATTTGCAACCTGAGGAATAAGTGACTTGTTGAAATCACCTCCTTCCAAGGGATCAGCCATTTCTTAAAAGCTCTAGAGGGTAATTAATATTGTGTTCTTGACAAAGTGCTGAGTAGTAATGGCTTACAGATCCGTATTATTCAGCAATGTCTTTCAGAGGCTCTGTCCAACGAAAACATTCCCAGTGCCAGTGTAGCTGCTGTCCACTAATTGCGAACATGAAGACAGGGTGCAGTACATTCTTTGGGTATTTAATTCTTTCAGCTCCCTTTCTCATTTCCTATAAAAGACCATGTTCTTGAATGACCTGAATTGGCAGGAGGTGGGAGAGTAGTTAAGTGTGCAGTAGACGATCATTTTTTGTACACTGGCAACTACGAACGGGACAAGAGCCAGTGAGCTCAGATGAATGACAAGGCAGGGAAGAGGTAAGTAGTTAATTTTCAGGACCTGCCGAAACAATGTCCTGCTGAAATACCTTTTTGAAGATCTTAATTTTCAGTAAGTGTGGGTGACAATGACTGCAGGCTAGAGGAGGTGAATAAATAGGGATAAAGATGGATGTTTGAACATTTTCTTAAAGACAAATACCATATGCTAACTCATATATATGGAATCTAAGAAAAAAAATGTCATGAAGAACCTAGGGGTAAGACAGGAATAAAGACACAGACCTACTAGAGAATGGACTTGAGGATATGGGGAGGGGGAAGGGTAAGCTGTGACAAAGTGCGAGAGTGGCATGGACATATATACACTACCAAATGTAAAATAGATAGCTAGTGGGAAGCAGCCGCATAGCACAGGGAGATCAGCTCGGTGCTTTGTGACCACCTAGAGGGGTGGGATAGGGAGGGTGGGAGGGAGGGAGACGCAAGAGGGAAGAGATATGGGAACACATGTATATGTATAACTGATTCACTTTGTTATAAAGCAGAAACTAACACACCATTGTAAAGCAATTATACTCCAATAAAGATGTAAAAAAAAAAAAGATGGATGTTTGAAAAGAAAAACTGCCTGGAGAAATAGAGAAGGAACACTTAGGGGGTTTATCCTTTACTTGGGTTAATTGCAGCCTGTGCTTGAAAGTGCTTTGTTTCCTAGAGGGACAACATAGCAATGGGTTTACAAGCAGAGACCCGGGAGTTGGGCTGGTTCTACCACTTACTAGCTGGGTACATGAGTGAGTCTGTGCCTCAGCTTCTTTATCTGTAAAATGGGATAGTAAAAGTACCTATCTCATGAGGTTGTGTGAAAATTAAATGAGTTGATATATGTGAAGTATTAAGAACAGGGCCGGATGCACAGTATTACATAAGTAATTTTGAATATGTGTTTTGGTTTAGGATGATTTTTTGAGTCTAATCTCCTTCTGCTATGGCTGCCCATCTTCTGCTTTAAGCTTGGCAGGCAGTCCCTACTCTGTTCTCTTACTTGATTTCTTGTTTTTAAACGTAAACATACTGAAAGCCTCTATCTATGTGTACTTGACAGAAAGTAATGAGATGAGACAAAAGCTTCCTTAGAGCAAAAATATATACCACAGACCACAAGTTTGTAGGTGCAGTAAGTCAGATTGGCTTGAGCTGAATCATGTGTCCATTTAGAAAATCTCAGATCATTATGGTCCATGACAGAAGGGGCACATTTCCATCCATGGGTTAGGTTTACATCTAAGAATATGTGTCTTCCAGTAACATGCTTGGGGACCCTGTTAGGTTTATTAAGACTTTCATATCACTAGGGAAAGGAAAACTAGAGGAGTTAAAAAGCAAGAGAGGCGTGAACAATGGGACAGCAAAGTGTGTTAGTAGATTTTGGGTAAGTTTCTTCCTTGGCAATAAGGTTCCTCATTCTACTTAACTTGCTTCATGTGTTGCTTTTTCTTGACCTCTAGAGGCACAAAAGCTAAGCAGTCTGACCCTGAATTCAAAGTCTTCTGTTGTTTTCATTTTTTGCAGAATTAACCTCATATTTATATCGCTGACATCCTCCTTTCAGAAGGCTTGTTTGTTTTTTAAAGAAATATGCATTGAGTTCCTGCTACATGTCTGCTAATTTTTCTGTTGAGCATTGTAACAACCTGTAACACACTGGTATTTGCTTTATAGGGGAACTGAGTTTAAGTGAGGTTTGGAGGTATCCAAGGTCATGTAGTACTTTGTAGTAGTGGCATTTTCCAAAATGGTAATAGCTTTATTGCTATTATTTTTTATGGTAGGAAAAATGCATACACAATGTTGAAATAAATGAGAATATACAGAAAGGCCTAACAAAATGAGAAAAAAAACCCACTATCAACATTTTGGTATATAGCCTTCCAAGACTGTTTCCCTTTATCTACATATCTATTTCTTTTTTTTTCTTTTCTATTATGGTTTATTATTAAATATTGAACATAGTTTCCTGTGCTATACAGTAGGACCTTGTTGTTTGTCTATTTTATATATAGTAGCTTGTATCTGCTAATCCCAAACTCCTGATTTATTCCTCCCTGCCCCTTTCCCCTTTGGTAACCATGAGTTTGTTTGCTTTGTCTGTGAGTCTATTTCTGTTGTATAAATAAGTTCATTTGGATCATATTTTAGATTCCACATATATAATTGTACATATCTATTTCTCTATCACTTCATTTGTATTTGGGGAATTGCCAAGATATCAGTTCATATCTAATCAGGGCTGATCTGACTGACACAAGTATTGCAAAAAGGTTCACCTGTTTGTCAGTAGGCCATTTCTGCTGTGCGTCTATCTTGCATGCTAAGCAAAAGATTTATCAGGCGAGTTGGAATTGTTCTAAAAGGCCGGACACCACTTCACCTTGAATGCCATGAGTTCCTCTCACTCTGGGTGGACTCTGCTTCTCTTCCACACTTCCTCTCATACCCTACTCTCCCAAGGCCTCTGAAAGGCACCCTGAATCTCTGACATCATAGCAGACCAGGAGGAAAGAAGAGGTTCCACATTAGGTATAAGGCATGAACTCTTTGGTGGCCAGAACGTCAATTTTCATCATCTTCAAGGTCTGTGCTTTCCAAACCCCTGCACTGCAACTGTGACATAAGTGGAAAACATTTCTATGGAACTCTGGTGTAAAAAGGTGAGACTTGTAGCTCCCAGAGGCGATCAGCGCTGGGACCTTGAGACTGAGTGGGTCAATATATCATCAATGCATAGACAAATCTGTAGCTCGCAGCACACCAGAGTGCTGGGGCAGACTGATTAGGAAGCACTGCTAGTTAACAGCATTCTCTCCACCTCTCCTCACATAGTTCTCCTGATTATATCTCTTTCAAACTCTCCTGGTTCTAACTTCCTCATGCCTTCTGGCAGATGTTCTATCAGATAAGAATTGGCCTACAGACTGTTAGTTTTCTGGTGACAATGTTTTGGCTCCAAGAAAGAAGAGTGGGTGGGTAACAGGTGCTGCAAGAACGTGAAGTGAGCCTGTGAAATCCCTACTGCCCCTACAGAAACATCAGGTAATACACCAGGTACTCTAGGAAAGTACCTGATCCAAAAAAAATTTTTTTAAAGTCTATTGTTTTTCTGATGTTTCACTTTCAGCAACAAGTGATGATGGAGGATTATAGAGGATATGAAATGCTGTCTAGTATGGTAAAGAGCATGGTGCTCCAATCATTTCAAGCTGGGTTCCGATCCCAGCTCTGCCACTTACTGTCTGTGTGACCTCGGGCAAGTTACTTGGCCTGTTTTCTCATCTCTGAAATGAAGACAACAAAAGCAGTATGGTTGTATGATTTCTGAAGTGTAGGGGAATGAGCAGCCTGCATTTTTTTTTTCTAAGTATAGATCTCAGCCTGCTCTTGAGAGAGCTTGTGGGGAAGCGGGGGGCTTGTGGTAGAGCCAGATTTCAGTTAAGGAAACAAGTGTTATGTGAAGAAGTTGGGCGTGTTGGAGAGTTTGCTTATCTTGAAATGCTGATTCCAGAGAGCACAGGTGGAAAAGGTTGGAAGGAGGATATAGGGAAAGGAAGTACAGAGCAGTCCTAGAAGTGAAAGGGGATTGGGACTAAATGAAGGCGTTTAGACATTTTGATCCTTTCTGTATTGTACTTTTATTAGAAGTGGTTGGGTGCATGTCTTTTCTCCCTCACTAAAATCATAGGGGGGTAACTCCTCTTTGTAATCCCGTAGTCCATGCAGTAAGTATTCAATAAAGACTTGAGTGATAAAAATACTCTTTTATCTGATGGTAATCTAATGTTTTAGTCATCCTGAAGTTACAACCTTGTGAAAGGAAAACATTAAAATATTTAAATAGATTCTACCCAAGGATTTCCCTTATTCCTGTTTCTCAATATCACCGTACTCATGCAAAGCTCTCCCAGAGCATTGGTCAGGATTGATTTCCCCCTTCCCACTACCATGCCATTCCGGCCTTTCTATGGTTGTGATCTATACTTAATTCGAGGTTCCAGCAGCTGGGGCCTGGAGTGGAAGACAGGCTCAGCAGTCCAGTATTCCCAGAGTCTCCAGGGAAGCCTCACTCATGGCTGAATATGCCCTTGGCCATGCACTAGACCTCTGATGTAGGTTGTGCATTCTGACTAATAGCTGCACGCTAATAGCTTCCACTTGGTAAAGACCATTTAGCCTCTTATTTCTCTACCTGTTGATTCAATCTAGATCACTTTCCATAAAGGGCCAGCTAGTAAATCTTCTAGGCTTTGTGGTCCTGTTGCAACCAATCAACTCTCTCTTTGTAGTGCAAAAGCAGCCACAGACCATACTTAAACAAATGGAGGTAGCTAAGTGTTCCAATAAAACTTTATTGACAAAAACAGGTAGCAGATTTGGCCCACAGGACTGTAGTTTGCAACATCTAGAGCGTTCCATGTGTTTGACACACTTTGATTTAGTAACCCTAACATGGCTACTTGATCATACCAGTTTGCCATTCTTAATAGAGTTGGAGGCAGGGAACTCATTCAGTGTGTCAGCCTGAATGCCTGACCGTAATGCCTTTTTACCCCTGAGCACGCTTCTGCCACTGTGGTCGTCATGGAGTCCTACTGAGTTCCTGGTGGCTTCTTCTCCTTGCTGAATTTTCAGAAACTCTGATTAGTGACTTTGAAGTTTCTGGGAGAATGGCCATCAAATTCCTTTTTGTCTGCCTAATCTCTACTTGGCACCTGAGGTTGTTTTCTTTCTTTTCCTTCATGCTTTTCCATTATCTGAAAGATGTCCTTCTCCTTGCAACATCCTTTTTTGATTTTGCCGTTTAGCCAAACTCCGCCTGACTGTACCATGCAGTGCGGGCTAACCAGGATTCGTAGTCAGTAAGAGAGGCCCGAGGGAGCAGCTTCCCTTAATGAGCTTGGCCTAGGCTTGGCCTCTTGATTAGATCTTCTCACATTGTACCAAAAAGCCATCTGTTAGATGAAATGTGGAATCCTAGATTGGACCCTGAAACAGTAAAAGGACATTAGTGGAAAAACTGATGAAATCCAATAGTTTAGTTAATAGGAATATATCAATATTAATTTCTTACTTTTGACAAATGTATTGTAGTTACACAAGATGTTGACATCAGGGGAAACTGAGTGAACAGTATAAAATAGACAATTGATGGGAACATACTGCATAGCACAGGGAACTCTGCCTAATGCACTGTGCTAACCTAAATGGAAGAGAAGTCCAAAAGGGAGGAGATATCTGTATGTGTATGGCTGACTCATTTTGTTGTGCAGTGGAGGCTAACATAGCATTGTAAAGCAACCCTACTCCAATAAAAAATAATTAAAAAATAAGAGTATATGAGAGCTCACTGTATTATCTCTGCAACTTTTCTGTGACTCTAAAATTATTACAGGGCTTCCCTGGTGGCGCACTGGTTGAGAGTCCGCCTGCCGATGCAGGGGAAACGGGTTCGTGTCCCAGCCTGGGAAGATCCCACATGCCGTGGAGCGGCTAGGCCCGTGAGCCATGGCCGCTGAGCCTGCGCGTCCGGAGCCTGGGATCCACAACGAAAGAGGCCACAACAGTGAGAGGCCCGCGTACCACAAAAAATATATATATATATTACAAAAGACATAGTTTATTTTTTAAAAAAACTGCCTGTTTAATTGATTTCTTACCCTCACCCCTCTTACTTCATTACTAGGTATTATGACAGTCTCATCCGTGACAGCAGGTGCAAAGTGCAACTCCCCAAACCCAATCCCCACATTGATTCCCTGGGGTAACATAACATACACCAAGGACACTTCTGGAGTAGCTGGGAATGCGCTTCAGTCATATTTCTCCCCTCTGGCTATGTACTTCTTTGAAAATAGATCCTTAATACACAGTGAGAGCAAAGAGAGTGTGAAGAGTCTCTTGAATTGTCAATAGAAAAAAGAATCCTTTTGGGTTCTTGGTCTAGAGGACGTAAGCTATAACAGTTGGCAAAGAAAAAGTGGTCGGTTGGATTGATTCCCTCCTTAGGGAACAGATTCCCAATATTCAGTGTTTTCTAAATTCTTTTTCAAGGATTGCCTATCCAGTGTGCTGGTGGAAGAGGGGGCCAGATAGAGTGACTTGAGAGGAGGTTAAAAAGGTCCCCAGTTTCTGTTGCCCCCTAATTAATGTGGCCCAGAGTTCTTCACTCCTGTGAGCTAGGCCTAGGGCTTTAAAATGTTCCCTATTAAAATGCAAATGTTGCCTAGGAGGGGTATGAGGACCTGCAGGGGAGCTGTGGTGTGTAGTTATGTTTCTGCTTCATGTGTTCCGGTCAAAACTATTTTAAGTACTCACATGTACAGTAGCATAAAAATAGCCTTAAGGAAAGATGAATAAATGGTTTTGTGGTTGGGCCCTTTTATATGCAAAAATGATTGATTTAGCTATTTTCTTCCCTGGGTTAAATGTGGGTCCAGTTCACCATCCATATACCAGGTAGGGCAAGCAAAGGATTGATGCCCTAGGAACAGGAAAATTAGGTTGATTCAGAAGACCTAAGACATGGAGATTGAGGCGCAGAGAGTGAGCTGTGGCAAAAAGGAACAGGCAAGTATCACTCATTCATTAGTTAATTAAACACATTTTTTGGAGTGCTCAACTATGAACCAGGTACTATTCTAGGTACTGAGGGAACAGACAGACACAGTTCACTGTCTTCTTAGGGCTTGTAAACATATATAATATGTTAAGAGGTAGTAAGTGCTATGAAATTTAAAAAAATCAGGATAAGGGAATAGTGATGATGGGAGGTCGGGGTGCTGTCCCAGACCTAGGTGAGCATGATATAGAGGCTGAAAAATCCAGTGTAGCAGCAAGCCAGCACTAGTGAACAAGAGATGCTAAAGACAATTGCTAACGCTTGGGCAGAACTGTTTGTTCTCTACTTTGGTTTTTCCTTTGTTGGAGGTGGCAGACTTCGCTCCACAGGTATTGATCAGAATCCTAAAGGAGTCTAAAGAACAGGGGCATATCTTGCCTCTGATTGAGGGTGGGGTAGAGTTTTATATATCATCATTAAAATGTCTTGACATTTGGAAACATTCCTTTATAGGCCAACTGTGCCTTGCACTTATGCTATCTTGCGTGCCACACCCACTTTCCACTTTCCTGATAGCCTACAGCTTGGATTAAAGGGGTGGGTTGGAGTAAAATGAGAAAGGGAAGAAATTCCAAAGAAAGGTGGAAAATCTTAAAATTGGCATTAAAATCTTGGCCTTGGAGGCTTAACATCTGAACAGTTCTTAAAAGCCCAAAAATATGACAATGTACTTTGACAGTGCCAAAGTACAATAATACTGTACTTGATGTAAAATCTGTGCTTAGTAGATGTTTGAATGTATGAATGAATGAATTGAACAAATGCCATAACAAAAGGAAAAACTGGAAGCAAAAGGATAAAAAATGGCTTCTTGTGATGGGAGATAGACGTTTTCTCCAAACGTAAGTTCCTCTGTGGATTTGCATCTTTTGAAATAGGGCCATTTATAAGCAGTTAATGAAACCTCTTTTTTTGCCTTTAAAAACCACTCCATGCTAATTAAATGAGGTCAGTTCATTTCTCTTATTTAGAGAACTAGTTAATGTACCTTATGGACTTACAGCTCAGAGCACTGTGATCTCATTGTATCCACATAATTTCAGGACCTTTATATTCATGGACCTAAGAGCAATCTCTTAATCACCTCATTCTCTTTAAAGATAGAAGGAAGATCCCCCCTGCCTGCCAGTATTTCACTTATCCTATTCAGATGCCTCAGAATATGATGTTAAATCTGTAGTTGTTATCTTTCTCTCTTTCTTCATTTAATGATGGCTGCTTAAATGATAATCTTAGCCATAGTACTTGAACTGCTCATTTACTTAAAAATGCTATCATTTTAAAATTTAATCAGAAAAATGTATTCTGTTCAAATTGCAGAACAACAAACATAATTGAACAGGAGAAGTATTTTCTCTCTCTTAACTCCCACATATCAAGAAAATACAAAGATTTGAATCTAGGCTCTTCAAAATGGAATTTCTAATGCCCTCACTCCCACTTTCTCCCGAGAGAAGAGAACAAATCAGTTCTAGTTCATGTTTTCCTTCCTGGCCAAGGCAGAAGGTATTCATCATTCTCTGGGCAGAAGGTCATGTGGTTTCCTTGAGTCATGCTTTGCTTTCACATTCAGCTATTTGATAAAAGTTTCCCTGGAGACTTTTTGGATGAAGAGATCACCTCTCCAGAATGAACGTGTTCATCTTTTTTTATTGCAACACAAGAATTCATTTGAGATCTTGGTGGGAGAAATGGCTTATAGACTATAGCCGGGGACTGCAAGACTGGTTTGTGACCAGGTAAGCTGGCCAAGCCATCCCTTCTTTCGCTTCAGGAGCTCCAGCAAAACTACCTAAATGTTAACTATCTTGTTTTCGATTAAGAGCCTGCAAATAATCACCCAGAAATCCCAAGCTCATTACCCAAGTGCTTTCTTAACTGTGCTGAAAACCTGGACAGACTCTAATTTCATAGGCTAATGGTTATAGAATCCTAGAACTAGAAGGAATCTTAGAGATTATGAAGTCCAACCATACCATCCTTAGAAAGGGAAAACTGAGGCCCAGAGCAGGGAAGTTGCACAGTTATACAACAGCCAGTGGTAGAGCTAGGATTATAAGGCAATTTTTCTTGACTCCCAATCTAGTGCACTTTAAACTATCCTCTCATCAGTTCAGCACTGTAAACATCGTCTGCATGGTTATGCTCCCGGTAGGCTGCTTTCTCTGTAGTGCATTCGACGGCCACTGTATCCCAATGGTGATGTTAGGAGAAGGGACGTGCCCCTGCCTTTTCTTCACCTTTGCCCAAATTTTAGTCACCTTCCCTCCTGCATCAGCTATTTTGTTGAACACATTTTTCTCAGTAGATAGACTGCTCAGATGGATAAGTAAACAGAGAGATATATAATCTCATTCAGGCTCCTTTGTTAAGTGCTGTCATAGAATTGTGTTCTTTTTATCACAGTACTTATTTACCTCTGTGTGCATAATTTCAGACTGAGGTTTGAGAGGAAGATAGCATGGTGGTTAATCGCATACATACTCCTAAGCTAAACTGCTTGGGTTCAAAACTTGGCTCTCCGCATTTGTGAACTGTTTGACTTTGGGCAAGATGCTTAATGTCTTCATGCTTTGGTATCCTCATCTTTAAAACAGGGATAACAATAGTACCCACCTCAGTGTCAATAAAGGTTCAATCAGAGAAGCGGAACCACTAGAGATGACAGAGAATAAGGAATTTTATTATAAGGGTTAGACATGATGTAATTGTGAGATCTAATTAGTTTCCATAAGACTCATTTCAGCATTTAATGTTGAGCCTAAGGTCAGCAGGGGAAGTGGGAGAACAAATTGGAACCTAAGAGGACATAATCAATCCTGCAAGGACAGTCTAGAACCTGTGCCTATCTTGTACTGCCTCCAGCCTTGGTGATGTGGAGCTGCGCATGTACCTGGTCCAGAATTCAGAGGAGCTGAAGGAGGATATCTTGCAGGAGCTTGGGGAGCTGCAGGTCTGCTTCCTGTTCCATGCCAATGAGATGGGCCCCAAAATGCCATTCAGAGTGTTAAAAATGTCTGCTCCTTCACTTTCACCTTTCAAAATTTACGTGCAAATTCCTCTTATGGCCAACCCTAGATTGGAACCATACAGGAAAGTAATTCTGGGAAGCATAGCTCTAGATTATAACTAATTTGACATAATATAAAGCCACCAGACAGTGCCTGGTATATTATAAACACTTACTAGATATTAGCTGTTATACTTGCTAGTGTGGTTCTTTGATGAGTGTTTTTCTCTTCTACGAGATTGCAAGTGTCATGGGAGGAGAGAATGTATGTTTTTGTGTACTGTTGTATCTTACCGCATAGCATAGTGGTTGATACAGGGTGGGAACTCATAAAATATTTGTTGAATGAATAGAAAGTCAGGCAGAAAGAAAACAATTTGGAGAAAATGTAACACTTGCAAAACAATCTATCAGGAAGTATTGTGATGTTATGGGGAATGCAAATATATGTATAAGGTCTGGTCTCTATCATAACTTGCAGTTGAAGAGTGGAAAATTGGACATTGGGGTTGCAGGAACCTCAGTAGCATAAGGAAGTTTGAGTAAGGCAGGGCTAGTGATAGCAGAAACTGGTCCACCTGTTAGTGTAGTCCACCTATGCAGAGTATTCTCCATTTTTTCCTACAGTCCTTATCCTTTGCACTCTGTTCTTTACTCCAGGAGGCTGACCTTTATGATATATTCACTAGGTTATTTTGCCTTTTGACTTCTCAGTTGGGTACAGCCAGTGAAAGACAGCAGCAGAAGATGGGAAGAGATGGAGATCAGGATATTTAGTCCCCGAGGTTGATACTGGTGTCAGTGGCTGAATACTTCCCTCAAAGGCCACAATTTGTTGGGGGAGGGGGAGCTTCAATCTCCTAGTCATAGCTGTGGGTCTCTCTCTAGGTTCTAGTAACTGCTCCCTCTACTTGTTCCTTTAGGTTTAAAGATGGTAAAGGCCCCATTGCTATTGTTAACTTCAGGGTCCCCCATCATCCTTTGTTGGTTTCTCTTAACCTTTCCCACACCATTTAAATAGCCCCTTCATTAAACTCTTCTCAGTTACCCTTCTGAACGTGCCTTATGTTTCCTTCTATAACCCTTATGGAAACTTCATCAGTCCAATATAGTACTCAAAGGAATGTACTGAGGTTTGTGAGGCATGGGAACAACAGGGTCTAGGTGACAGACGACACTCAGAGTCTGGTGTGGGGCGGCATCCTGGTTCTCAATTATGGTAGTAAGAATCCCACTATAGCTGAGCGTGCCAGGATACAGAACCAGCTTCCTGAGAAAGAACTGGTTAGATCTAGGCAGACAGCCAAGGTAACCTTTACTCTCACCAGGAAACTAAGGCCGAAGATCAGTCATCAACACTGAATCACCATGGAATAAGGAGCAGACATGTCACAGGAACGTGAGTCCAGGAGTCACTCTGGGCTCGTTGGATACCATGAGTGGGGCAGAACAACTAAGGCCAACCCTGCCCACTGGAGGAGATAAAGCTCCCAATACACTCCCAGCCATGGTTAGGATTTGTAGGGTAATCAAGCAGACCTGGAGTTGCAAGTAAATAGTCTCAAAGACCAATGAAGTAGGAGAGGCTAAATAGTGAATTAGATGAGGCCAAATTGTGAAGGGCATTAGTGCCAAACAAAGGAGTTTGGATTTGGAACTGTAGGGGATAATGAGATTGATAGCTTTTTAGCATTTAATGTCAATGACCTTTGAAAAATGATTTGTTATGTTAATGATTTAGGGATGTCTTTACTGACGGTATGAGAGAAATTGATGATAATGATAGCATTTGTCATTTATTGAGCACATACTAGGTGTCAGGCGCATGCCCCCCACTTTATAGACAATGTCTTATTTAATCTTTGAAATAATTCTTGTATAGTCAGTATTATTATTATCCTTATTGTACATATGAAGTAACTGAGGCTCAAAAAATGTTAAACATTTTGCTTAGAGTACTAGAGCTAGAGTTGAGCCTAGGATGAATGGCTCCAAACCCTGTGCTTATAATCTCTAAAATAGACCATCCCAGTTTCCCATTCTGTTGTCTTCTCCTTATCTCCAGTCCACCTATGGCCTTTTTATCTTGAAGTTGGCACTGTCCCCTCAGCAATATTACAAAGGATACTAATTTACCAGCTTTATTCATGAGCACCAAATACTGCGTTCATTCTCAGGCAGATACTGGGCTGTCTGCCAAAGTAATGACCCTGATAGAAATCTTCGTCCAATCCTCCTACATTTGGATAGCGGATGATGAGAAAGGAGAGTCTGGAAACTTTAAAGCTGACTTTGGAATTGCCCTCTACAGATGCCCTGAGGAGGTCTTAGAATGAGTCACTAACTTTCCTGACTGCATTTACTGATCTTTGGAGAGGAAATATTATCTAGCTCTGGCAAGGGACATTTATGAACCTTAGCTTCCAGTGACCCCAAAGCTTTGGGAAGATACCTTGTGCCTTTGGAATAGAAAAGAAACTCATCTTCAGAAAAACTAAACACTCATTAGCATGGGATGTTCAATTATCTTCTCCCCACTTTCATATACTCACTCGTTATTTCTTATTTATTTATTTATTGACCACTCCACACAGTTTGTGGGATCTTAGTTCCTTGACCAGGGATTGAACCTGGGCCCTCAGCAGTGAAAGCGTGGAGGCCTAACCACTGGACCGCCAGGGAATTCCCCTCACTTGTTATTTTTAAGTAAATGTTTGAGTTAGAAAGGCCCTTGAGTATCTAGTCCAACCTCTTCAGCTTACACATGGGAAAACTGAGGCCCATAGAGCAGAAAGGACTTGCCCTTGGTCATATAGTAAGTTAATGTTAGAGCCGAGACTAGAGCCCGTGTCTCCTGGCCTCTTGGTCAGTCGCCCCTTCCTGATCTTTTTTAGTATCTATTCATGGTTTATTTTTTACAGCTAGTATGTAAGCTCTTGAAGAAAGTAATCCATTCTATATTTCTTTTGTATGCTTATGAAACGCTTAAAGGTACTTGGAATACAGTGGGTTCTCTGTGAATGTCTGTTAATTAAACTTTTTTTTCTTCTGTTGACCATAGTTGGAGCAAAACAGATCTGTCACAGGTTTGGGGCATTGGGTCAGTTTGAAATCATCTTTACCATTTTAATTTCATCTTGGTCCAATGGAAAGGCAAGTTCAATCTTTTCACTGGACAAAATGCCTATCAAACAGGCCCAGCTCCCCAAAGGACATTGTCTAATCCTAATCCTTAGAAAAACTCCTCAGAAACAAACTTTCTAAGAAAGCCTGATTTCATTTTTTTCTTTTAGACCTAAGAGTTGATAAAGTCTCATTGGAGAATCATTCTCATAAATTATATACCACAGGAACCTCTCCTTATTTTTCCTTTCATGTGGGAAATTCATGAATGCTAACACTTTACAACTCAACTTCTCTGTCTTTTCTCATCAGGATCCATGATTAGATATGATATCAGTGTGTTTCTCTTTTCCTGGGGCTAGAAAGTCTGAGAGTGGTTTAGAAGCACTGCCAGAGTCATTGGAAATGAAATAGCTGCATCTCATGGGAGGACCTCTCTTGCCTTTTTGAGATCAACTTTCTCTATGTGGTTAGTCCCTCTGATATGGTCATTGATGATGGATAACTCAGTGCTGTCTATGGCTGTAGTGTCCATGCATTGATTTTCGGGCAAGGTTCCTAAGCTAGAGGGTCACCACTCACCTTCTAACAAAGTAGAGAAATCCCTTTCCCCACACTCTAAGAATGTGCTGGTAAGACCACCTGGAGCAGGCTAAGCAAAATGCCATAATGCCCAGTGCCTCGATTGGGAAGGGGGGTGTCTTGGAAGGTAGGGATGGTACATGATGGTGAACTATTAGGTAGAAAAATTGCAAGAAAAAAAATAAGTGAAGTGTGGACTTCATGGTCTACTGATTGCTGTTTCTGCCTCCTTGTAACCTCTATTTAATCTCCAAGTGCCCCATCTTGGACTGTTCTATTGGAAAATTGCATGTGTCCTTTCCTAATACTTCTTTCCCATCGAAATAGTCTTGATCTCTGACACATTCACATTAGAAGGTATATGAATGCTGTGGAAAGAGCAATGGACTTGGATTCAGCATATCTAGATTCTTCATTAACTTTAAAGCCTAGTAAATTATATGGCTACTAGAAACCCTTTTCTTTCCTTCCACCCTCTCCCTTTCCTCTCACCATTTTGGTATCTGTGGATTTCCTAGAATTCTAGGGTATCATAGAGAAAAGCCTAGACCAGTTTTGATTGAAAGAATTTTAGAAACATTGTAGATTTAATGCATTGCTGTAACCATGGGATTAGGCATTAATGTATCTTAAGCACAAATCAAAGTAGAACTCTTTGGCTGCATTTTATAAAGTTAATCTTTCTTTCATTACCACTGTTTAAGATTTTCAGGATCTCCTTCCAATTCAGCTCTTTTCTCCTGTCAACAAAGAAAAGGGGCATAGGCAATTTGAAAGACCAATGGAAGGGGTAAACCTGCAAATGTGACCTTCACCTCCAATTCAGACATGCTATCATCAGTGATCTCATCAAGTGATTACTGAATGGTTTTTAGCCTCTTGTAGCATAGAGCTGCCTCTCATTGCCTTCTCTTCTCATGGAAAAAGAGAGAGAAGGTGCTGAGTGCTCCATAGATTTTGGTACTAGGGATATTATTTAGCTTCATGTGTGTCTTCCCAAATATTCAGCATAAATTGATAAGAAGAACTCAAGATGGTGCTAATTTTACCAATAAAATGGGGGAAGAAAAAAGAAAGCAGGTTGTTGGTGAGCAGCCATATCCATGGATAAGAAAATGCAGGGTGTTAGAAAATTAGAAAAATATGCTTCAGGGAGAACAAAAAGAGAGGAAATACTCATCAAGGTAGGCTAAATGCGGATTGCAACATCTTAAACTTGGGGGGTGGGGAGTATAACTTATCCTCACTCTACTAGCAAACAATAATAATTATTATTATGATAATAGTAATAACACAATGGATCATCACTATGAATCAGGCACTACGTTAGGGGAATTAGATTTTTATCCTCATTTATTCCTAAGAACAGCCCTATGAAGTATCCACTACTACTATCACTTTTTTTTTTGGCCTCGCCGTGAGGCATGGAGGATCTTAGTTCCCCGACCAGGGATCAAACCGGTGCCCCCTGCAGTGGAAGCACAGAGTCCTAACCACTGGACCACCAGGGAATTCCCTAATATCCCTATTTTATACTTGAGGAAACAAAATAGACACAGAAATAGATTAAGTAATTTGTCAAAGATCATAAAGACACAAAATGAGGCAATTTGGATTCTTTCTTTTTTAATTCACATATAATTTACATACAATAAATGTCACCATTTTAAGGTGTACAAATCAGAGCCTTTTAGTACATTCACAATGTTGTGCAATCATTACCACTGTCTAATTCCAGAATATATTAATCAAGCCCAAAAGAAATCCCATACCCATTAAGCAGTCATTACCCATTTTCCTTTGCCCCCCAGCCCCTAGCAATCCATAGTCTTCTTTTTTATTTATTTTTTATTATTATTTTTTTTTTGTGGTACGTGGGCCTCTCACTGTTGTGGGCCCTCCCGTTGCGGAGCAACGTTGCGGAGGCCCTCCCCTCACGGTGCGCAGGCTCAGCAGCCATGGCTCACGGGCCTAGCTGCTCCACGGCATGTAGGATCTTCCTGGACCGGGGCACAAACCCGTGTCGCCTGCATCAGCAGGCGGACTCTCAACTACTGCGCCACCAGGGAAGCCCCATAGTCTGCTTTTTTAAAAAAATTATTGAAGTATAGCTGATTTACAATATTTTGTTAATTTCAGGTATACAACATACTGATTATTTTTTCTGATTATATTCCGTTATAGGTTATTACAGAATATTGAATATATTTCCCTGTGCTATACAGTAAATCCTTGTTGCTTATCTATTTTATACATAAGTAGTTTATATTTGTTAATTACATACTCCTAATTTGTCCCTCCCCCCTCCCTCTCCCATTTGGTAACCATAAGTTTGTTTTCTATGTCTGTGAGTCTGTTTCTGCTTTGTATATAGATTCATTTGTATTATTTGTTTAGATTCCACATGTAAGTGATATTATATAGTATTTTTCTTCCTCTGACATACTTCACTAAGTATAATATTCCTAGGTCCATTCATGTTTCTGCAAGTGACGATATTTCATTCTTTTTCATGGCTGAGTAATATTCCTGTGTGTGTGTGTGTGTGTGTGTGTGTGGTGTGTGTGTGTGGTGTGTTTGTGTGTGTGTATGATTGTGTGTATGTGTACACCCCATGTCTTCTTAAACCAATCATCTGTTGATGGGCACTTGAGTTGTTTCCATGTCTTGGCTATTATAAATGGTGCTGCTGTGAACATTGGAGTGTGTGTACCTTTTTGAATTAGAGTTTTCATTTTTTCTGGATATATAACCAGGAGTGGAATTGCTGAATCATATGGTAGCTCTATTTTTAGTTTTTTAAGGAACCTCCGTGCTGTTTTCCACAGTGGCTGTGGAAATTTACATTCCCACCAATTTACATTCCCACCAATTTACATTCCCACCAACAGTGCGTGAAGGTTCCCTTTTTTGCTCAGCCTTTTCAGCATTTATTATTTGTACACTTTTTGATGATAGCCATTCTGACTGTTGTGAGGTGATACCACATTGTGGTTTTGATTTGCATTTCTCTAATACTTAGCGATTTTGAGCATTTTTTCTTGTGCCTCTTGGCCATCTATATGTCTTCTTTGGAAAAATGTTGATTTAGATCTTCCTCCCATTTTTTGATTGGGTTGTTTGTTTTTTTGAAATTGAATTGTATGAGCTGTTTGTATATTTTGGATCTTAATCCCTTGTTGTTTGCATCATTTGCCAATATTTTGTCCCATTCTGTAGGTTGACTTTTCGTTTTGCTGATGATTTCCTTTGCCATGCAAAAACTTTTAAGTTTGATAAGGTTCCATGGGTTTATTTTTGCTTTTATTTATTTTGCCTTGGGAGAATGATCTAAGAAAATATTGATATGATTTATATCGGAGAGTGTTTTGCCTGTGTTATCTTCTAGGACTTTTATGGTATCGTCTTATATTTAGGCCTTTAAACAACTTTGGGTTTATTTTTGTATGTGGTGTGAGGGGGTGTTCTAATTACATTGATTTACATGTAGCTGTCCAGCTTTCCCAACACTACTTGTAGAAAAGACTGTCTTTTCTCCATTGTATATTCTTGCCTCCTTTGTTGTAGATTAATTGACTGTAGGAGCATGGGTTTATTTCTGGACTCTGTTCTGTTCCATTGATCTATATGTCTGTTTTTGTGCCAGTACCATGATGTTTTGATTACTAAAGCTTTGTAGTATAGTCTGAAGTCTGGAAGGCTTATATCTCCAGCTTTGTTCTTTTTCCTCAGGATTGCTTTGACAATTATGGATCTTTTGTGGTTCCATATAAACTTTAGGATTATTTGTTTTAGTTCTGTGAAAAATGTCATGGGTAATTTGGTAGGAATTGCATTAAATCTATAGATTGCTTTGGGTAGTACGGACATTTTAACAATATTAATTCTTCCAATCCAAGAGCACAGGATATCTATTTCTTTTAATCATCTTCAGTTTTCTTTATCAATGTCTTATAGTTTTCAGCATATAGGTCTTTCACTTCCTTGGATAAGTTTATTCCTAGGTATTTTCTTTTTTTATGCAAGTTTAAATGGGATTGTTTTTTGACTTTCTCTTTGTGGTATTTCATTGTTAATATAAAGACATGCAACAGATTTCTGTATTCTAATTAGTTCTAATAGTTTTTGCATGGAGACTTTAGGATTCTCTGTATAGAGTAGCATGTCATCTGCAAAGAGTGACAGTTTTACATCTTCCTTTCCAATTTGGATAACCTTTATTTCTTTTTCTTTTCTGATTGCTGTGTCTATGACTTCCAATGCTATGTTGAATATGAGTGGTGAGAGTTGGTATCATTGTCTTGTTCCTGAATTCAGTGGGAAGGTTTTTGGCTTTTGCCCAGTAAGTATTACGTTTGCTGTGGGTTTGTCAAAACTGACCTTTATTATGTTGAGATATGTTCCCTCATACCCACGTTGGTGAGAGTTTTTATCATGAATGGATGTTGAATTTTGTGAAATGCTTTTTCTGCATCTATGAAGATGATCATGTGGCTTTTGTCTTTCCCTTTTTTAATGTGGTATATCACATTGTTTGATTTGTGTATGTTGAACCATCCTTGTGATACTGGGATGAATCCAACTTGATCATGGTGTATTATCCTTTTTATGTGTTGTTGGATTCTGCTTGCTAATATTTTCTTGAGGATTTTTGCATCTATATTCATAAAATATATTGGCCTCTAATTTTCTTTTTTTGTAGTGTATTTTTTCTGCTTTTGGTATCAGGGTGATGGTGACCTCAAGGATGAATTTGGGAGTGTTCCCTCCTCTTCAGTCTTTTGGAAGAGTTTGAGAAGGATGAGTGTAAGGTTATTTTTGTATGTTTAGTAGAATTCCCCAGTGAAGCTGTCTGGTCCTGGACTTTTGTTTGCAGTGATGTTTAAAATTACAGATTCAAATTCACTTTTGATCATCTGTTCAAATTACCTGTTTCTTCTTGATTCAGTTTTGGCATGCTGTATGTTTCTAGAAACTTGTCCATTTCTTCTAGGTTGTCTATTTTGTTGGCATATAACTTTTTATAGTATTCTCTTATGATTTTTTTGTATTTCTGTGGTATCAGTTGTTATTTCTACTCTCTCATTTATTATATTGTTTATTTGAGTCCTCTCTTTTCTTCTTGGTGAGCCTGGCTAGAGGTTTGTTGATTTTGTTTATCTTTTCAAAAAAACAGCTCTTGATTTTATTGATCTTTTCTATTGTTTTTATCACTATTTTATTTATTGATTACCTCTTGATCTTTATTATTTCCTTCCTTCTGCTAACTTTGGGGGTTTTTTTCTTCTTCTTTTTCTGATTCCTTTAGGTGGTAGGTTACGTTGTTGGAGATTTTACTTGTTTCTTGAGGAAGGTCACTATGAACTTGCCTCTTAAAACTGCTTTTGCTGTATCCCATAGATTTCGTGAGGTTGTGCTTTCATTTTCATTTCTTCTGAGGTATTTTCTGATTTCTTCTTTGATTTCATCATTGACCCATTGGTTTTTTAGTAGCATGAAGTTTAGTCTCCATGTGTTCATTCTTTTTCTTTTTTTAACATCTTTATTGGAGTATAATTGCTTTACAATGGTGTGTTAGTTTCTGCTTTATAACAAAGTGAATCAGTTATACATATACATATGTTCCCATATCTCTTCCCTCTGGCATCTCCCTCCCTCCCACCCTCCCTATCCCACCCCTCTACGTGGTCACAAAGCACCGAGCTGATCTCCCTGTGCTATGCAGCTGCTTCCCACTAGCTATCTATTTTATGTTTGGTAGTGTATATATGTCCATGCCACTCTCTCGCTTTGTCACAGCTTACCCTTCCCCCTCCCCATATCCTCAAGTCCATTCTCTAGTAGGTCTTTTCCCATTTTTCTTTTTTGTGGTTGATTTCTAGTTTCATACCAAATGTTGTCAGCAAAATGCTTGAAATAATTTCTATCTTCTTAAATTTGTTAAGGCTTGTTTTCTGACCTAATATGTGGTCTGTCCTAGAGAACATTCCATTTGCACTTGAAAAAATATGTATTCTGGTTTTCTTTTTAGTTTTGTTTTTTGTTTTTGCATGTAGTGTCTTATAGATGTCAATTAACTCCAACTGGTCTAATGTGTCATTTAGGACCTGTGTTGCCTTATTGATTTTCTGTCTGAATGATCTGTCCTTTGATGGTCACTGGTTATTAAACCTCCTACTGTTATTGTATTCCTGTCAGTTTCTCCCTTTATACCTGTTAGTATTTGTTTTATATATTTAGGTGCTCCTATATTAGGTGCATATTGGTTGAGTGTAATATCTTCTTCTTCTATTGATCGCTTTATCTTTATATAATTCCCTTCTTTGTCTTTCTTTATGGCCTTTGTTTCAAAGTCTATTTTGTCTGATATGAGTATTGCTACCCACTCTTTCTTGTCATTGCCATTTGCATGAAATATATTTTTCCAACCCCTCATTTTTAGTCTGTGTGTGTCTTTGACCCTGAAGTAAGTCTTGTGTAGGCAGCTTATTGCTTTTTTTTAATCCAATCTGCCTGTGTCTTTTGATCAGAGCATTTGTCCATTGACATTTGAAGTAATTATTGATAGGTAGATAGGTGTGTACTTACTGCCATTTCTCAGTTCCTTTGTGTGTGCGTGTTTCTTCTTTGTTCATTTCTTCTTTCTGTTTTTTCTTTTGTGGTTTGATGATTTTCTTTTGTATTATGCTTGAGTTCCTTTCTTTTCAGTTTTTGTGACTCTGTTGTATGTTTTTGATTTGTGGTTACCATGGAGTTCAAGTATGTTGACCCATGAATACATCTACTTCGTTTAAACTAGTAGATGAGAGGCATACAAATTCAAACACATTTTAAAAGATCTAAATTTTTATACTCCCTCTCCCACAATTTGTGATTTTAATGTCCAATTTTACATCTTTGTACTTAACTTTTTACTGTTTGTTATAGTTATAATCACTTTTACATTATTTTTTATTGTTTTTAAATCTACATGCTGGCTTATTTAAGTGATCTTAATCCTTTTATATATTTACCTCTCTTATTGTGATTTTCCCTTTCCTATAGAGTCTTGCTTCTTTTTTATTTAGAGAAGACCCTTAAATATAGAGAGGAAGTGTAGGTTTAGTATTGCTGAATTCTTTTAGTTTTTGCTTGTCTGAGAAATTCTTTATCTCTCCTTCTATTCTAAATGATAATCTTTCTGGGTAGAATATCCTCAGTTTCACGTTTTTCCCTTTCAGGGCTTTGAATTTATCATGCCACTCCCTTTTGGCCTACAAAGTTTCTGCAGAGAAATCAGCTAATAGCCTTATGGGTGTTCCCTTGTAACTGACTCTTTGTTTTTCTCTTGTTGCCTTTAGAATCCTCTCTTTAACTTTTGCTGTTTGAATTATGATATGTCTTGGTATGGGTCTGTTTTGGTTTATCTTGTTTGGGACTCTCTGTTCTTCCTGAACTTGAATATCTGTTTTCTTCTTTAGACTTGGGAAGTTTTTAGCCATAATTTCTTCAAATACATTTTTGATCCCCTTCTCTCTCTTCTCCTTCTGGAACCCCTATTATGGATAGGCTGGTACATTTTATATTATTCCATAGCTCTCATATGTTGCTTTCATTTTTTTCATTTATCTTTCTGTCTGCTGTTCAGATTGGGTCATTTCCATTATTCTGCATTCCAGATCACTTATTCATTATTCTGTGTCATGTAGTCAGCTATTCATTGCTTCTAGATTTTTTTTTTTTTTTTTTTTTTTTGCGGTACACGGGCCTCTCAGTGTTGTGGCCTCTCCCGTTGCGGAGCACAGGCTCCAGACGCGCAGGCCCAGCGGCCATGGCTCACGGGCCCAGCCGCTCCGCGGCATGTGGGATCCTCCCGGACTGGGGCACAAACCCGTGTCCCCTGCATCGGCAGGCGGACTCTCAGCCACTGCGCCACCAGGGAAGCCCTAGATTGGTTTTTATGTCAGCAGTTGAATCATCTATTTTTGATTGGTTTGTCTTTACAGTTTCTAGTTCTTGTTACAGTGATTTGCATTTCTATCAATAATCTTTCTTAGTTCAGTTAGCATTTTTATTACCTCCTTTTTAAACTTGGGTTCTAGTAGACAGGTAAGCTCTGTTTTATTATTTGTTCTTTCAGTGAATTTCTCTTGTTCTTTTAATTGAGACTGATTCCTCTGCCTTTTCATTTTACTTAATTTTCTCTGTCTCTATGAATTTAGGAGGAACAGTTACCTACTGTGGTCTTGAAGGGGTGTTTTTATGTGGGAGCATCTCTGTGTAGACTGTGTGTGTCCTGTGTTTTTGGTGTGAGGGCTGGGCTGGTTTTGGTATCGATACCAGCCATGTCTTTCCTCAGGGTGTGCTGACCATTATCTCCTTGATATGGGGTGTGGTTGGTGTTGGGGGATTTAAAGCCCTGTAGGGTGTGAGGTGGGGCTTCCTCTCTATGGCTGTCACCACCCAGTCAGGGGTGGGGTCTGCTCCCCAGCTGTTGGAGTAGAAGCCCTGAGGGTTGGTTTGATCAGGCTCCACTGCCCTTGAGTGAGTGCCCTTCCCCAAAGGAGGTGGTTGCCAAAGCAAATGAGGCCCGTGTGGTCACAGAGGACCTAGGTCCTGCTTGTGTAGGCATCTGCAATTCTACTCAGCAGCTGCCCAAGGTCACAACCCTTTTTCTGTTGTGTTCGTCCTAGATCTAGTGCAAGGCTGTGGTGTGGTGTAGGCTGGGGCTGAGGGTCGGGGTGTTGTGGCTACAGGAATTGAGGTGGCTGTGCTGCTGCCTGGATCCTGGCCTCCCTCTGTGGCAGACTTCTCCCAGGACCTATCTGCCCCAGATCTAGCACGAAACTGTGGTGTGGAGTGGGTGGAGCCGGGGTGCTCTTGCTGGGAGATGTACTGCTGTGTACTCCTGAGCATGCTGATAATGGCAGCTGTAGCCCAACCTGCTGCCCTATGTGCTTGCTGACCATGGCTGCTGCAGAACCACTAGGACCACACCTCAGGCCCTCTGGACTCTCTCTACATAGCTAAATCAAGCCCTCTCCCAGTGCCTTGCTGCCTGAGATTCAGGTCTTAGCAGAGGCGTGCTTTTGTGTTACTGCCTCACATGCATGCTGACAGTGACTGCTGTGGCTCCACCCACCACCCTGTTTGTGTGCTGACAATGGCCATCACAGCTCCACCTGGCTCATACTCTGGATGCCCCAATTTGTCTCTGTATAGCTAGACTGAGTCTTTTCCCAGGGCTCGGTTGGCCCAGATCTCATGCCAGGCTGTGGTGTGGAGTGAGCAGGGTTAGGGTGTTCGCCCGTTTAGATTTGAAATTACAGTGAAGTGGCAGCCACCAGTACATGACTCTTTCCACCTTGATTGTTGGCAAGCCAGAACATGCACACTCCTTGTGAGTATTCTAGACTTCTTCAGCCCTGCTGTCTATCTCAGCAGATTTCCCAGCAAGCAAGAGGGCTTGTTTCCTCTGCATAGGACCCCAGGACTTGGATTCCCAGATTGTGTCTCACCCTGCTCCCTCTCCAGGGCAAAGGTTTACCTATGCAAATATTCTTTTCCTTACATATCCCTTCCTGGGGTGCAAGTCCCAACCCAATGCCTTTTTTTTTCCCATTTTACCTGGTTACATGGAGATCTTTCTTGCAGCTTTGGTTGTATAGGAGTTCTTCTGCCACTTTCCAGTTAGTTTTCTATGAGAATTGTTCCACATTTAGATGTATTTTTGATATGTTTGTGGAGGAAGGTGAGCTCCATGTCATCCTACTTCACCATCTTGATCCCAGCCCACAGTCTCCTTTTTATGGATTTATCTATTCTGGATGTTTCATATAAATGGAATCATACAATATGAGTCTTTTTGTGTCTGGCTTCTTTCACTTAGCATAACATTTTCAAGGTTCATCCATGTTGTGGCTTGCATCACTACTTCATTTATTTTTATGGCCAAATAATATTCTGTTGTATAGATATACCACATTTTGTTTATCTGTCCACCGTTTGATAGACATTTGGGTTTCTGTCTTTTGGCTATTGTGATTAGTCCTGCTATGAACATTGACATTCCTGTATTTATTTGAATACCTATATCCACTTCTTTTCAGTATATACTTAGGAGTGAAATTGTTGAGTCTTATAATTCTATGTTTAACTTTTTGAGGAACAACCAAATTGTTTTCCATAGAAGTTGTAATATTTTACATTTCTACCAACAGTGTACCCCAGGGTTCTGATTTCTCCACATCCTCACCAAGACTTGTTATTGTCTATATTTTTTATTATAGTGTGCTTGGTGGTTACTGCAGTGGAATTTCATTGTGGTTTGATTTGCATTTACCTAATGACTAATAATGTAAAGCACCTTTTCATGTTTGTCTTGGCCATTTGTGTATCTTATTAAGGGAAATAGCTATTCAAATCCTTTGTCCATTTTTAAAATTAGATTGTCTTTATATTTTTTCAATTAAAACATTTTTATTTTATATTGGACTATAGTTGATTTACAATATTGTGTTAGTTTCAGGTGTAATATTGAGTTACAAGAGTACTTTATATACTTTGGCTACTAGGCCCTTATCGGATATATGAATTGCAAATATCTTCTCCCATTCCTTGCATTGTTTTTTTTTAACCTTCTTTATAACGTTCTTTGAAGCACAAAAGTTTTAAATCTTTATGAAGTACAGTTTATCTATTTTCCCTTTGATTACTTGTGCCTTTGATGTCATATCTAAGAAACCATAGCTAACGCAAAGTCACAAAGATTTACAACTATGTTTTTCTTCAATTATTTTATAGTTTTAACTCTTATATTTAGGTCATTGATCCACTTCGAGTTAATTTTCATAAATAATGTGAGGTAGAAGTCCAACATTATGTTTCTTTGTATGTGGATATTCATTAGTCCCAGCAACATTTGTTAAAAAGACTGTCCATCCACAAATTGTTCTGGCATCATTTACATTTAATGTAATTGCTGATAAGGTAGATTTATGTCTGATATTTCGCTCTTTGTTTTCTATGTGCTTCATGTCTATTTTATTCCTCAGTTCCTCCAGTACTGCCTTCTTCTGTGTTTAGTAGATATTTTCTGGTGTACCATTTTCATTCTTTGTAGTTTCTATTGCTGCTTATTTTTGTGTTATTTTCTTAGTGGTTGAGTTGGGAACAGCCATTATCACTTTAATTGTAACAATCTATTTCAGATTAATACTAAGTTAATCTCAATAGTATATAAAATTTTGCTTCTCCATAGCTTTGTTCACCCCTCCATTATGCCAGTATTGTCACAACTTACATCTTTAAACATTGTGTCCTCATCAACGTAGATTTATAATTACTTTATGTGCTTAATTGCCATATGTATATCCTCTTCAGTGAAATATCTCTTCACGTCATTTTTCCATGTTCTAATGGTCTGATTTGTTTATTTTTACTGTTGAATTTTGAGATTTCTTTATATAGTCCAGATACTAGCCCTTTGCCAAATATTTTATCTCCATTTCTAAACTGTCGTTTTATTCTCTTAACAGTGTCTTTAACAGAGCAGAAGTTTTTGGTTTTGATGAGTTCAAATTAATTGATAATTTCTTTTATGGATTTTGCCTTTAGTATCAAGTCTAAGAACTCTTTGCCCACTCCTAAATTCTGAAGTGTCCATCTTCGTTTAAATATCATTTTAGGTTTTACATTTAAATCAGTGATCCATTTTGAGACTTTTTTTGGGGGGGTGTAAGTTGTGCAGGAGATTTAGATCAAGGCTTTTTTGTTTGTTTTTGTTTGGTTGTTTTTTGCCTATCACTGTCAAAGTGCTCCACTACCATTTGTTGAAAAAACTGTTTTTCCTCCACTGAATTCTTTTGCACCTTTGTAAAAATAAAATAATTTGGGCATATTTGGGATCTATTTCTGGATTCCCTATTATGTTCCATTGATTTATGTGTATCTCTCTGCTAATACAATTCTGTCTTGATTATTATAGCTACGTAGTAATTCTTGAAACCAGGTAGAATAATTCTTACCACTTTTCTCTGATTCTTATTACTTTGCTTTTTTTTTTTTTCAAAATTGCTTTAGATACTCTAGTTCCTTTGCCTTTCCATAAAATTTTAGAATAATCTTGTCTGTATCTATAAGACATCTTGATGACATTTTGATAAGAGGTTGATAGGAATTAAACCCCTATGGCAACCTGGGAAGAACTGCCATCTTTTTACTATGCCAAATTATTGTTCTTCCAGTTCATGAACATGGTATATCTCTCCATTTATTTTGATCTTCTTTGACTTCCTTCATCAGTTATGTATTTTTCAGCATACAAGTCTTGTATATGTTTGTTAGATTAAACCTAAGTAGTTCATATTTTGCACAAATTGTATTTTTAATTTATCATCCATATTTTCATCACTAGTGTAAAGAAATACAATTTAAAAAAATGTTTATCTTGTATCCTGCAATCTTGCTGAACTCACTTATTAGTTCTAGACAGTCCTTTACAGATTTTATAGATTCCTTGGAATTTTCTCCATAGACAATCTTCTCATATGTAAATAGGGATAGTTCTATTTCTTTCTGTGCTATATGTATACCTTTTATTTACTTTTCTTGTTATTTTTGCACTGGCTAGAACTTCCCAGAACTGCGTTGAATAAAAGTAGTGTGAGCATAAATCCTTGGCTTGTTCCCAGTCTTGGGAATAAAAACATTCAGTCTTCCACCATTAATTATAGCATTAGCTGTAGGTGTTTTGTAGATTATCTTTATCAAGTTGAGGAAGTTCCTGTCTATCCCTATTTTTCTGAGAGATTTTGTCATGAAGGAGTGTTCAATTTTTTCAAATGCTTTTCCTGCATCATTGATATGATTGTCTGATTTCTCTTCATTATCCTGTTAATGTGGTGGATTATATTGAATGATTTTTGAATATTGAACCAGTCTTGAATCCCTGGAATAAACCTTACTGGGTCATCATTTATAATTTATTTCATGTATTGCTGAATGCTAAATGCTAATATGTTGTGAAGGATTATCGTGTCTGTGTTCATGAGGAATATTGGTCTGAAATTTTCTCTTTTTTGTGCTGTCTTTGCCTGGTTTTGGTATCAGGTTAATACTAGCTTCATAACATGAATTAAAAAGTATTCCTTCTTCTTCTGTTTCCTGGAATAGAGTGTGTAGAATTGGTGTTAATTTTTTAAATGTTTGGGGAGAATTCTTCAGTGAAAGCATCTGGGCTTGGAGATTTCCTTTTTGGCAGTTTTAAACGTACAACGTCAATTTCCATAATAGTTCTATACTTGTTCATATTATCTGTTTCATATTGGTTAAATTATAGTAGATTTTGTGTCTTCAGGAACTGTTCCATTTCATCTAAGTTCTCAAATTCACGTGTGTAGGATTTTTCATAGTATTCCCTTGTTATCCTTATGAGGTCTGCAGGGTCTGTAGTGATAAACTTTCTTTTCGTCCCCTGTGGTAATTTGTGACTTCTCTCTCTTATTCCTCCTCAGTTTTTTTAGAGGGTGGTCAATTTCATTGATCTTTTCAAAGAGTTAGCTCTTTTACTCCATTGATTTTTCTCTATTGTTTTTCTGTTTTCAATTTCATTGGTTTCTGTTCTTATCTTTATGACTTCCTTCCTTCTGCTTACTTTGGATTTGTTTTGCTCTTTTATTTTCCTGGCTCTTAAGGTGAGTGCTTATATTATTATTTTGAGGTTTCCTCTTTCTTAATGGGTACATTATCACTATAAAATTTCCTCCTAGTACAGCTTTGGCTGTTTCCCACAAATTTTGATATGTTGTATTTTCCTTTTCATTCATTTCTATGTATTTTTTTTAACCCTTTGGGACTTTTTCTTTCAGCTATGGATTATTTAGAAGGTTGTTATTTAGTTACCAAGATGTTCAGATATTTTCCTTTTATCTGCCTGTTATTCAGTTCCAGTTTGATTACATTGTGATCTGAGCACACATTACGTGTGATTTCGAGGTCTGTTTTATAACTCAGGATATGGTCTATCTTCCCATATGTACATGGATACTTGGAAAGAATGTGTTTTCTGCAGTTGTTAGTTGGAATGTGGACAGGGACGGGCCCCTGCTAATGCTGGGTAGTGGTGGAAATCCAGGTTCCCCACCAGGCCTCCACTAACACTGTGGAGGTGTAAGCTCATTCTTGGTCATACAGTGATGAAAGTATCAGCTTCTTGCTTAGCCTTATCTGGTCCTACCCCAGCATGGAGGTTTGGCTGCCTCATTACAATGTTGTGACTGTGGAAGTCTAAGCTGTCCACTCTGGCCTTACTCTTGGGGGTGGGGTCACACTTTTTTCTGTAGGGTATAGGTGGAGTACAGCAGTAATGCAGTATTGTATTGCAGTATTGTTTTAAAGTTTTCTTTCTTGTTAGGCTTCTTCTTTCCTGATCCTCTGGCTAGAGAGAGCAGGATTTGTTGGGGCTTTTTTTGTCTGCACCTATTGGCACTACCAGGTTATCAGCTTCTTCAGCTACAAGTCTGAGTTATAGGAGGCAAAATAAAAACACAGGAACCTCATGTCCGCATTGTTCCCTGGGTCCTGAGGTCCCTAGATGCTGTGCTTTTTTCCCTCTTCACCCTTCAGAATCTTCTTATGCTTGTTTTTTAATGTAACTTTCATGATTTTAGTTGTCCTTAGTGGGAGAAGTAGGGAGAAGTATGTCTGTCACATATTCCTGGAAGCAGAAGTCCCAAATTAGTTTCTGTAAATGTCAATTTTATGACCGTTTCTCTCCACAGCCTCATAAATAGCTAATCCCTAACTGCTTTTCCATGGTACAGAGAAGCAGAAGAAGAGAATTTCAGAGCAGAAGGCCTTATCTGAGGGTCTGATGCTGAGCACATGGTGGGGGATTAGGACTCAGTGAAAAATGTGGCTTGCCAGAAAATGAAGTACTAAAGAGATCTAGTGTTGTGATGGTCCACAGGGAGGGGAGCATGCTCTGAAGAAGATATGTGCATGTGTAGAAAAATGGGGCAGAAGGAAAGAACCTCGGATATGCTACTTTCTTTTTAAAAAAATTCTTAAAGAATAGCAGATGAATAAAAAATGAGCTCAGTGTGTGTTCAAGGAACAGATATGGATATGCTACTTTCAAAAACATAATTTACTTATTAACCTTATTTATTGTCTCTCTCTCCCCACTAGTATGTAAGCTCCAAGAGGGTAGGAATTTTTGTCTGATTTGTTTACTAACATATCCACAGAGCCTGGAGTGGCATCTGGCATGTATTGGCTCTCAATAGATATGGGTTGAATATTCATTCAACAAATTCAGCAATATCTTAGAGTTGGGAGACCTAGATTCTTGTCCTGACTTTGCCACTAACTAGAGATCTTAACCAGGCCACATTCCTTTTTCTGGGCTCAGTTTCTAAATTTATGAAAGATGAAAATTGCACTAAAAGTTCATTCAGGTTCTTTTGTCCTCTATTATTCAGTAGTTCTGTAAATATTTCTATTATTTTCTGTAACATATCTATGATGTCTATCCATCCATTTTCTCATCCATTCATTCATTCATCCATCCCCCCTTCCATTCTTCCATCCATCCATCCATCCAACATTTCTTGAATAATGACTGTGTGATGAGGACTTCAGGATATACAAGGATTTGTGTCAGAGGTAAAGAGGCAATTAAAGTTGTGCAGTATGTTACCGTGGATAACTGTGGAGTACCATGGACTGTATAACTGTGTATAACCTCTAAGCTAAGGGGCTAGGTGGGGCTCTGTGCTGAAACTAGGTGAGAGCATGGGTTGCAGAAGTGGATATAGCATTACCAGCAGAAGGAGCAATAGATACAAAGGCCCTGAGGCAGAAAAGAGCTTTACCTGTGTCAGGGGAAGAAAGAACTGTTCATGGAGTTTAGTGAGCCAAGGGCGTGGTGGGTGCAAGATAAAATTCAAGAAGTAAACAGGTACATGTGAGTCCTTAAAAGAGTGCTCAGAGACCATCTATGTGTATATCTTGTCTCCTTTCAGCCCCTTGAGGAAGAATGGATGGGTAGTGGATGGGGGAGGCTCCATTAACCTCCTCTCAGCTCCCCTCTCTGCATTTATATTTCTTTCTTGGAGACTTTTTATAGAATGAAAGAGTAGTTAATAACATTGTTAGGTTAGAATCAAAAACGGAATATCTAGTTAAAATTATTATACTTGACACGAGACTGACTACTATGTAGGTCATTTCTCATAAGGCCATTTGGATGAATCTAACTTCACAGAAGAGCCCTTAGGCTCATCAAACTCTACCAAAAATTTGCTCAAACATTTAAAAATAAATGCTGTATACTTCCCAGAAAGGGCTGTTAATCACATTGCACAGAAAAGTTCTATTTCAGATCATCTTTCCTCAGATTTTTTTTAAAAATTCCTTTCTTAATTATAAGAAGAGTAGTGTAGTAGTAGTAGTGATAATAGTTAAAATTTATGGAGCATTTACTAGTGGCAAGCACATAAGTAATGACTTTCCATGCATTATTTCATTTATTATGTGCCAGGCACTATTCTAGTGCTTTACATAACTCATTGAATCCTCACCACAACCTAGAAGTAAGAACCATTATTATACCCATTTTACAGGTGAAACTAAAATCTAGAGGACTCAGTTTGCTATTCAAGGTCCCCCAGATATCAAGCAGGAAGTTAATAATTTAAATTTAGGCAGTCTAACTCCAGAGATTGGGCATTCAACTATTTTGCTGTGTGATGAGTTAAGCCAACATGAGCTGCCAGTGCCAAGATACAAAGGGATCAAAAATGGCAGAAGCCAACAGACAGACACCAGAATCCAGTTAGTGAATTAGGAATTGGAAAGAAAGACAAGCTCAGATATTGGGTTCAGTTACCCACCACATACAAACCTGAGTGGAATTAATTTGAGCACCAAAGTTTGTGGGGTGATCCTGAGTCAAAAACCAACAGGAGCAAACCAGAAATTAGGGAGGGAACATCATTTATGAGTCTGCAGTCATTCTGATTGGCTCTGGTGGTTGGAACATATGCTCCCTTTGAAAGCCTGTTGTCTCTTCCCCTCAACAAACTGCCCAACTTAAAGGTAGGCTTTTGCATTTTTCAGGGATAGCATGGAGACTCAAGAGTGGTAGAATAGAGAGAGTATTCAAAGTAAGAGAAGGGAAAGGCATGATGAAAAAGGATCTCTTCCATTATCATTATTGTTTTTTATTTTTAAAATTTATTTATTTACTTTTGGCTGTGTTGGGTCTTTGTTGCTGTGTTCAGGCTTTCTCTAGTTGCCGTAAGCGGGAGCTACTCTTCGTTGCGGTGCGTGGGCTTCTCATTGCAGCGGCTTCTCTTGTTGCAGAGCACGGGCTCTAGGCACGTGGGCTCAGTAGTTGTGGCTCATGGGCGCTAGAGTGCAGGCTTGGTAGTTATGGCACACGGGCTTTGTTGTTCCGTGGCTTGTGGGATCTTCCCAGACCAGGGATTGAACCCATGTCCCCTGCATTGGCAGGCAGATTCTTAATCACTGCACCACGAGGGAAGTCCCAATTATCATTATTTGAGTCTCACCATCTCCTTGTGGTACCATTGCAATATCTCTACTTTGTTGTAAAAATCATTTGCGTGCACTCCCAGTTTCCTCAAAAGGAATTCTCCACTCACCTGCATCCCACAGGCATCTTTAAGAGAGTAAGTGCCTTTCATCAGTGGTTATAATGCACTCGAAACATGTCAAGGACCAGAGAAATACAAGTAATACACAGAAAGAAGGAGAGGAGACTGAAAATCACCTAACCTATTGGGAGCACAGTTGAGATCCAGGCAATAAGGAGGAAAAGAGCCTCTGAAAAATCAAATTAGATTGAAACAAGAGCCTGCAGTAGAGCCGCCTTCTGTGTGAGAAATGCATTCATTTCAGGACATTGATTTTGCATTACCTGTTTACTTTTTAAAATGTGCATTGACTTTTTTTTTAACATCTTTCTTGGAGTATGATTGCTTTACAATGGTGAGTTAGTTTCTGCTTTATAACAAAGTGAATCAACTATACATATACATATATCCCCATATGTCTTCCCTCTTGCGTCTCCCTCCGACCCTCCCTATCCCACCCCTCTAGGTGGTCACAAAACACCAAGCTGATCTCCCTGTGCTACGCAGCTGCTTCCCACTAGCTACCTATTTTACATTTGCAGTGTATATATGTCAATGCCACTCTCTCACTTCATCTCAGCTTACCCTTCCACTCCCCGTGTCCTCAAGTCCATTCTCTACGTCTGTGTCTTTATTCCTGTCTTGCCTCTAGGTTCGTGAGAAACATTTTTTTTTTTTTAGATTCCATATATATGTGTTAGCATACAGTATTTGTTTTTCTCTTTCTGACTTACTTCACTCTGTATGACAGACTCTACGTCCATCCACCTCACTACAGATAACTCAATTTCATTTCTTTTAATGGCTGAGTAATATTCCACTGTATATATGTGCCACATCTTCTTTATCCATTGATCTGTCGATGGACATTTAGGTTGCTTCCACGTCCTGGCTGTTGTAAATAGAGCTGCAATGAACATTGTGGTACCGGACTCTTTTTGAATTATGGTTTTCTGATGGTATACGCCCACTAGTGGGATTGCTAGGTCATATGGTAGTTCTATTTTCAGTTTTCTAAGGAACCACCATACTGTTCTCCATAGTGGCTGTGTCAATTTACATTCCCACCAACAGTGCAAGAGGGTTCCCTTTTCTCCACATCCTCTCCAGCATTTACTGTTTCTAGATTTTTTGATGATGGCCATTCTGACTGGTGTGAGGTGATACCTCATTGTGGTTTTGATTTGCATTTCTCTAATGATAGTGATGTTGAGCATCCTTTCATGTGTATGTTGGCAATCTGTATATCTTCTTTGGAGAAATGTCTGTGTAGGTCTTCTGCCCGTTTTTGGATTGGGTTGTTTGTTTTTCTGATATTGAGCTTCACGAGCTGCTTATAAATTTTGGAGATTAATCCTTTGTCAGCTTCTTCATCTGCAAATATTTTCTCCAATTCTGAGGGTTGTCTTTTCATCTTGTTTATGGTTTCCTTTGCTGTGCAAAAGCTTCTAAGTGTCATTAGGTCCTATATGTTTATTTTTGTTTTTATTTCCCTTTCTCTAGGAGGTGGGTCCAAAAGGATCTTGCTGTGATTTATGTCATAGAGTGTTCTGCCTATGTTTTCCTCTAAGAGTTTGATAGTGTCTGGCCTTACATTTAGGTCTTTAATGAATTTTGAGTTTATTTTTGTGTATGGTGTTAGGGAGTGTTCTAATTTCCTTCTTTTACATGTAGCTGCCCCGTTTTCCCAGCACCACTTATTGAAGAGGCTGTCTTTTCTCCAGTGTATATTCTTGCCTCCTTTATCAAAAATAAGGTGACCATATGTGCGTGGGTTTATCCCTGGGCTTTCTATGCTGTTCCATTGATCTTTATTTCTGTTTTTGTGCCAGTACCATATACTCTCTTGATTACTGTAGCTTTGTAGCATAGTCTGAAGTCCAGGAGCCTGATTCCTCCAGCTCCGATTTTCTTTCTCAAGATTGCTTTGGCTATTTGGGGTCTTTTGTGATTCCATACAAATTGTGAGATTTTTTGTTCTAGTTCTGTAAAAAATGCCATTGGTAGTTTAATAAGGATTGCATTGAATCTGTAGATTGCTTTGGGTAGTATAGTCATTTTCACAATGTTGATTCTTCCAATCCAAGAATGTGGTATATCTCTCCATCTGTTTGTATCCTCTTTAATTTCTTTCATCAGTGTCTTATAATTTTCTGCATACAGGTCTTTTGTGTCCTTAGGTAGGTTTATTCCTAGGTGTTTTATTCTTTTGGTTGTGGTGGTGAATGGGAGTGTTTCCTTAATTTCTCTTTCAGATTTTCATCATTAGTATATAGGAATGCAAGAGATTTCTGTGCATTAATTTTCTATCCTGTTACTTTACCAAATTCGTTGATTAGCTCTAGTAGTTTTCTGGTAGCATCTTTATGATTTTCTATGTATAGTATTATGTCATCTGCAAACAGTGGCAGCTTTACTTCTTCTTTTCTGATTTTGATTCTTCTTATTTCTTTTTCTTCTCTGATTGCTGGGGCTAAAGCTTCTAAAACTATGTTGAATAATAGTGATGAGAGTGGACAACCTTGTCTTGTTCCTGATCTTAGTGGAAATGGTTTTAGATTTTCAACACTGAGAAAGATGTTGCCTGTGGGTTTGTCATATATGGCCTTTATTATGTTGCAGTAAGTTCCCTCTGTGCCTACATTCTGGAGTGTTTTTATCATAAATGGGTGTTGAATTTTGTCAAAAGATTTTTCTGCATCTATTGAGATGACCATATGGTTTTTCTCCTTCAGTTTGCTAATACGGGGTATCACATTGATGGATTTGCGTATATTGTAGAATTCTTGCATTCCTGGGTTAAAGCCCACTTGATCATGGTGTATGATTCTTTTAAGGTGCTGTTGGACTCCGTTTGCTAGTATTTTGTTGAGGATTTTTGCATCTATGTTCATCAGTGATATTGGCCTGTAGTTTTCTTTCTTTGTGACATCCTTGTCTGGTTTTGGAATCAGGGTGATGGTGGCCTCGTAGAATGAGTTTGGGAGTGTTCCACCCTCTGCTATATTTTGGAAGAGTTTGAGAAAGGTAGGTGTTAGCTTTTCTCTAAATGTTTGATAGACTTCGCCTGTGAAGCCATCAGGTCCTGGGCCTTTGTTGGTTGGAAGATTTTTAATCACAGTTTCAATTTCAGTGCTTGTGATTGTTCTGTTTGTATTTTCTACTTCTTCCTGGTTCAGTCTCAGAAGGTTGTGCTTTTCTAAGAATTTGTCCATTTCTTCCAGGTTGTCCACTTTATTGGCATAGAGTTACTTGTAGTAATCTCTCATGATCCTTTGTATTTCTGCAGTGTCAGTTGTTACTTCTCCATTTTCATTTCTAATTCTATTGGTATGAGTCTTCTCCCTTTTTTTGTTGATGAGTCTGGTTAATGGTTTATCAATTTTGTTTATGTTCTCAAAGAACCAGCTTTTAGTTTTATTGATCTTTGCTATTGTTTCCTTCATTTCTTTTTCCTTTATTTCTGATCTGATCTTTATGATTTCTTTCCTTCTGCTAACTTTTTGGGGTTTTTTGTTCTTCTATCTCTAATTGCTTTAGGTGTAAGGTTAGGTTGTTTACTTGAGATGTTTGTTGTTCCTTGAGGTAGGATTGTATTGCTTTATACTTCTCTCTTAGAACTGCTTTTGCTGCATCCCATAGGTTTTGAGTTGTTGTGTTTTCATTGTCATTTGTTTCTAGGTATTTTTTGATTTCCTCTATAATTTCTTCAGTGATCTCTTGGTTATTAAGTAGCATATTGTTTAGCCTCCATGTGTTTTTATTTTTTACAGACTTTTTTCTATAATTGATATCTAGTCTCATAGTGTTGTGGTTGGAAAAGATCCGTGATACGATTTAAATTTTCTTAAATTTACCAAGGCTTGATTTGTGACCCACAGTATGATCTGTCCTGGAGGATGTTCCATGAGCACTTGAGAAGAAAGTGTATTCTCTTGTTTTTGGATGGAATGTCCTATAAATGTCAGTTAAGTCCATCTTGTTGAATGTATCATTTACAGCTTGTGTTTCCTTATTTATTTTCATTTTGGATGGTCTGTCCATTGGTGAAAGTGGGGTATTAACCTCCCCTACTGATTGTGTTACTGTCGATTTCCCCTTTATGGCTGTTAGCATTTTCCTTATGTATTGAGGTGCTCCTATGGTGGGTGCATAAATATTTACAATTGTTATATCTTCTCCTTGGATTGATCCATTGATCATTATGTAGTGTCCTTCTTTGTCTCTTGTAATAGTCTTTATTTTATTTTATTTTTTTGTCATACGTGGGCCTCTCACTGTTGTGGCCTCTCCCGCTGCAGAGCACAGGCTCCGGACGCATAGGTTCAGTGGCCATGGCTCACGGGCCCAGCCGCTCCGTGGCATGTGGGATCCTCCTGGACTGGGGCATGAACCCACATCCCCTGCATTGGCAGGAGGACCCTCAACCACTGCACCACCAGGGAAGCCCTAGTCTTTATTTTAAAGTCTATTTTTTTCTGATATGGGAATTGCTACTCCAGCTTTCTTCTGATTTCCATTTGCATGGAATATCTTTTTCCATCCCCTCACTTTCAGTCTGTATGTGTGCCTAGGTCTGAAGTGGGTCCCTTGTAGGCAGGATACATACAGGTCTTGTTCTTTCTTTTTTTTTTTGTGGTACGCGGGCTTCTCACCACTGCAGCCTCTCCCGTTGTGGAGCGCAGGCTCCTGACGCGCAGGCTCAGCAGCCATGGCTCATGGGCCTAGCTGCTCTGTGGCATGTGGGATCCACCTGGACCAGGGCACGAACCTGTGTCCCCTGCATCGGCAATTGGACTCTCAACCACTGCGCCACCAGGGAAGCCCCAGGTCTTGTTTTTGTATCCATTCAGCCAGTCTATGTCTTCTGGTTGGAGCATTTAGTCCATTTACATTTAGGTAATTTTTGATATGTAAGTTCCTATTTCCAGTTTTCTTGTTTTGGCTTTGTTATTGTAGGTCTTTTTCTTCTCTTGTGTTTCCTGCCTAGAGAAGTTCCTTTAGCATTTGTTGTAAAGCTGGTTTGGTGGTTCTGAATTCTCTTAGCTTTTGCTTGTATATAAAGATTTTAATTTCTCCATCCAATCTAAATGAGACCCTTGCTTGGTAGAGTGATCTTGGTTGTAGTTTTTTTTTCCTTTCATCACCTTAAATATGCCCTGCCACTCCCCTTCTGGATTGCAGAGTTTCTGCTGAAAGGTCAGCTGTTAACCTTATGGGGATTCCCTTGTATGTTATTTGTTGTTTTTCCCTTGCTGCTTTTAATATATATATATTTGTATTTAACTTTTGATAGCTTGATTAATATGTGTCCTGGCGTGTTTCTCCTTGGATTTATCCTGTATGGGACTCTCTGCACTTCCTGGACTTGATTAACTACTTCCTTTCCCATATTAGGGAAGTTTTCAACTATAATCTTTTCAAATATTTTCTCAGTCCCTTTCTTTTTCTCTTCTTCTGGAACCTCTATAATTCGAATGTTGGTGCATTTAATGTTGTCCCAGAGGTCTCTAAGAATGTCCTCAATTCTTTTATTATGCTCTGCAGTAGTTATTTCCACTCTTTTGTCTTTCAGGTCACTTATCCATTCTTCTGCCTCAGTTATCCTGCTATTGATTTCTTCTAGAGAATTTTTAATTTCATTTATTGTGTTGTTCGTCATTGTTTGTTTGCTCTTTTGTTCTTCTAGGTGCTGGTTAAACATTTCTTGTATTTTCTCCATTCTGTTTCCCAGATTTTGGATCATCTTTACTATCATTACTCTGATTTCTTTTTCAGGCATACTTCCTATTTCTTATTCATTTGTGTGCTCTGGTGGACTTTTACCTTGTTCCTTCATCTGCTGTGTGTTTCTCTGTCTTCTCATTTTGCTTAACTTACTGTGTTTGGGGTCTCCTTTTTGCAGGCTGCAGGTTTGTAGTTCCCGTTGTTTTTGGTGTCTGCCCCCAGTGGCTAAAGTTGATTCAGTGTGTTCTGTAGGCTTCCTGGTGGGGGGTACTTGTGCCTGTGTTCTGGTGGATGAGTCTGGATCTTGTGTTTCTGGTGGGCAGGCCCACGTCTAGTGGTGTGTTTTGGGGTGTCTGTGACCTTATTATGATTTTAGGCAGCCTCTCTGCTAATGGGTGGGGTTGTGTTACTGCCTTACTAGTTGTTTGGCATAGGCTGTCCAGCACTGTAGCTTGCTGGTCGTTGAATGGAGCTGGGTCTTAGTGTTGAGATGGAGATCTCTGGGAGAGCCTTCGTCATTTGATATTATGTGGAGCCGGGAGGTCTCTGGTTGACCAGTGGGCTGAACTCGGCTCTCCCACCTCAGAGGCACAGTCCTGACACCCGGCTGGAGCACCAAGACTGTGTCAGCCACATGGCTCATAAGAAAAGAGAGAAAGAAAGAAAGGAGGAAAGAAAAAATAAAATAAAATAAAGTTATTAAAATAAAAATTAATTATTAAAAATTAAAAAAATAAGAAAAAAGCAAAGAAAGAAAGAAGAGAGCAACCAAACCAAAAAACAAATGCACCAATGATAACAAGCGCTAAAAACTAAACTAAAAAAAAAAAGACAGAACCCTAGGACAAATGGTAAAATTAAAGCTATACAGAGAATCACACAAAGTAGCATACACATACATATTCACAAAAAGAGATAAGGAAAAAATATATTTATGTATATATAAAAAAAACGGAGGAAGCGACCAACCAAATCAATAAACAAATCTACCAATGATAAACTCTAAATACTAAACTAATATAACCATAAAACCAGAAACAAATTAGATGCAGAAAGCAAACCCCACGTCTCCTGTTGGTCCTAAAATCCACCACCTCAATTTTGGCCTGATTCGTTGTCTATTCAGGTATTCCACAGATGCAGTGTACATCAAATTGATTGTGGAGATTTAATCCGCTGTTCCTGGGGCTGCTGGGAGAAATTTCCCTTTCTCTTCTTTGTTCGAACAGCTCCTGGGGTTCAGCTTTGGATTTGGCCCCGCCCCTGTGTGTAGGTCGCCGGAGGGCGTCTGTTGTTTGCTCAGACAGGATGGGGTTAAAGGAGCAGGTGAATAGGGGGCTCTGGCTCACTCAGGCCATGGGGAGGGAGGGGTATGGAATGCGGCGCGAGTCTGCAGAGGCAGAGGCTGGCGTGACCTTGCAACAGCCTGAGGCGCACCAGTGTTCTCCCGGGGAAGTTGTCCCTGGATCACGGGACCCTGGCAGTGGCGGGATGCACAGGCTCCCGTGAATGGAGGTGTGGATAGTGACCTGTGCTCGCACACAGGTTTCTTGGTGGCGGCAGCAGCAGCCTTAGCGTTTCATGCCCGTCTCTGGTGTCCGCGCTGGTAGCCGCGGCTCGCGCCCGTCTCTGGAGCTCATTTAGGCGGTGCTCTGAATCCCCTCTCCTCCCGCACGCTGAAACAATGATCTCTTGCCTGTTATTTAGGTCCAGACTTTTTCCCATAATCCCTCCTGGCTAGCTGTGGTGCACTAGCCCCCTTCAGGCTGTGTTCACGCCACCAACCCCAGTCCTCTCCCTGGGATCTGACCTCCGAAGCCCGAGCCTCAGCTCCCAGCCCCTGCCCACCCCGGCAGGTGAGCAGACAAGCCTCTCGGGCTGGTGAGTGCTGGTCGGCACTGATCCTCTGTGCAGGAATCTCTCTGCTTTGCCCTCCGCACGCCTGTTGCTGCGCTTTCCTCCGTGGCTCCAAAGCTCCCCCCCATCTGCCACCCGCAGTCTCTGCCCGTGAAGGGGCTTCCTAGTGTGTGGAAACTTTTCCTCCTTCACAGCTCCCTCCCAGAGGTGCAGGTCCCGTCCCTATTCTTTTGTCTCTGTTTTTTCTTTTTTCTTTTGCCTTACCCAGGTACGTGGGGAGTTTCTTGCCTTTTGGGAAGTCTGAGGTCTTCTGCCAGCATTCAGTAGGTGTTCTGTGGGAGTTGTTCCACATGTAGATGTATTTCTGATGTATTTGTGGGGAGGAAGGTAATCTCCATGTCTTACTCCTCCGCCATCTTAAAGGTCTCCCTGCACTGACTTTTAAAACATTTTATTTTGAGCTAATTTTGCTACATGCAGTTGTATGAAATATCACAGAGATATCCTAAGTATGCTCTACCTAGGTTATCCCAATGATGACAGCTATATATGACTATGGAGCACATCACACCAAGAAATTAATATTGTTACAAACCTATTATTCCTATTCAGATTGCCCCAATTTTACTGGTTGTATGTATGTATGTGTGTTGTCACATGAGCAGATTTGTGTGACCACTGCCACAGACAAGATACATAACCATTCAGTAACCACAGGGGTCCTCTGTGTTGCCCTTTATAAGCAAACTCACCTCCCTACAGAATCCCCCCCCAAACCTGTCCTTAACCCCTGGCAATCACAAATCTATTCTCCATTTCTGTAACTTTATCATTTTTAAAAGTTATATAAATGGAATCATGCAGTATGTTAAATTTTAGTGATTGGCTTTTTTTTCCACTCAGCATAATTTTCTAGAGATTTATCCAAGCCATTGCTTCTACAAATGGTCTTTTCCTTTTTACTGCTGAGTAGTTTTCCATGGTATGGATGTAACATGGTTTGTTTAATCACTTAATCGTTTACTGTTCAAGGACCTCTGGGTTGAATCCAGTTTTTGGCAATTGAATATAACTGCTATTGATATCTGTGTACATGTTTTTGTGTACATGGAAATTTTAGTTCTCTGGGATAAATGCTCAGATGTGCAACTGCTGGGGTCATATGGTAGTAGCATGTTTAGTTTTATAAATAACTGCCAAACTTTTTTCCAGAGTGGCTGTACCATTTAAATTCCCAGTGACAGTATATGAATGATCTTATTCCTCTGCATACTCTCCAGCATTTGGTGTTGTCTCTATTTTTTATTTTAGCATTTCTAATAGGTGTGTCATAATATATCATTGTGGTTTTAAGTTTCATCTCTCTGATGGTAAATGATGCTAAATATAGGTAGATTTCAGAGATGCTGCAGGTTCGGTTCCAGACCACCACAGTAAAGCAAAAATTAAAATAAAGTGAGTCACATGATTTTTTGGTTTCCCAGTGCATATAAAAGTTATGTTTACACTGTACTGTAGGCTACTGAGTGTGTAATAGCATTATGTCTGAAAAAACAATGTACATACCCAAAAAGATTTTATTGCTAAAAAATGCTAACCATCCTCTGAGACTTCAATAGTCGTAATCTTTTTTCTGGTGGAAGGTCTTGCCTCTATGTTGATGGCTGCTGACTGATCAGGATGGTGGTTGCTCAAGGCTGGGGTGGCTCTGGCAATTTCTTAAAATAAGACAACAATGAAGTTTGCCACATTGATTGATTCTTCCTTTCATGAATGATTTCTCTGTAGTATGCAATACTATTTACTAGCATTTTACCCAAATAGAACTTCTTTCAAAATTACAGTCAATCCTCTCAAACCCTGCTGCTGCTTTACCAACTAAGTTTATGTAATATTCTAAATCTTTTGTTGTCATTTCAACAATCTTCAAAACGTCTTCACTAGGAGTAGATTCCATCTCAAGAAACCACTTTCTTTGCTCATCCATAAAAAGCAACTCCTCATCCATTGAAGTTTTATCATAAAATTGCAGACATTCAGTCACATCTTCAGGCTCCCCTTCCAATGTTAGTTCTCTTGCTATTTCCACCACATCTGCAGTGACTTCCTCCGCTGAAGTCTTGAACTCCTCAAAGTCATCTGTGAGGGTTGGAATCAGCTTCTTCCAAACTCTTGTTAATGTTGATATTTTGCCCTCTTCCCATGAATCACCAAAGTTCTTAATGGCTTCTGGAATGGTGAATCCTTTTCAGAAAGTTTCAATTTACTTTGCCCAGATCCATCAGAGGAATCACTATCTATGGCAGCTATCACCTTATGAAATGCCTTGAAAGTTGAAATGACTCCTCAATCCATGGGGTGCAGTATGGATGCTGTATTAGCAGGCAGGAAAACAACATTGATCTCATTGCACATTTCCATCAGAGCTCTTGGGTAACCTGGTGCATTGTCAATAGCAGTAATATTTTGAAAGGAATCTTTTTCTTCTGAGCAGTATCTCTCAACAGTGGACTTAAAATATTTGATAAACTACGTTGTAAAGAGATGTGCTTTCATCCAGGCTTTGTTGTTCCTTTTATAGAGCACAGGCAGAGTAGAGTTAGCATATTTTTTAAGGGCCCTAGGATTTTCAGAATGGTAAATGAGCATTGGCTTTTCAAGTTTAAGTCCCCAGCTGCATTAACCCCTAAAAAGAGAGTCAACCTGTCCTTTGAAGCTTTGAAACCAGGCATTGACTTCTTCTCTCTAGCTATGAAAGTCCTAGATGGTATCCTCTTCCAATATTAGACTGTTTCACCTACATCAAAAATCTGTTGTTTAGTGTAGCTGTCTTCATAAATTTTCTTACCTAGATCTTCTGGATAACTTGCTGTATCTTCTACATCATTCTACATCAGCACTTGCTGCTTCACTTTGCACTTTTATGTTATGGAAACACCTTCTTTCCTCAAACCTCATGAACCAACCTCTGCTAGGTTTGAACTTTTCTTCTGCAGCTTCCTCACCTCTCTCAGCCTTCATAGAATTGAAGAGAGTTAGGGCCATTAAAGGACCTAAAATTTGGCCTTGCTCTGGATCGGGCTTTGGCTTAAGGGAATGTTGTGGTAGGTTTAATCTATATAGACCACTAAAGCTTTATATCAGCAATAAGGCTGTTTCACTTTCTTATCATTCATGTGTTCACTGGAACTTTTAACATCTTTCAAGAACTTTTCCTTTGCATCTGCAACTTAGCTAACTAGCACTAGAGGCCTAGATTTGGGCTATCTCGGCTTTCAACATGCCTTCCTCACTAAGCTTAATCATTTCTAGCTTTTGAATTAAGGTGAGAGATGTGACTTTTCCTTTCACTTGAAAACTTAGAGGTCACTGTAGTGTTATTAATTAGCCTAATTTTAATATTTATAGGGAGGAATGGGGAGGCCTGGAGAAGAAGGAGAGTAATGGGGGAATGGCCTGTCAGTGTAGTGGTCAGAACACACACAATTGTCAGTTAAGTTCACCTACTTATATGAGTGTGGTTCGTGGCACCCCAAAACAACTACAATAGTAACATCAAATATCACTGAGAACAGATCAGCATAATAAGTATAATAATAATAATAAAAGGTTGAAATAAATGTTGGGAATTACCAAAATGTGACACAGAGTCACAAAATGAGCGAATGCTGTTGGAAAGTGGTGCCTATAGACTTGTTTGATGCAGGGTTGCCACAAACCTTCGATTTGTAAAAATCACAGCATCTGTGAAGTGCATTAAAATGAAGTATGCCTGTGTCTTTTTCTGTGCCTATTTGACATCCTTATATCCCCTTTATGGAAATATCTCTTCATGTTTTTTGCCTATTTTGTACTTGGATTTTTTTTTCTAATGAGTTTTGAGAGTACTTTATGCATTCTAGATATTAACCCTTTGTCAGATATATGTGTTGCAAATATTTTCTCCTTGTCTATAACTTGCCTTTTTCATTCTCTTAACAGAGTCTTTCATGGATCAAATGTTTTAAATTTTAGACAAGTCTAGTTATTCAGTTTTCCTTTTCTGGATCATGTTTTTAGTATCAAGGCTAAGAAATTTTTGCCTATCCCTAGAACCTAAAAGTTTTCTCCTATTTTTTTCTTAAAAAAGTAGCTATAGTTTGATGTTTAAGTCCATCATTCATTTTGAGAAATCTTCTGTATGAGGTGTGATGTTTAGGTCAAGGTTCATTTTTATGCCTACAAGTGTCCAAGTACTTTATTACCATTTGTTGAAAAGACTACTCTTCCTCTACTGATTTGCTTTTGTATCTCTGTCAAAAATCATTTGGGCATATTTGTATGGGTGTATTTTTAGCTTCTATGTTATGGTCCATTGATTGATATGTCTATCCCTCCACCAATACACCACCATCTTGATTACTTTAGCTATATAGTAAGCCTTAATATCAGGTAGGATGATTTCTCTCACGTTATTCTTCTTTGTCAAGGTTGTTTTAGCTATCCTAGGATTTGTGCCTTTCCATATAAATTTTAGAATAACCTTGTCTATGTCTCAGATAATCTTGCTATGATTTTTTTTTTTTCCTCCAACCAGTTTTATTAAACCTAACAAAATTCTGTATACAAAGTGACCTAAACTTGCTTCAAAACATACTTCCCTTAACTAGTATTTTGATAAGTCAATTTTGATAAGTCAGAGTGTCAAAAAGCAGCTTACTCTAAAATTAATAGAAAAGTGCCTAATGCACATTACATGAATGGCCTAATTACTGGAACTCTAATAGCTCTATAAGATAATTAACATAAGGTACGATTGAGTCCCCATGACAAGCTGCTGGAGAACTGATACAAGATGTCAAGAGGCCATTTTGTGCACTGCCACTGTGATGCCATCGTGTTTCTGGATCATAATGTTCCCATTATCTGATTCTAGACACACCACAGGAATATCAGTGGGGTCTGAGGTTAGCTTAGCTGCTTGCTGGGCTAAAACAGATATCACCCCAGCATGCTCATCTGACAGGGTTCCACGGCAGCCCAAATTGAGTCCTTGTGAATCTGTGCACAGGACTCCAACAATGGATGGATTCTTCATTGTGTCCTCCAAGTGCTGCTCTAAAGTTGCCTCCATGCCGCCGTGAGTCGCCTTCTTCTTCGCCGCTGGTCTCGGGTGCCCCTCGGTCGTTCACATGACGCGAGAGGCCTTGCTATGATTTTGATTGGAGTTTCTTAAACCCAACTTAATGTGGGGAAAATCTTTACTATGTTGAGTCTTTCAATCCATGAACATGGTATGTCTCTCCATTTAGTAGGTTTTCTTTGATTTTTCATCAGCATTTTGTAAATTTTAGTATGCATATCATGCACATATTTTTTTAAGTGTATACCTTAGTATCTCATTTTCACTGGGGCAATGGTAAACGGCATTGTGTTTTTAATTTTAGTTTCTATGTGTTCATTGTTAGTATAAAAAATGTGATGGATTTTTCTGTATTGCTCTTGTATCCTACAACCTCGCTGATATTTATTTACTTATATTTTTCTCATAGTTCTAACAGCTTCCTGAACCTGGTTTCCAAGATTGTTACTAATTAAGAGGGAGAGGGATTTCCTCAGGCACATGCACTTACAGCAGTACAATATGAAAGTTGACATGAGGGGAGGAGGGATACAATTTAATTAGTGGACATAACTCCCAAAGCACAGGGCTCTAGGGGCCCTTTGGCAAAGAGGCATACAAATTATACTCCCTCAAAACATCCTTGTATAACTGAGGTTCTTGATGACCTAAGAGGTCATTAAGAAGCCATGTCTGTCCTAAGAGGTCATGAAATGACATTCTTAATATACTTAAGGAAAAAAATGTTGAAACTATACAAATGTATTTTACTTAAAAAAAAAGAACACGATAATTTTCAAAAAATATTTTTACAAAATAAAGTTTAAATCACATCCTAGGTCCTTTAGTGGAGGTAAATACAACTGAATTAATAATCCTGAATAACTCATTTCGTAAATATACCATGTGCTTAGATTCATAGATGCACATGTACATGCATACACACACACACACACACAAAACCTCTTCACACTGCAAAGAGTGAATTGGTCTGCATTAACTTTAACATGAGGGACTTAGATCAACAGTTATAGAAGGACCATTTATTTTTAAACTAGCCAGTATTGAATGTCCAGTGGTAATATAAGTCTATTTCACCAGTTTGGATCAGAAGCCCTATCTCTACCATGTGTTAAAAGATATATACTGGTGAAACAACCACGTCAATGGAGAAAGAGCTGGTTAAACATGGGCCAGCAAGATAGGCAGTGCATCAAAGGAGGGTGTGATGATTATATGTTGCAATATTCATTAGGGACTGGGACTTGTAGGATTTCTTCTTTAAATTTAGATAGTGGTTTTAAATTCCCTACACATCTTTCTGCTGAAATGATTTAAATGTTTTTTGCACAGGGTTAATATTGGCAGTTCCCTCTGCACATTTGGAATCTCTCTTTATTGACTCTTGGTCTTCTCCTGGGGTGGTAGAGGAAGTACATCTTTCTCTAGGCACATCTGTGGTCATGTTTTTGCCTTTATCCCCCACCACCGCCAAATCAAAGACTTGATCTGTTAAATTTTATTGGGCCAGATCTCATTCCCAGCAAGAGTTTTAAGCAACAGTTGGCAAGAAGATGTTTGTTTGCAATGGTTTCTCTTGATAACTTCCTCTCTAGTTCTTTTATGTGGTCTTCTTTGGCCTGTGGCTGTTCTTATACCTCTACAAAGTAGGCGACTAGGCTAGTGACAGTATTTCAGAAAGAGTGGGAAGACTGTAATGACTTGCTCCTCCCTAAATCTTTCTATATATTGGCTGAAGACTGAAATTCCACCATCAGTTCTCTGTCTTTATCTTACTCTATCCCTCAGAAACTTTTGACACAGGCGACCACACCCTGCTTTCAGAAACACTCTTTTCTCCAGACTTTCATGAACCACACTCTCCTGGTTTTGCTCCTACCTGACAGAGTGCTTTTCTGTTATTTTGTTAGCTCCCTTTTTCTCTGTCTTCTAAAATTCAGGGTTCCCCAGAATTTAATTGTGTCATGCCTTCTCTTTTCTATCTATATTCATTAAGTAGGTAATCTCATTTAGTTTTATGGCTTTTATATTGTCTCTGTGCTGATGACTCCCAAAGTTATATCTCCCTAGTAGTTCAGACACCCATCTCCAACTGGCTTCTTGATATCTCTTGGATGTCTAATAGGTATAGCAAACATAATATGCTCAAAAAATAATTCAGTTGATTCTGTCCCCAGTCCCCTCCTCTGCCCTGGTCAAACATACGTGTTCATTACATAGTATTTTTCATCTCACTTAATGGTACTACAATTCACCCAAATGTCTAACCCTAAAACACAAGAATCATCCTTGATTTCTCTTTTTCCTTCATAACTCACATTCAATTCAACATCAAATGCTCTCACCTTTACCTCTAAAAGTATATCCCACATATATCTGTTTCTCAGTCATCCCTATTACCACTCTAGTTAGTAATCATCATCGCTCAACTGAACTATTATAATAGTCTCCTTAATACTTTTCCCTATTTCTCTCCTGCCCTCCTCTACAACCAGCCCCAGGACTAATCTTCTGCAAAATTTTTTTAACATCTTTATAGGAATATAATTGCTTTACAATGGTGTGTTAGTTTCTGCTTTATAACAAAGTGAATCACCTATACATATACATATATCCCCATATCTCTTCCCTCTTGCATCTCCCTCCCTTGCACCCTCCCTATCCCACCCCTCTTGGTGGTCACAAAGCACTGAGCTGATCTACCTGTACTATGTGGCTGCTTCCCACTAGTTATCTATTTTATATTTGGTAGTATATATAAGTCCATGCCACTCTCTCACTTCATCCCAGCTTACCCTTCCCCCTCCCCATGTCCTCAAGTCCATTCTCTAGTAGGTCTGCATCTTTATACCCGTCCTGCCCCTAGGTTCTTGATAACCGTTTTTTTTTTTAGATTCCATATATATGTGTTAGCATACGGTACTTGTTTTTCTCCTTCTGACTTACTTCACTCTGTATGACAGACTCTAGGTACATCCACCTCACTAATAATAACTCAATTTCGTTTCTTTTTATGGCTGAGTAATATTGCATTGTACATATGTGCCACATCTTCTTTATCTATTCATCTCTCAATGGACACTTAGGTTGCTTCCATGTCCTGGCTATTGTAAATAGAGTTGCAGTGAACACTGTAGTACATGACTCTTTTTCAATTATGGTTTTCTCAGGGTATATGCCCAGTAGTGGGATTGCTGGGTTGTATGGTAGTTCTATTTTCAGTTTTTAAAGGAACCTCCATACTGTTCTCCATAGTGACTGTATCAACTTACATTCCCACCCACAGGGCAAGAGGGTTCCCTTTTCTCCACACCCTCTTGAGCACTTATTGTTTGTAGATTTTCTGATGATGGCCATTCTGACTGGTGTGAGGTGATACTTCATTGTACTTTTGATTTGCATTTCTCTAATAATTAGTGATGTTGAGCAACTTTCCATGTGCTTCTTGGCCATCTATATGTCTTCTTTGGAGAAATGTGTATTTAGGTTTTCTGCCCATTTTTGGATTGGGTTGTTTTTTTTTAATATTGAGCTGCATGAGCTGTTTATATATTTTGGAGATTAATCCTTTGTCCATTGATTTGTTTGTAAATATTTTCTCCCATTCTGAGGATGGTCTTTTCATCTTGTTTGTAGCTTCCTTTCTTGTGCAAAAGCTTTGAAGTTTCATTAGGTCCCATTTGTTTATTTTTGTTTTTATTTCCATTTCTTTAGGAGGTGGATCATAGAAGATCTTGCTGTGATTTATGTCAAAGAGTGTTCTGCCTATGTTTTCCTCTAAGAGTTTTATGGTGTCCAGTCTTACATTTAGGTCTTGAATCCATTTTGAGTTTATTTTTGTGTATGGTGTTAGGGAGTGTTCTAATTTCATTCTTTTACATGCAGCTGTCCGGTTTTCCCAGCACCACTTATTGAAGAGACTCTTTTTTCTCCATTGTATATCCTTCCCTCCTTTGTCATATTAGTTGACCATAGGTGTGTGGGTTTATCTCTGGGCTTTCTATCCTGTTCCATTGATCTACATTTCTGTTTTTGTGCCAGTACCATATTGCCTTGATTACTGTATCTTTGTAGTATAGTCTGAAATCAGGGAGTCTGATTCCTCCAGCTCTGTTTTTTTCCCTCAAGACTGCTTTGGCTATATGGGGTCTTCTGTGTCTCCATTCAAATTTTAAGATTTTTTGTTCTGTTCTGTAAAAAATGCCATTGGTAATTTGATAGGGATTGCATTAAATATGTAGATTGCTTTGGGTAGTATAGTCATTTTCACAATATTGAATCCTCCAATCCAAGAATGTGGCATATCTCTCCATCTGTTTGTATCATCTTTAATTTCTTTCATCAGTGTCTTATAGTTTTCTGCATACAGGTCTTTTGTCTCCTTAGGTAGGTTTATTCCTAGGTCTTTTATTCTTTTTGTTGCAGTGATAAAATGGGAGTGTTTCCTTAATTTCTCTTTCAGATTTTTCATCATTAGTGTATAGGAATGTAAGAGATTTCTGTGCATTAATTTTGTATCCTGCAACTTTCCCAAATTCATTGATTAGCTCTAGTAGTTTTCTGGTGGCATCTTTTGGATTCTCTGTGTATAGTATCATGTCCTCTGCAAACAGTGACAGCTTTACTTCTTCTTTTCTGATTTGGATTCCTTTTATTTCTTTTTCTTCTCTGATTGCTGTGGCTAGGACTTCCAAAACTATGTTGAATAATAGTGGTGAGAGTGGACATCCTGTCTTGTTCCTGATCTTAGAGGAAATGCTTTCAGTTTTTCACCATTGAGAATGATGTTTGCTGTGGGTTTGTCATATATGGCCTTTATTATGTTGAGGTAGGTTCCTTCTTTGCCCACTTTCTGGAGAGTTTTTTATCATGAATGGGTGTTTAATTTTGTCAAAAGCTTTTTCTGCATCTATTGAGATGATGATATGGTTTTTATTTTTCAGGTTGTTAATATGGTGTATCACATTGATTGATTTGCATATATTGAAGAATTCTTGCATCCCTGGGATAAATCCCACTTAATCATGGTGTATGATCCTTTAAATGTGCTGTTGGATTCTGCTTGCCAGTATTTGGTTGACGATTTTTGCATCTATATTCATCCGTGATATTGGTCTGTAATTTTCTTTTTATTTTAGTACCTTTGTCAGGTTTTGGTATCAGGGTGATGGTGGACTTATAGCATAGGTTTGGGAGTATTCCTTCCTTTGCAATTTTTTGGAAGAGTTTGAGAAGGATGGGCGTTATCTTTTCTTTAAATGTTTGACAGAATTCACCTGTGAAGCCATCTGGTCCTGGACTTTTGTTTGTTGGAAGATTTTTAATCACAGTTTCAGTTTCATTACTTGTGATTAGTCTGTTCATGTTTTCTATTTCTTCCTGATTCAGTCTTGGAAGGTTATACCTTTTGTAAGAATTTGTCCATTTCTTCCAGGTTGTCCATTTTATTGGCATAGAGTTGCTTATAGTAGTCTCTTAGGATGCTTTGTATTTCTGCGGTGTCTGTTGTAACTTCTCCTTTTTCATTTCTAATTTTATTGATTTGAGTCCTCTCCCTCTTTTTCTTGATCCGTCTGGCTAATGGTTTATCAATTTTGCTTATCTTCTCAAAGAACCAGCTTGTAGTTTTATTGATCTTTGCTATTGTTTTGTTTCTATTTCATTTATTTCTGATCTGATCTTTATGATTTCTTTCCTTCTGCTAACTTTGGGTTTTGTTTGTTCTTCTTTCTCTGGTTCCTTTAGGTGTAAGGTTAGATTTTTTATTTTTCTTGTTTCTTGAGGTAGGATTGTATTGCTATAAACTTCCCTCTTAGAAATGCTTTAGCTGCGTCCCATAGGCTTTGGATCGTCATGTTTTCATTGTCATTTGTCTCTTGGTGTTTTTTGATTTCCTCTTTGATTTCTTCCGTGATCTCTTGGTTATTTAGTAGCGTATTGTTTAGCCTACACGTGTTTGTGTTTTTTTTCACTTTTTTCCCTTAATTGATTTCTAATCTCATAGCGTTGTGGTCAGAAAACATGCTTGATATGATTTCAATTTTCTTAAATTTACTGAAGCTTGATTTGTCACTCAAGATGTGATCTATCCTGGAGAATGTTCCATATGCACTTGAGAAGAAAGTGTAATCTGCTATTTTTGGATGAAATGTCCTATAAATATCAATTAAATCTGTCTGGTCTGTTGTGTCATTTAAAGCTTGTGTTTCCTTATTAATATTCCGTTTGGATGATCTGTCCATTGGTGTAAGTGAGGTGTTAAAGTCCCCCACTATTATTGTGTTACTGTCAGTTTCTTCTTTTATAGCCGTTAGCAGTTGCCTTATGTATTGTGGTGCTCCTATGTTGGGTGCATATATATTTATAAGTGTTATATCTTCTTTTTGGATTGGTCCCTTGATCATTATGTAGTGTCCTTCCTTGTGTCTTGTAACATTCTTTATTTTAAAGTCTATTTTATCTGATAAGTGTAGTGCTCCTCCAGCTTTCTTTTGATTTCCATTTGCATGGAGTATCTTTTTCCATCCCCTCAATTTCAGTCTGTATGTGTCCCTATGTCTGAAGTAGGTCTCTTGTAGACAGCATATATATGGGTCTTGTTTTTGTATCCATTCAGTGAGCCTGTGTCTTTTGGTTGGAGCATTTAATCCACTCACATTTAAGGTAATTATCAGTATGTATGTTCCTGTTACCATTTTCTGTATTGTTTTTGGTATGTTTTGTAGGTCCTTTTCTTCTCTTGTGTTTCCCACTTAGAGAAGTTCCTTTAGCATTTGTTGTAGAGCCTGTTTGGTAGTGCTGACTTCTCTTAGTTTTTGCTTGTCTGTAAAGCTTTTGATTTCTCCATGGAATCTGAATGAGATCCTTGCTGGGTAGAGTAATCTTGGTTGTAGGTTCTTCCCTTTCATCACTTTAAATATATCATGCCACTCCCTTCTGGCTTGTAGAGTTTCTGCTGAGAACTCAGCTGTTAACCTTATGGGAGTTCCCTTGTATGTTATTTGTCGTTTTTCCCTTGCTGCTTTCAATAATTTTTCTTTGTCTTTAATTTTTGTTTATTTGATTACTGTGTGTCACAGCATGTTTCTCCTTGAGTTTATTCTGTATGGGACTCTCTGTGCTTCCTGGACTTGGGTGGCCATTTCCTTTCCCATGTTAGGGAAATTTTCGCATGTAACCTCTTCAAATATTTTCTCTCTCTCTTCTCCTTCTGGGACCCCTATAATGCGAATGTTGGTACATTTAATGTTGTCCCAGAAGTCTCTTAGGTTGTCTTCATTTCTTTTCATCCTTTTTTTCTTTATTCTGTTCCATAGTAGTAAATTCCACCATTCTGTCTTCCAGGTCACTTATCAGTTCTTCTGCCTCAGTTATTCTGCTATTGATTCCTTCTAGTGTATTTTTCATTTCAGTTATTGTATTGTTCACCTCTGTTTGTTTGTTCTTTAATTCTTCTTGGTCTTTTTTAAACATCTCTTGCATGTTCTCGATCTTTGCCTCTGTTCTTTTTCTGAGGTCCTGGATCATCTTCACTATCTTTATTCTGAATTATTTTTTCTGGAAGTTTGCCTAACTCCACTTCATTTAGTTGTTTTTCCAGGGTTTTTTCTTGTTCCTTCATCTGGTACATAGCCCTCTGCCTTTTCATCTTGTCTTTCTGTGAATGTGGTTTTTGTTCCAGAGGCTGCAGGATTGTAGTTCTTCTTGCTTCTGCTGTCTGCCCTCTGGTGGATGAGGCTATCTAAGAGGCTTGTGCAAGTTTCCTGATGGGAGGGACTGGTGGTGGGTAGAGCTGGCTGTTGCTCTGGTGGTTAGAGCTCAGTAAAACTTTAGTCCACTGCTGATGGGTGGGGCTGGGTTCCCTCCCTGTTGGTTGTTTGGCCTGAGGCGACCCAACACTGGAGCCTAGCTGGGCTCTTTGGTGGAGCTAATGGCAGCCTCTGGGAGGGCTCACACCAAGGAGTACTTCCCAGAACTTCTGCTGCCAGTGTCCTTGTCCTCACAGTGAGACACAGCCACTCCCCGCTTCTGCAGGGGACCCTCCAACACTAGCAGGTAGGTCTGGTTCAGTCTCCTATGGTGTTACTGCTCCTTCTTCTGGGCCCCGATGCACACACTGCTGTGTGTGTGCCCTCCAAGAGTGGAGTCTCTGTTTCCCTTAGTCCTGTCGAACTCCTGCAATCAAATCCTGCTAGCCTCCAAAGTCTTACTCTCTAGGAATTCCTCCTCCTGTTGCCAGACCCCCAGGTTGGGAAGCCTGATGTGGGGCTCAGAACCTTCACTGCAGTGGGTGGACTTCTGTCATATAAGTGTTCTCCAGTTTGTGAGTCACCTACCCAGCAGTTATGGGATTTGATTTTATTTTGATTTCAACCCTCTTGCCATCTCATTGTGGCTTCTCCTTTGTCTTTGGATGTGGGGTATCTTTTCTGGTGAGTTCCAGTTTTTTCCTGTTGATGATTGTTCAGCAGTTAGTTGTGATTCCCGTGCTCTTGCAAGAGGGAGTGAGAGCACATCCTTCTACGCTGCCATCTTAAACCAATCTCCAGAATAAGTATATTCTTAGAGTTTGTTTTACTGTTGAAACAGCCCAATCATGATCATTTCATGCTATTTATTTTTCACCTAGCCCTCTTAAACCCTACTCCTTGTCTTATCTGAGAGGTATTATAGGATAGTGGCTAAGAGAGTGATATTTGGAAAAAGATAGACCTGTGTTGTAATCTCACCTCTGTCAGTTATGAGCTCTGTGATCATGGAGCGTGTTAGTTACTTCTCTGTACCTCAGCTTCCCCATGTATAAAGTGAGAATAATAGTAGTACCTGTGTTGTATAGTTGTTGTGAAGATCGAATAATTGAAAAAATGAAAACACAAGGCATAGTGCCTGACATATATTAAGTGCTTTTCAATGCTAGCTTTTATTATATCTAAGCTATAGTATATGAAGTAACTCGGATTGTGTTACAAACATGCAGTCATGACAGATTCTGTATGAGTTAGTTCAGCGATAACAAGAACATTGAAGATATTGACATACAGAGCTAATATTTTAGTTTCTTGTACATTACTACATTTTCATTATATCTTATCCAAAATTCATGTTGATAACTTTCCTAAAGATCTAAAATCCCTGTGTCTTTTCTTCCCAGATTCAACTGAGGTCTCCTAAGCCAGTGGGGATTTCACAAAGAGAGCAACACAAACCACTGACCTAGTCAGTTGATTTGCATTTGCTAAAGTTTCAATTGACATTTTCAGATAGGTTTCAGGGTATCACATCCAAGGAGGAAAAAGCCTTTTGGTAGCAGGTCTTCGATTTTTCAGCTCCTGGGAGGACTTGAGAAAAAAAATTTGCATTTTAGCTTGGATTTCACCAAGTCCTAGAGAACATCAAGTCTTCCCTGAAGGAGAGTTATTTTTCCTTGAGAACTGTCTTCACTATGTCATGGGATATACATTCACTTTTCACCATTAGAAACCAGTGATATGAATGGCAAGGACATAAGGGAGCTATTTCTTCAAAACAGTTGGTTTATATATTCTAAAACTCTGTAAAAAAAGAATAGGAAGGCCTTGGAGACGAGACTTCACCCCCTTCAGAAAATGACACCACATGGAATGCTGAATACATCTTTCTCTCTGCATGAGATGATATTAGTGGCCTAGAAATAGAACTTGGTAAAATGAATCTCACAGTCATAAATAGACAACTGAAGGTTTGGAAGTGCAGGGAGGGGATTTAATCATGAAAACGTTCTTTTAATTTTAACGGTTTTTCATAGCAAAGCCACTGAGGAGCTTAGAAAGAGGACTAATTAAAACAGGGGGACAGAGGGTGAAATAGATGATTCTTGTACCAAGGCTGCTGCAGTGCGGGAAAAGTGCATTGGCATATTTGCTTCTCAAGAAAATTGTGGAGCTGCTCGTGTGAACCACAACCCGGGTCAGCCCTACATGGTAGGACGATTTGTTAGAATGTGTATTCCAGTTAGAACAGTGCTGCCTAGAATTGGACCATGGGGGTGGCAAACAGAGTAAGACAGCATTTAATAGACTGTCTGATGAGCTGTGCCTGCTGTTGATTTGGCTGCTTTGATACGGCACATGGATCTGGGTTTATTGTGAACTTTGCAGATGACTGAACCAGAGTACTGGCCAAAATTTGGTGCTGGCAGCCTACAACAATTCAGCAGTGTCATTTAGTAGTTAAGAGCACAGGCTCTGGAGTTAAATCTGCCTGGGTTTTAGTTTCTCCCTTCTTCTTTGCTTCCCTCCCTCCCGTAAGTGTTTATTGAGTGCTAAGTAATATATAGGCACCATGCTAGTCTGTGGAGATGTAATGTGGAATAATACTAGATATGGTTCTTGTCCTTTTAAAGTTTAGCATCTAGTTAGGGAATGGACAACAACAAAATACAAATTGTAGGAATTACTGTGGAAGAAACAAACAAGGTTTGGTGATAGTGGTGAACAGGGAGTGTATAATCAGGTAGTGTGGTAAACTTTACTACCTACTCACTGTGTTAACTTACCCTCTCTTAACCTAAAATTATCTCACCTGTAAACTAAGGATAACAATAATACCTTCTTTATGGAGTTTTTGTGAAGATTAAATGAAATGATGTGTAGGCAGGGCTTATTAGATCAGTTCTTGGCATTGAGTACAACCATTGCTACTGCTATTCTATTAGAAACAAGGCTTAGTGGCACTAAACGTTCTCTTCTCCAAACTAATGTCCCAGGTCCTTTGGGCATTCTTCATTTAAAACACTTCCCTGATCTCTTGCTGTTTTGGTTCTTCTTTCCAGACACCGATGCTGGGGTTTTGAGTAATCTCTCCATAATCTCATAAACTAGCACTGGGAGAGGACTCAGCTGAGGTTCTGAGAGTTGGTTGCTAGTGGCAAAGTTGAAGTGCAAACAATTTGGCAAGGGGTGAGGGGGCTGAAGTAGAATAGCTAGTGAGATATTCAGTGTTCAGTACTTCCACTAGTCACCTTTCAGTGTCCCTCATTTGATCAGTGGATGTTTTCCTTTCCAAGTTCAACTAAGATTATCTCTACCTACTGAAATCTACTTACATAGGAGCTGCTACATTTAATTACAGTGATGCATAAGTGAACAAATTGGCCTACAATGTGGGTTTAAACCGGCTGACCACACCCCAACCCCTATCCCAATGTTGGCTTTAGGTGCCAAATGACCCTGGAGTGGGGATAAATTAGCTATGTGAGTAGCAATATTTGCTGGCTTCAGTAAGTTTGTCCTATAGGAAAACCTGATAAGCTCACTACTATGTCTTTATTCCAAGTTGGGAGAAATAGCCAGTAAAACAGAAAACAGAATGATCATGGCAGTGGGGGAAAACTGACTATGCATAAGTACATGGAAAGGAAAAACATATCTGGAAGTTTGTAGTGGACCACAATCTTACTATGTATTGAATGTTTTAGAAACCACATAATGCTGTTGGCAGGCTTCAGTTTCTTCCTCAATAAAATAAGGCTAATAAAAATCACTTCACAGGATTGTTGGGAGGATTAAATGAGTTAATAAATGAATGGTGCTTGGAGCAATTCCTTTCATAGTGTAACACTGAGAAAGTGTTATCGTCTTAGTATGAGAATAAGTCTGTGCTTATTAAAAATCCCTGATCTAGATCAAGAGAGGTGATAAAGTCTATTATACTTGGTGCTGGCTAGGCCTCAGTTAGACACCTGGGTCCAGTTCCGGTGCCATGTAGACATGTTTTACTTGTACAATTGAGTATTTTTTACTATTAAGCTTCATATTTGTTCAGATTTCACCATTTTTTAAAGTGGTAAATCTATATTACATAAAATTTACCGTTTTAACCATTTTTAAGTGTACACTTCAGTGACATAAAGGATATTCACATTGTTGGGCAACCATCACCACCGTCCATCTCCAGAACTTTCTCATCTTCGAAAAGTGAAACTCTGTACTCATTAAAGAATAGCTCCGCATTCCCCACTCCCTACAGCCCCTGGCAACTACCGTTCTGCATCTATGAATTTGGTTACTCTAGGTACCTCATATAAGTGATAAAATAAAATATTTGTCCTGTTGTCTCTGGTATATTTCTCTTACCTTAATGTTTTCAAAGTTCATCCGTGTTGTAGCATGTGTTAGAATTTCCTTCCTTATTAAGGCTGATTAATATTCCATTGTATGGATATACCACATTTTGTTCATCCACTCATCTGTTGATGAACATTTGGGTTATTTCCACCTTTTGGCTATTGTGAATAATGCTCCTATGAACATGGGTGTACAAATATATCTTTGAATCCCTACTTTAAATTCTTTCGGGTATACACTCAGAGGTGGAATTGCTGGATCATATGGTAATTATATGCTAAATTTTTTTAGGAACTGCTATACAGTTTTCCACAGTGGCTATACCATTTTACACCCTTACCAGTAATGCATAGAGTTCCAATTTCTCTCCACTGAGTAGTTTGGAGACTTTCAAATTAGGTGCCAACACTTAAAAATTAGGAGATTTCACCTCTGTCAACACTATTTTCCTTTATGTAAAAGGCTAGGGAGAGGGGGTATTATTTGCTTTAATTTCAGATGGAGGGTCTAGGGGACTGCACCAATGCTAAGGAGTAGAGCTTCTAGAGAGGTCCATCTGGACTCAATTTGAAACACTTGTGACAAAGTGGGCTGCCTTGGAAAGTAAAGAGTTCCCAGTCATCCCTTGGAACCCTATCTGTCAGGGACGTTGTAGAGGAGATTGGTGAGCTGAGTGAAAGATTGAAATAGAAGGCCTCTTTGGACATATCCACATCAAATATTCCACCATATTAAACACTACAATTAAGCAACAAGAGTGATTGCCATGAACGCCTTAGAACATCATGGCTTTATAATCACCATACTCCTAACCATAGGATATTTGTATTTTAATAGCTGCTGTAGCCTTAAATAAACCCCCCAATAATGAACCTATCTCTAAAGGAAGAATTTTTAGGTATTAGTATCAGGGCTCAGAGGAATATTTTGTCTGCCTTAGCCCGTTACTTATTTTGGCTATAAGTTCTGGTTGCAGGAGCTTATATGAAACCTATCTGAAAATTCCAGGTTAAATTTGGAATCTGTGTTCTCCACTTCCTCTGCTTCCTTTGCTTCTCCATGAATAGCTTTCCTACAGTGATGGATGGCCCCTATTTTTAATGGACTTGTAAAGATGGGAAGTATGATTGGCTGAGAGAGATTTGAGATAGAATTTCTTGAGTATGTTTATATTAGTACAAAGGGGATAAGAAGTCCTCTCCAGCATCTGTAGGATGATAAATTGGTCCATTTCCCCCAGTGGCAGTGGAACAGCCCGTTAACATCCATCCATATATTGAGAGCATCTTGTTGCTTATTCCAAAGTCTTTGACCTCTGCATACTTAATGAGAATTTAATCTAGCAGTCCTTCACTAGATATGTGAAGAGTTAATGATCCATTCTTGACAACAGGGATCCTCCAGGACTTTATGAGCCTTGGAATCAATAGCTCTCATAACATTAGAAACATTGACATTATTTGGCCAAAGGTTAACACTGGTCAATGCTACCATGCATGAAAGGAGATTAGAGAATGAGATGGGGAGAGAGAGGAGAATAGATACAAAATTCTCATTGCTTGTGATCTCAGGGAAGCTGAGCAATGTATGCACTAACCCTGCAGATCTGTCCTGCCATTCTTCCCTTCTGCAAGGGTCTGGAACAGTGGCAATAGGAAGTGTCCTGAGTATTCTTAGAAAGTAAGATCTAGGGTGCCCTCAGTCCATGGTGCACATGAATACAGGAGATGGTGACCGGAGAAAGCATAATACTTCATGAACCCAGGAAGGACCCTGCCTTTTCCATTATAAGTGGCTTGAGGTCAACGACACTCACAACCCTTTTTCATTTCTACTTCCCAATAGGCAGTTGAAAGTAGTTTTAAGAATACCAACTCCAGAGACAACCTGGGTTTCAGTGTCAGCTCTGCCAATTACTATCTTTATGCTCTCATCTAATTCCTTAACCTTTTCAGATTTTAATTTACTCATCTATTAATGGGGGAAGTCATAACAGCACAGGCCACGTATGATTGTTTTGAGTATTAAATGTGATAATGCACATAACAAACAACCAGATGTTGGATAAGGAGAAAAGAATATGCCAATAATATTTCCTGCCAATAGTATATATACAATAAATATCTAACTGCTCTGCTTAACACAGAGTTGGCCTTAAAGGAGCCTAGGTAGTATGATTAAAAAGTATTGGGTGAGTCCCTTGCATGAAATATTTCCTTCATTCCCTTTCATGGCATCTGAAATTTCATTTAAGATTTAATTTACTTGTCTATGGAAGACTTTCTAGTCTTCAGGAGTGTCTTGCAAAAATGGAAAGGAAAAAAGGGGAGGAAAGAACCTCTGTGTAAGGGAATGCTGTAAGCCATTACTAGACAATTCGGCAATTAATAGACAATTCTTATTGAGAGTTCATTGACAGCCAGCTGGCACTAGCTTTTTGAGGACAACATCTAGGTTAAGTGTAGGATGAATCAGGAGTACCAGGAAAGGGGCAAGGGAAACTAAAAGAGAAGTGAGGGGGGTTACTAAAAACCAATATTGCCAAAGGTACAATTTACCCAGTAGTTCATCAGGAGTTAAGGATACTTAGCAAAGGTGGTAATTTTGGTAGGGATCAAACTAAACAACAAACTGTGTATAAGCAAGGGATACAACTTCCGACCCTGTGTCTATTTCTTGGCTGAGATGAACTAACTTCTCAGTGTCTGTTTCCCTGTCTCTGTGATGCTGGTCTGCATTAGGCCATCTACCAAGCTGCCAACTTGTGTTGCTAGCTGGTACCAAAAATAGTGTCTTTTCATGTTTCTCCATCTGGGCAAAGAAGGAGGTAGTTGTCCCAAGACCACATTGCAAAGCCCAAGACTCAGTCTATAATTAGGCTGCCTGAGGGCTTCACCTCATAGGGTGTCTTTCTGTGAACATTGTTGTCCTTTACTTCTTCCCCAGTTTTCCATTGTCTGCCTACTGGCAGCTGGCATTCCAAGTCCCTCTGCACCCGATTCCGTTCCCTTCAGATGAAGATCAAGTAGTTTAAGCCATTTAAGTCCTCAGCAAACTTTTCCTGCTAGTTTCTGTTCCCTCGCCACACTCTCAAACACAACTCTGGGTGTGGTGTGATTAGCACTTTCTAGTTCTTGGTTGGTAATAGGGCCAGGACTTCCCTGGAGGTTCAGTGGTTAAGACTCCGTGCTTCCACTGCAGCGGGCACGAGTTTGATCCCTGGTCAGGGAACTAAGATCCCGCATGCTACGCGGTGCGGTGCGGCCAAAAAAAAAAAAAAGTCCACAGGGCTATCGGTTTCTGATCATATATTCTACCGGCAATTTAAGTAGCCACAACTGTATAGACATTAGTGCTGCTTGGCTGTCAGCTATGGTATGAAGACCTAAGTGCTTGGAAATTGCCATAGTCAGGCTTGATGATGATTGCCAGCATCTGAAATTTATTTTGCTTCTACCAGCATTTACATTATAAGTCCTTTATCAACAAATAAGAAAAGAAAATCAGTTTTTAAAATTCATTTTAGGAGTCACAAAGACTAAAGGGTGGTTTTGGCTCTATAATGCTGGCATGATAACTCCTGATACCACATAAGACCCATCCAGTAGATAATAAATGAAACATGACTTGGGTCTTTTATGATGGCCCATGTCTATGTGTTGTGCTGAAGAGGATTCTAGAGTGGTAGAGTCTCCAAAATGGCATGCTGGAAGAAAATATTAGAAATTCTAGTGTTATCTTAACTTTCATTATATGAAAGGAATTAGGTTGAGTTTACATTTGATATTCAGATTGACATTTGTACCCTTATTTAGTATATATGTTAGAGGGTTTCATTCCACCTGATTCACAAGATATCCTGAGGGAAGGGTAAGAATTTCACAACTAGAAACTCATTGATCTGCCTTCAGAACATTGCAATGCATTGCAGTTTATGTATTCCAGATCAGTGAATTTATGAATTATATTATCTGATTTTAATTAAATAAACTCACAAAATGAACACTTGGCTTAATAAATATTTCTTCGAAGCAACTGTGGATTGAAGATCATACACGTCATGCAAGCACAAATGAACAACAATAAAATGGCAGAGCTGACCCCTCTCCTGTTTTGTGGTATGAGCTATTCATCAGCTATTGAATTATCAGGTAAAAACAGTGGTGATCTAATTAATTTAGAAAAGCGGTTTTCCAAGCAAAACAAAACAAAATTATTGAGAAGACAATTTAAAAAAAACCTCTTTATGTCCATTATTATTGTTGATTATATCTCATCCTAAGTGTATATTTTGCCTTGAGATATTAGTGAATTATAATAGATTATGTACATAATTTAGAGATAAGTAAATTTACATATATTTAGACATTTTCTCCAAAAATTTTTTGTAATGTGGTACATGATCTCTGCCCTTATGCTAGGTATAACTCTGGTTAGATTATTGGGGGCTTAATCCTAAGGATAACTGAGGATAGAGAAATTCTTATTTCTCCACACCTTCTCTCCTTCTATTCCTTAGCCTTCACTCTACCTCTTCCCTCTCTGATTGTTTCCCCACTTCCTAAAATCCAAATCATTCCAATATTCCTATCCCTACCTCCACCTGTACTGTCAAATCAGTAATTCCCTCTCTGTATAATCAGTTATGTTTACTCATTGAAAACTCTCAGCAGATTTATAGCCTGGCTCTTGACACTAATATTTCTCTTCAGAGAGACACTGCCCCTCTTTCCAGGAACGTAATCAGATTTTAAAATAATCCTATAAAATAGTGACTTCTTGAACTAAGAAGTAGGTCAAGTTGTTTTGCTAGTCTAGATTGTATCTGCTGAATAGAAAGATATTTTTTCTTGTGGGCTCACTGTATAATTTTTTTAAAGGAGTCTAGTCAAATTCAAGCAATGGCACAATTGCGGGAATAGCGACACTGTTAACAGTAAAGGCGGTAATCATGCAATTAATTGGATTCCAAAGGACTCCAAAGTGCTCTCCAAATAACAGATATCATAGTTTGGTTGTACATGAATTAGGACTTTTTTAGTTGTGTATAAGAAAGGAAATAACTCAAAGTGGTTTTGGAAGAAAAATTGACTCATGTAAGTAAACAATCCAGAGAGGTATTTAGCATCAGGCATGGCTGGATCAAAGTATTACAGCCAGATCATTAGGAATCTGTTTCTATCACCTGGTTCTGCTTTTCTCTAATTCGGTGTTATTATCAGCCAAGATGGATACCGACAGCTCTAGATTTACATCCTATTAGCTTAGCAGTCCTAGTAGGAAAACTCTCTTTTCCAATAATTTCAGTTAATATCTTGAGATTTATTCACCAGGACTGAGTCACCTGCTTTTCTGTGAAGTCAGGGGGATGAGGTCAGCCACATGAACTGAGAGTGGTGAAGGAGTTGTTTTCCAAAGGAGATTTAGGGTATTATCAAAGGAAGGCGCAGTGGCCTACCAAAAGCAAAGATTTGACTTTCCTATTATGGCATCTCTTGGGCTGAATGTAACTCCTTTGGGGTTAGTCAATTGCTTTCATTATTCAGATGGTCCTGTTTCCTGTGAGATTCTGAGCTTTTGTTGAAAATAGAGCCTTGCTCTTCTTGCTTCCATTGTGTCCTAGACAACAAAAACAATGAGTGTGAAACAATAAAACATCTTGAGCTCGTCTTGCATTCATTCTGTACTCCTCATTCTCTTACTCTTTACAAGATAAATATTAAAGGAAACAGCTTATTTGTCATAATGGAGGGTGAGTTCTAAGATTATCACTGTGGCAACTGTATAGTATCCTAAGTAGTCAAGGACTTAATTTTTTTTTTTGAATATATAGAGGCTCATCAGACCCATGAGATCTGTAGTCATGACTGGAAAAAAAAATTATGGGAAGACAATACTCTCCTATGTTGCCTTGGAGACAAAAAATATTATTTTTACCATCTCTCCAGAAATTCCCCATCTCTCCTCCCACCCCACACATTACAGTAGGTCCTCTTACAACTAGGGACAGGAAATAACATTCTAAAGTCTAGATCAGCTAGCACTGCAGAAATAGGCCCAGCTTTAATAGTCCAGTCAGTGGGCTTTTTAAATCAGCTTTAATAGTAAAGATTTTCCTGTCATTCAGTAGGATCCAGTCAAAGAAATGCTGAATGGGGTTGATGCCATGTAATTGACAAGAAGGTCCCCTTGCCCTGGTATACTAGTGACAACTGTCTTGGGCTTTCCAACTAGTCACCAGTAAAAGAAGTGAGCATTGGGGGAGGGAAATCATTACCAATGTTTTTACCCTCATCTAGTCCAGGTTGAACATATTATGATACAAGTGTTAAGGTATCACGAAAACAGAATTATTGACAATTCTCAGCAGTGACTGAAGTGTGCACAGGATGCTGAACACCGCTCCTTTGGCTGACATTTTGCAAACAGCCTGAACTGGGTGCAGGAAAGAGGAAGAAGGGTCAGGAGATGAGATTATCATCACAAGGATTTTTTTCTTCCTGTTCAAGCTGTCACCTGTTAATTGTATTCAGTTCTCGTCACTGTTGGTAAAGGAGGGTGACTGGAATTATGAATATGAAACCTTCCAGCTTTTAATTCATTTGTAACCAATGACTGATTGACTAGCACAACTGGGTTTGCATTTTAAATAGCTTTTTGGCATCCTTCCACCCCCTAATACAATACAGATAATTCCCTGACAGTGTGCCAGAGATAATGCAATTATCATTGAGTTTCCTTAGACATGTTTTATATTATCTACTTAAAAGAATCCTATTTCCTTGCTGTAATCTAATCTAACTTGGACCTGACTATCTTAAATGAGACAGATAGTTTAAAGACAAAAGGATAAACTGGGGATGGGCTAAGGTGCTTTCTTCCTTTGCCTCCCCTGTGAGACCACATCTTCTGTGTAATCTGTGTCAATAAAGAGGCCACAGCCCCCAGCTCTGCATCCTCATATCCCTAGGGACATCGGTGGTGGCTTCAGGATATTCCCATGGATATTTCCAGTTACATACTCTTAGGAAGAGATCTTGAGGCAACGTTTAGTTCATTGCCATCCCTCTAGGAGGAACTACATTGGGACTATTCCAGGAGACCCTGTTAAAAACTGCTTGAAATAAGAACCTGCTGTATAAAAAAATAAATAAAATTCAAATATTCAAAAAAAGATCCTGCTGTATAATAAATAAATAAATAAAATTAAACAAAGAAAATTAAAAAAGAAAACTGCTTGAGCCAGGTCCTTTGGCCTTTCTCTGTCCTACCCAATAATCCACAGCAGTGCCTATTACCCTTTTCTCTCAGGAAGTTCTTTATATCTGGTCTAAGTTACTGACAGTATAACTTCGCTCTCATTTTTCCTTAACGGAGATTTACGATACCATCTTCCTCTTCATTTAGCGATGCCTTACAGTTCCTAGAAACCAGTCAAATCACTCTTTGGTCTTCCCTGATAAAATTGTTCCATTTCCTTTATTTTTTTTCTTTTAGGCCTCAGATATTCACAATATCTGTTAATTAGCTATCTGCTCTCCTTGGCCGCCACTTAGGTCTCCACACGTGCTGAATTTGTGGAGCCCAGACCTGGTCCCTATTGTTACCACCAGAATAGGTGTGCACTGGGACCGCTGGGCAGTAAGGGATAAATAGTCTGACTAAGAAAAATGCCAGGAGAGACGTGGCCCACAAAGTGAAATCGTGCAACTCCGTGTTTTAGGTGACACCAAATGAGCTTGGAGAACTGCATTATTTATATGATGAATTATGAAAATAATTACATATCTTCCACATTCTTTCAGAAAAAGAGTTTAGCCACGCAGAGCAGAGATGTTTATGTTTCCCCTCACTCATATGTCACCTCAATGTCAGGCAAGCTCTCACATTAAACAATCCCAGTGGTTTCCATTCCCAGGCAAGTGAGAGTTTAATGGAGGGGATCCATGTTGCACTTCCCACCCATTTTATTTTCATTAAGCAAGTGGGCAGACTCTAATTCAGCCGTGAAAACAACGTCTGGCTCATAGCCCTCAGGAACGTATTCCTTTCTAACTGGCCACTTATTTGTTTAACAAATACATGTTGTACTTCTTATGTGCCAGGCAGTGTTCTAAGCACTTTACAAATATTAATTCTTGTAATTTTCATGACAATCCCGGGAGGTAGTTACTAACGATAACCTTGTTTTACACATAAGGAATGTGTGGCACAGAGTAAATATATAACTTGAGGTCACACCATGAATAAGTGGCAGGACAGAGATTTAAACCCAGGCAGTTTGATTCCAGAACCTGCCTGCTTACCTACTATCTCTTTTTGCCTTTTTGACTTTCTTCTGCATTCCACCCTCCAAACTTCATCCTTTTTCCAAGATGGGACTTTGATGTCTCCCAAACCGTCGTTTTTCCAGTAATTTTCTCAGGTATATTACATAGGTACATAGTGCATGATTTGGGGAGAGAGATGGCCAAGAGAAATCGCCCTGCCTAGATGGTAAGCTCTCTTTTACTTTGTGCATTTTATTCCTGTGCTTTTTTGCCACCTGCATTATGATGAGAGTTTTGTCTCCAGATGCTTAATCAATTACTTTCTCAATGGTAAAAAGGGAAAAGCTGGTAAGAAATTTTGGTGATTCTCTTAATTTCTCAGATGTCTGTGATTCACACAGGCGGAGAGTCCTGCATTTTGCTCTTTCTTCCTCTATTACCTGCAGTGCCTATTAACTTGAGGTGAAACGAAATGCCCTAGATCACCTCCAACAGAATCATGGGGAGTGGGAGATCTTGTAAAAGGACGGATTCCTGGGCTTCACTCGACCCACTGAATTAGAATTTTAGGAAGGCGATCCAGGAATAGCACATACTAGCACACATATTAGCAAGCCCCCCCTTCAGTGATTCTGATGCATAGCTAAGGTTGAGATCTACTACCCCAAGAAGCTTTGTGAGTGGCCAGCCTGCAGAGTTAATGTGGAGCTTTTGAGAAAATGCAAATACCCTGGCTCCACCGCTGGAGGGTTTATGCAGTGGTGTGCTGGCTAATGTTTAACAACCATCTCTCTAAAAGAAAAATAAAATCTGATTTGTGGCGTTTGCCCATTTCCATGGTGTAAATATTCCCACCAGGTTTTATTTCCAGCTGCATATGTGAGGGCACTGACCTCAGAGTTGGGAAGACATGTGCACAATCGGTTCTTGCAAGCCAGTGCAAGCTGGCATCTGCACACTGGATGGGTGAATGCGAGAGGGTGTGAGTAGGAAGTTGGCGGGTAACATAGGAAGGCGGAGGCTATTAAATGCAGTTAGTACATGGCAGAGCTCGATTTAAACCCAGCTCTTTCTCACTCCAAAGTCCATGCCTTTAACCCTGCCATTTTCTATGTCTTTGTGCACACTATAGCCAGTTTCAGGAATATTCTTTCCTTCCAGCTCTGTCTATGAAAATTCCACCCATCCTTCAAGGCCCAGTTCAGCTGCAGCCACCTCCTTGAAGCCTTCCCTGTATCATTTCCCCACTCCCAGCAGATGTGTCCTCCCCCGTTGCTATGGGATGGGTAATGGAGAGACATCTTTATTGGAGGCATGCTCTTTCAGCAGACCCACCCTGATTAAACAGAGCAGCACGGTGCAGGAAAGCAATGGGGCATAGTGACAAGAGCATGGGGTTTTGGAGCTAGACATAGATGAATTCAAACCCCAGCTCCAATATTAGTCACCCCTCTAAGCCTCAGTTTACATAGATGTAAAATGGGAATAAGAGTGACCCTGCAGGATCATTATAAATATTAGTAATAATTTATGGGAAACACTTACAAATTGTGGCTATTATTATTCATGTATTTGCCCTATACCAACAAATGCTACTCCTGACTTTGCATCATCAATTATTTGATACCAGAGGCACAGACTACAGTGTAGCTTTCCCTTTGTCAACTCTGAATACCACTCTCCAACACACCCAACAAAAAGAGTAGTATTTGAGATTGTCTTTGGTGACTCCCAGCCTCGCCCTGAGCTTTGGTCAGGGCTGCCAATCCACGCAAAAGCTATGTCCTTTGTTGCCCTGCACCTGTAAATGGCTGGCTTGCCTGATACCCATCTCTCCCCTCCTGCCTCATCTTCTTTATGGCTTTCAGTGCTATGAGTGAGTCAGGAGGGATAAAGTTGGGGTTGCGATGGAGCCCATGTACTACAGTATCAGGGTATCAAAACTCACTCTCCGTGCACTGCTTGAGTGGCAGCCAGGCTCAGTGGGCTGATGAAGTGATGAAGTGGTTGTCGGAGAAACAGCCGATACCAATCCATCAAGTCAGCCTTTGGCCTACAGACAGGAGAGAGCCAAATGTGTCTGGAGTTCACAGGCTTAGGCCTGGATCCTACAAGATGATTGCCGCCAGGCTGGCGTGCTGGAGAATATCCAACTCTACACAACTCTGTGGTGTCTAAAGACTTTCTGGAATGTTCTTTTTTAAACTGAAGGCATTATTGAAGGCTGATTTCAAAGTGTCATAATTGTGAGTGGGGCCACTATCTGATATGGACACCTGTGCAGAAATCAGTTTATCAGTTTAGTCAGTCATTCAGTAACGCTGAGTAAGATTCAGGCAAGTGAGGTTTACAGTTGTGGCCAGGATGGGCTGATTCACTATCAAAACTGGTCAGGGGTTAACAGAGCACTTGAATAGTAGGGTGTGAGAGGAGGGGGAATGTTGGAGTAGTTTTGAAAGTAAACTTAGCCAGTCAGAAATGGGAGTTTTGCGGTTTAGGAACAAATTCTCCAGACTTTGCCATCTTGCTCAGGCTGATTCTGGGTCCCAGACTTAGAGCAGCTCCCTGAGTTGCCAAGCAGCAAATGACTTCACTCACTGTTATCCTGCACTGAGAAACAGAAGATAGTGCAGTGACGATACCTGGACATACTTGTATGCACTTGCTGACAGCCCAGGGACTCCGGTTGCAGAGCTATATTTCGACAGCCCTTTCCACTGCTCACTCTCCCTACCTGTGGATGCAGGGATCCTGGGGAATCTCAGTCTGTCAGAAGTAAGGATTTGAATAACAATGAGGGGAGCCAGTGCTGATTGCATTTCTTGGAAGATTCCCAGTTGAGGAGAAGGGTAGCCAGTGAGGACAAGGGCCCAGGATCAGGATTGGCTTTGGTCTGACTTCCTCCCGGCCATACCCAGACGTTTAAAGGCACCGTTTTTATTTTAATTGTAGCACAGTGAATTCTGTGAGGGATGTGGGGTTTTTTTCCATATAATTATAATTTTGTCTCAAGATCTGGTTAGCTGGGAATTATCTCAGAAGAAAATTTCAAATCAATTTACTAAAACCAAGCAACCACGCTCAGTCTTTCCTCGCTGTCTTCCTAATAAAGACAAAACACCAGACACCCAAACCCTCTATGAGATGAGTGATGCTTGACATTTATGCCAAAGAAGGTGTCCCCTCTAGGGGCAAAAGTACCTCCACAAGGATTCAACATCATTAATCCTCATTCAGCCCACTAATTATCTTGTCCACTCCTATCCAGTCTCTCGAGGGATGATGTTTTGTTTCTTTTGTCCCTCCTGTTGCAAATGCTAGGCTGTTTATTTCCACTCCATAAATATTGACTGAGTGTCTATTATGTATCAGGCACCATGCCAGGCATTGAGGCTGAAAATATAAATAATTACAATAGTTACCGCTTGCTGAGTACTGAATATGTACCAGATACTTTAGATGGGTTTTCTCTTAAATCCTCCCAGTTACTCTAGTAGATACGTACTATTATTGCTCCCATTTTACAGATGAGCAAACTGATACACAGAGCGGTTAAGCAACTTGTTCATGGTCACGAGTGGTAGAAGTAAAACTTTAAACCTAGTTTTCTCTGGTTCAACAGTGAAAGCTTTTATTCTATCATGTATATTACTGTGATAAGGTCTTTACCTTATCTCATGTGATACTCATAAAAACCCTGTAAGGTAAGTATTATTATTCCCAGTTTACAGATGAGGGGACTGAGACTGAGAGGGATTATTTAACTTGCCCGAGTTCATATGAGGAATAAGTGGTGGGGACAAGATTTAAGTCTTGGTAGTCAGACTCCAGAGCACATGTACTTAACTGCTATGTTCTACTGCCTCCTTGAAAGCAATCTGTGATTATCACATGAAGACAAAGAGGTCAAGAAGACATATCAGTGGCAATAAGACAGGGAAAACTAGAACTAGAAGCCCAGGAGATAACTTGGAATTGGCAGGTATTTTAATTCAGGTGGACCAATGGAATACCAGCAAGATTACAAGGAGCAAAAAACCAGGTAACTTAGGTTCAGGTACAGGAGATGAAGCCTAGAAATGTCAGCTAAGGCAGGTAGTAGCACAACTGTGTTCAGCAAAGGGGTCATATCTGCTTTTTTCACAGAAGTCTGGAGATTTGCACACTAGTCTGAGCCCTACTCTCACTTCCCTGGGTGATAGTGGGCAAGCTAGGTCTCTTTGAGCTTCAGTAAAATCCAAATTAGAGTCCCTACTCTGTCTATCTTACAGGGATAGTGTGAGGATAAAAGAAAATAATAGGCTGTTCAAATGTTTTCATTTCTATTAAATTCATTTTTGGAGTAATTAGGTCCATTTTTCTATGTCTTTGCATCATGTAAGCACCACCTGAATTTGACTCTTGGTGATTAACTGATTCCAAATGAACCTTCCAATTGCTTTTATTTTATTTTATTTTATTTTTGGCTGTGTCAGGTCTTAGTTGCAGCACGTGGGATCTTCACTGTGGTGCGTGGGCTTCTCTCTAGCTGTGGCATGCAGGTTTTCTCCTCTCTAGTTGTGGCGTGCAGGCTCCAGGGTGCATGGGCTCTGTAGTTGTGGTGCGTGGGCTCTGTAGTTTGCCGCATGCAGGCTCTAGCTGAGGCACACAAGCTCAGTAGTTGTGGCGCGTGGGCTTAGTTGCCCCACGGCATGTAGGATCTTAGTTCCCTGAACAGGGGTCGAACCCACGTCCCCTGCATTGTAAGGTGGATTCTTTACCACTGGACCACCAGGCAAGTCCCCCCAATTGCTTTTAGACATATCTAAAAATGAGAGTCAACTACTATTCCATAGGTGTTTCCCTGGGATCTCACACTGAGAGATCTGGGCATGGGCCCAAGCTGATTTCCAGTCACTTTTACTATCGACTTTTTAGCTTTTCAACTTGCTCATTTGATTAAGGCAGAGGACACTGGAGTGGGCTTCCCTGAATTTGACAGAAAATCCCCCACCCTTTCTTTGTTTCTTGAACCATTAGCTGGGATTTTCCTGCGACCTCCTCCAGTTTACAAATTTTAAGACACTAGGCAATTTCCCTGTGTCTTAATCCCCTACCCTCTTCCCCACCTTCCTTACCCCTTGAGGGGAACTAAGCTAAGGCCTAAAATCCTTTCCCTATTTTGAACCTGATTCTCAGGAAAGGGGGTTGTGGTATTGAAACCGTGCATCTCAGATTGGTACTTAAACCCACAGCCCGGGACTAGAACCCAGCCAAATCCCAGACTGGGACTTGAACCCACGGTCTTTCAACTGAGATCACACACCTGGTCTCAGGACTTAATGAGGCTCAGGTTCTTGATATCTCATTGCAGAAGGAATTCAGTGAGAGACAAAGTGATAGGTAAGAAGGGGATTTATTTAGAGAGAAACACACTCCACAGACAGAGAGTGGGCCATCTCAGAAGGCCAGTGCAGCCCAAGGGTATGGGGTTGTCAGTTTTTATAGGGGTGCGTAATTTCATAGACTAATGAGTGGGAGGAGTATTCCAGCTATTTTGGAGAAGGGGTGGGGATTTCCAGGAATTGGACCACTGCCCACTTGTTGACCTTTATGGTTAGCCTTGGAACTGTCATGGCACCTGTGGGTGTGTCATTTAGCTTGTTAATGTGTCACAGTGAGCACATACTGAAGCTCAAGGACTAGTGGAAGTGACTCGTCTGCCATTTTGGACCTATTTGGTTCTAATCAGTTTATGTCATGTCCTCGGGCTATGTCATTCTTTTAAAGGTTGTGCCCTGACCCCTTCCCTCCCGTTTCAGTATTACAGCCATTGTTACCACTATTCATAGGGCAGCAGGAAGCATGGTCAGCCAGTCATATGGTCCTCAGCTTCTTTGGGACCAAGAAGTAGTAACAGTAGTAGTACTGAATCACCCATTTTGACTCAGAAGAACATTAATGCATCTTGGTGGGCACAGAGGGGAGAAACAGGCTTTACCCCTTCTTCTCACTGGTCATCTCAGTCACTCACCAACCATGTACCTGCCAACAGAGTGTGAACTCACAGGAAGGTCACAGTGGGCATAGGGGAACATGTGGCAGAAAGGAAGCCCAAGGAACAGCCAACAGCATCCGTCTCCTTCAAATCGGTTAGTTGATTTATCCTGTGGTTATAACTGAGTTGAACCTGTCTTTGGGGCTGTGTTTTTTTCATGCTGGGGAGAGCTCAGGAGAAGCTAAAACACATGGTCGTGGCCCAGAGGCAACTGATTTTGGAGCTGAGTTCTATTATAGCCCTTGAGGCAAAGAGATCTCAGTCTGGGCATGACTGAGCTCTTAGACACCTCATAGGGAGTCAGTTGTTTGTTACTGAAGGAGTAGCAGCAAAAAGAATGCCGTTGGACTTTCTAAATCTTTCTATTGTCACTGTAGAACTTTGACTTTATTTATTGGAAGATTTTTCTCAAAAGTCATGATGAACCATTGATTTTGACTTTGGAGTCAGATAAAACCCTTACTGGCTGTGTGACCTTGGGCAATTCACCTAATCTTTCTGAACTGTAGTATCGTTTTTGCCCTGTCCACAGGGCTAGTGATGCTCTCCTCACAGATAGGCAATGAGGATTAAGTGAGATACCATAGGTAAAGCAGCCAGCGTAGCAACCTGTCACATAGTAGACATGAAACAAGTACCAATTCCATGGCCCTCATTGTTTTGGCACTATTTGGCAAGGAGACATGGGTACTGATTTGCCTTAAAAAAAAATTTCTGCCACAAATAGTAAGTGGTTGGTTTGTTAACCAATAAATTCTTTATCTTCCAGAACTTAAGGGCCAGAGTGTCGCCTTATATATACTTACCCCTTTGTTCCTTCTGTTGGGTCATCAGCCCTGTACAAGTAGGACATAGCCATGAAAAACAGAAACCAGTAAGTCTGAAACCCTAACCTGGGTTGATGTAAGAGTTGATTTGCCTGGGGCCCTCCACTGCAGTGATACCATCATTCACACCATATATTCTAGGGACTGGGAACCCCTGGGTCTTTGATCTAAATATAGGAGTGCTGTCTCCATGGTTACAGTCAGCTCTAGAACTAGTGGTCAACTTGCCAAAGTTTGTGATTTCCACAGGCTGCAGTTGGGACAAAGGCTGCAAGCCGTGAGTCATCCTTGAATCCCACCCACCCACCTGTACTCACTCCTCCTTTTCCTCTCCCACTGCCAGAGCAAATGAGTGGCTGGAGAGAAGCCAGATTGATGACCTCCTTTCTGTACTCCAGAAAAATCTGATTTTGAATCTCTACTTCAGGCACGTGGGGTCAACATCACTGCCTCCCGTAAATATAAACATGGATGGCTTGATTTCTCTCTCTCCAACAGTTTCATTAAGATCACTTTATGCTTCATGGAGCAAAAAGGTGGGGGGTGGTACTCAGTAGAGCTTTATGATTCTGGCCTGGTAGCTGATTATATTCACCCTGGCCTTGAGTTTGGCTAGTATTTACCAAGGGGGAGGGTAGGCTTGGCTTCTTAGATGTGTTTGCTTCTGCTTTTGGAGTTTATGATTCAGACTTGCCTTTTTCAGGATTCAGGTAACTTTCCTTCCCTTTTCCTACTCTAAGTTGTTTCTGGCAGCAAAACTGAGAAATATCATCAAGGTCTGCTTATAGAATTATTTGCCACAGATGGTATCAAACTTGAATAAATATGTGTTCAGTTTGGGCTTCTTTAAAACCTACCACTTATCCCGGCAGCCAACTTGTATTAGTGGATTCAGTCAAGGACAAATGACAAATAGCTACCCTAGGCCAGAATATGGTCTTCTTAGCAGCAAGTGACATGACCACAGTCCGACTGTGAGTCAGACCTGAGCCTGCAGCCTACTTGATAAAGGAAAGTGGACTTCAGTATCTAGGTCTGAAGTTCTAGGTTACCTCTGCTAAGTCTCCAGAATGACTTACTGCTTCACAACAGCTATGTTCCTTTGCTTCTGGCCCAAAGCAATGCCCGTAATTGGCATCACTGCCAGGACTGTTGTTTGCCTTAGAGGCAGATTGTCTGCCTGACTGTGTCTTTTGTGAAGGCGGGGTTTGGTCACACAGCCTGTCATAGAATTGAGTCCCAGAGCTCTAAAACATTTCTTCTCTAATTATTGGGCAATATCGTTTTAGTTATTGTGACTTAAGAAAACGTATAAATATTAGTTGCATCCAGTAAAAATGCCAAGTCAATTCAGAACTCTGTAAGGTCTAGTCAAGGTCTCACTGAAAAGTTGGGCCTGGCATCCTTCCCAGAAGGTCAACAGACTGGCTTTATCGATGCATCATGGAAGGAGTCATTCCCAAGGCAAGGATTCTGACTTGCTCCCACCCTGTCCTTGGCTGTTTAAATCTGAGAAATATTATCAGGAGCATATTGGGAAATCTCAGCTCCCAAGAGTCTACTCATGAGTAAGGCTGAGGAAATGATCCATTTTAAGGCTGTAAATGTTTGTGGAAATAGCTCCTTACAAGTACTCATACAGAGTCACGCATCCCAGGCTGTACCAAATGTTTTTGGCAGTGGAGGAAGCTATTGCTTTGGAGGCGGGGTGGAAAGAGATGAAGAGAGGAGGGAAAGTGTGAAACAGTTTAGACTGCAGAGTTGGCTCAAGTGCCATGGAAGGGAAGAGAATGGTTTGAATGAACCTAGTAGCTCACCTATCAGGTTATTTTTGCCTAATTTTGATGAATTGGTTCAGGGAACCCAGTGTCACAACAGCATTCTCTCATCTGTGGTTTGCCACTTCCTATCTGTGTGATCTAAGTAGGTGATGCAACCCCTTTGAGCCTATTTCCTCATTTACATGTGGGGAAAATAGTATCTACCTTATAAGTTCATTGTAAGGATGAAATGTCCTTCCTTTCCCCTCTCTATGGTATAGTGGCTACTCCTCATTCTCCCAGGTACTCGCTTATATATATTATCCTTTCAGAGTAACCAAAAGATAGGGAAATTCACACTGTCCAGACTCAAACCAGGGTCAACACCAGAAATCAGTAGACACCAGAGACAAATTTTGGATCAGGAGTCCAGACCACAAGGTGGATAAAGAAGCAAAGCAGAATAATGTCCCACCTCAGCCAAAGATATCTACATCCTAATCCCTGGAATCCATAAATATGTTACTTTACATGACAAAAGGGGTTTTACACATGTGATTAGATTAAAGATTTTGAGATGGAGAGATTATCCTGGATGACCTGGGTTGGGCCAATATAATTACACATGTTCTTATAAGCAAGAGCCAGAGGATCAAATGTAGAAGAAGGCAATATGATGACAGAAGCAGAGGTTGGAGGGATGCCACTGCTGGCTTTGAAATGGAAGGGGGTGATGATCCGAGACAAGTGCGCATCCCCTAGAAGGTGGAAAAATCAAGGAAAGAGATTCTCCCTTAGAGCCTCCAGAAAGGAACCAAAGAGCCCCAGAATTAAGTGGTCTCTATTAAATAATCCTAGATTTCAGAACATTCTCCTCTTCTTTTGATCAGGACTAACATTCTGTAGTGTGAGGTCAGCTGCCAAGATGGTTTTATGTCAGGGGCATCTAAAAGGGCTGCCTTGCTCATAAGAATTCACATTAGAATCATGGAGGGAAGAGTTGTGTGTTTTATTGAGGAAGTAGGACAATTAGATAGCAGCCGATGGGAGTAGAATGGTTTGCCACACAGCAACTCCACTCATACAATTCACAGGGGCTAGACCTTTGCCTTGGAAATTCCCTGAGGATCAAGGTAGTGACCTCCATCTTGATCTCCTTTGAAGTGACCTCCAAAGGGCAAGTTCACAAATGAATAATTGGAGCTAGAAGCAGAACAGATGGCTACAGTTTACTAACTGGCAAATTCTCTAGGGATTAGGTCCTACATTATGCTAGTTTAAGTACAAAATAAGGAAAGGAAACAGATTTTTCCTCCTTCCAAGTCTTTAAAGCTCAATTATTATATCTTACCGAACTCTAAGGGAAAATTAGTCTGAACATTTCTATAATGGATGTATATACTCTGTATACATTTCTATTATAGCTCTTGTATAATATATTTTGTTTCTAAATGCTGCCTTTGTATTATTCACCAGTGTATGCTCAGCACTTAGCATAGAGGGCAGCACTTACTACATTGTTTGAATGAATGCGGAGCAGTTTGTTCAGTGAGTCAAATGAGGCTGAGTCGGTCTCAATAAGTTTGGAACGTGAGAAAGACTAAATGTCATGATCTATCAGAGTATGTCATGCTTTTCTAGAGTAAGGAAGGTGGACTCACTACAGACTGCATGATGACCACTTCAGAGGAAATTCTATTTCCCTAACATGGCTCCTACAACAAAGCAAATGTATCCTTTGCCTTCTATTGAGACACATTAAAATACAGAAAAGTGCAAAGAAAAATAACACCCATATCCGCCAGCCCAGTCCTATAATTAACTATTAGCATTTTATCTTATTTCCTTCTATTTTCTTCCTTATTTCACTCTCACTGCTATTGCAAAGGGCATTGGAATGTCTTTTTTCAGACGAGATGGAGCAGCCTCATTCCTCCCACTTTCTCTCTCTTACAAATAAAAAAACATCATCTTAACACATCAAACAAACAAGAAATATCCAAAAGGATGAAATAAGAAGGCAGACTGCTTTAGAAACCTCAGGACTTGAGTAACAACACAGCAATAATTCTGCTGGGCTTTCTTTTTTACCTCTTATCTATCCCAGACAGAGTACTATGTTAGCCTCCAACCTGGAACCAACAGGTACGGCCAAAAAAATCCTGTTACTCCTATTCAAAGCACTGGGAAAAAGGTGACCTAACAACGAAAAACCTTTTTGGCAATACCTGTCCTACTCCAGCTAAACACCAATGGAAAAACTGTACCATTTCCACACACCCCCCCCCATCTTACAGAAATAGGTGATTATATTCCAATTCCCCCACTGGGAAGCAGATCTTCCAACCTGTCTCCACCTACTGAAAGCAGATGGTGGTACTCTGAGTACCTCACCCAGGTGGTATTGATAGGCAGAGTAGGGAGCTGAACTTCCGCTCTCCTACTCCTTCTCTCTGTTACCTCTTGCTCCATGGAAGTAGGTGATATTCTGATTCCCTTCCTGGGATGGTGTTGGCAGGGCTAAGCATTAGGGAGCTTATTTTACATCCCCCCACCTGGCAGGAGCAGGTAATACTCAAAGTCCTTACTTTGAGAGTCAGTGGGGCTCAGTGAGGAGGTAGGCTTCTACTCCTGCCCAACATCAACAAGGTAGGATGAAGAGGAGCAAGATGGGTCTAGTAAGGTAGGCACTCCCACCCCCCACCCCCCCACCCCGACCCATGTCAGCCTAGTAGGGGGACCAGCGGAGAGCTGAGTTTCCATCCCCAGGCAGCAAAAATGATACTGAATAACAGGGCATAAGGCAGGAAAAATGAACACTGTGCTTTTCCCCTTGTTGGTGTCAGCTAGGCCCAGAGGGGAGCTGAGAGCTGAACTTCCACTCACACATGGCAGCAACTAGACAGAACATGGCTGTGCAAGGTGGTAAGAGTTGGCCCTCTGTTTCTTCCCCCATCCTTGGTGTCAGTACAGCCCGGAGAGGTGCTGAGCTCACGCATCCACTTGGTGTGAGTTGGTACCCTACATTCACTAAGACAATGGCAAGAAGAAGGGAACTGAACTTCCACTCGACCATCTACAACGGGACAGTATGATTTAGCATCCACTTTTCCCAAGGTGGTATTAACAGGCCAAGACAGAGGCTAAACATCCACTTCCACCCATGCCCACAAATTATGATTAAACATGGTGACTGCCTGCAATAAAGAGATTAACTAGGATCCAGAGACTCACAACATGATACCCAAATCTTCTGGAATACAATTAAAAATCACTTGTTATATACCAAGAATCAGGAAAGCCATAACTTGAATAAGAAAAGATAATTAACAGACATCAACAATGGGATGACTCAGATTTTGGAATTATCTGACATTTTAAAACAGCAATAACAAACACTCTTAAAACAAATGAAACATTAAATATCTTGGTAAGAAAATAGAAAATATAAAGAATCAAAGGAATATTATAGAACTGAAAAATATAATAACTGAAATTAAAAATAAAAACTTCCTATGCAGGCTCCGTATAGATCAGATGCCAGAGGAAAGAATCAGTGAACTTGACAACAGATCAATGGAAATTACCCACTGTGAACAACAGAGAGAAAGTAGGCTGACAAAATAATGAGCAGAGCCTCGGGGACAATGGACAATAACAAAAAAATTAACATTTGTGTTATCAGAGTCTGGGAAAGGGAGAAAAAATAGTGAGGACTGAAAAATTATTTGAAGAAATAGTGGCCAAAAACTTCACAGATTTGGCAAGAGACATAAACCTACAGATTTAAGAAGCTAAGTGAATCACAAACAGGATAAACCCAAAGAAACCCATGCCAAGATTTCATGATAATCAAAATTCTGAAAACTGAAGACAATAAGAAATATTGAAAGAGGCTAGAGAGAAACAACACACTATCAATACCTGTAGGAGACCAATGATACAAATATCAGTGAATTTATCATCTGAAGCCATGGAAACCAGAAGTAAGTGGCACTAAAGTAACTGTCAACACCAAATTCTATATGCAGCAAAAATACCCTTCTGGAATAAAGGGGAAAGTAAAACAGTCTCAAATTAAGAAAAACTAAGAATTTGTTACCAGCATACCTACCCTGAAAGAATAGCTAAGGGAAGTTTTCTAAAAAGAAATAAAATGATAACAAAAGAAGGCTGTGACTCCAGAAAGGAATAAAACAAGGACTGGGTAAAAATAGGAGTAAATATAGATTTGTTTCCTCCTCATCAGGTTTTTAATTGTTTGATGGTTGAAGCAAAAGTTATAACATTATCTGATTGTGGTGCCCAATGTATGTAGAGGAAATACTTCAGATATTTATATTTTAAAAGTGGTGAGAGTAAAGGGACTTACATGGATGTAAAGCTTCTTCACTTAAAGTGGTAAAACACTGGTACAAGTAGACTCTGATATATTCAGCATATGTATTGTAATACCTAGAGCAACCACGATAAAGCCTATACAAATACACTATAAATTATAAAATTCAAATACATTAAGTATAAATCAAAATGGAGTTCTGTTAAATGTTCAAGTGACCCAAAAGAAGGCCTGGAAAAGGAAACAGAGGAATAAGAAATAGAACAAACAAATAGAAAATGCATAATACAATAGCAGACTTAAGCCCTACATATGAATAATTACTTTAGATGTAAATGGTCCAAATATAGCATTTAAAAGACTGCGATTTTCATCACCTCAAAAAGAAACCTGTACCCATTAACAGTCATTCCCTATTTCCTCCCTCCCCATCCCCAGCCCTAGGTAAACACCAGTCGACTTTTCGTCTCTATAGATTTGCCTATTATGGACGTTTCCTATAAATAGAATCATATAACATATGATCTTTTGTTACTGGCTTCTTCCATTTAGCATTATGTTTTCAAGGTTCATCCATGTTGTAGCATGCCCCCCTCATTTTTTAAGTTATCATTTATTGGACACATAACATGGTGCCAGGCTCAATGAGTGCTTTATTTTGTTTGATCTTCAAAACAATCCTTTGAAGATAAATAAGATTATCTCTATTATAGATGAGAAATGTGAAATCCAGAAAAGTTTAATAATTTGCTCAATGTCCCACAGCTAGTAAATGGCTGAACCAGAAATTAAACAAGATCTGATGCCAAAGCCCATGTCCTTTACACTATGCCATGTCATTTCACTGTTCAAGAAAAGGTGGATCTATATGAGAAGACAACTTGGAATATGCTCAATGACCAGTGATTATTATGGCTTGGCCATAACAATAATATTTAAGGATTCTATTGGCCTTGACTTGAGTTGGTGCCTTTGAGAACAGGACAGACTTGTTCCCTCCAGCCATGAAAGCTGGTCTTGAAGAACTGGTCCTCCCACATTTTTCATTTGTGACCAATTCCGCTGTATGTAAACAGATTTGGCCAATATTATTCCCCATTTATAACAAAGGGTTAAGCATCTTTGAACCTTTGAGGTTTTAGATGAAAGAATATATATTTATTTTATACTATAGTGAGCACTGATTTATCTAGGTTATCAAGCTTAATCAGTATAAGTGGAAGACACTGTTTGCTACAGATAACTATAATTATTTCCAAGAGAAACTTGCAAGTTCCAGGGAAATTTGGTATTTCATTCTCTAGATCCTTTCTAAAGTCACTTTAAAAAATATCTATTTCTCTTTAGTGGTGAAAAGAGCATTTTGAAATTTCCTCTCAGAGACTTGCAAGAAGAAAATTTGTTGAGCAAATAATGTGCAGTTGGGAAAAGCCGCTTAGGTAGCCAGATTTTTCAGTGGCTAATTTGATATTCTTAGATTGTCAGATACTGTAAGCCATCCAGGTAATTTGCTGCTTTGAACCAAAACACAATTTCCTCCCCAAGCCCCCACAACTTATTTTTGTTGTTTGAAATGTTGCCTAACAATGGCTTTCTCCCTTCAACTCACCATTCTGAGCCATCTGTTAGGAGAGTGCCTATTTTGAACGCAGTATCTCCCTATCATTCTTATAGCTCCTGGAGGAGCCAGGCTGTTTGGAGAAGGAATCCTGACGTTAGGAAAGGGAAGAAGGAAAGAAGGTAGAACTAGAGTCTTCAATATATTTCTACAAAGTTTCTCTGCTGTAGCGGGATAACTGTCCCATGGCAGTCCGTTCTTTGAATATGTGGAGTGATGTTAAAAATGGATTAAGGTGTAGTCAAAGCCAGACCCAAATCAAGTAGAGAGTTTAAAGGGCCAAGCACCAATGAGTGCTTATTGGGTGCTTTATTTTATTTGCTCTTCAAAGCAATGATTTGCAGATCAGGAGGGTATTTTAGCTGTGTAGAGTTAATATCGGAGGTGGAGTCATGAATAAGAACCTAGGTTATCTATAAAGGTAGCAATAGAATCGTAGTGGAAAATCAGGTAAAGCCCGTCTAACTTTATCCTGCCTGATAGCCTATTGCTGGCACAGGCTTATTTTTAAAGTCCTGGGAGCATCCCTTCTGTGCTGAACTGCTGTTTGTCTTTAAGGCATTAACCAGAGCCCAGCATTATCAAGTGGTTAGGAAGAGAAACAAAGTTGGGAGACTCAGCAGTTTTCAGTGCAGCCGGTCAGAGTGAGGTTAGTGAGTGGGTTAAGGAAACAGCCTTATCTTCTCACCCTCCTAACCTTAAATAATCTATTTATGGACACTTGCTGGGGGGAACAGATGGTGCTGATAGTTGGCAAGCCTTGTGTTATACTGATGCCAATGGATAAAGATTTGGGGAGTTGGGGAATGGAGGTCAGTGTGTGAGCATGTGAGCAGCTTACTCTTTCATCTGACCATTTGGGTCAACCTTAGACCCTGTGATGGTTAATTTTATGTGTCAACTTGACTGGGCCATGTGGTGCCTAGATATCTGATTAAATTTTGTTTCTGGTTGTGTCTATGAGGGTGTTTTGGATGAGATTAACATTTGAATCAGTAGACTGAGTAAAACAGGTTGCCCTTCCCAATGTGGGTAGGTTGAGTTAGAAAGAATACTTTCTCTCTGCCTCATTGTCTTCAAGCTGGACTTTGGTCTTCTCCTGTCTTTAGACTTGGCTTTCCCAGGTCTGGATTTCTCAGCTTCCATAATGGTGTGAGCCAATTTCTTATAATCAATCAATCAGTCTCTTTCTCTCTCTCTCTACGCATACACACACACACACACACACACACACACACACACACACACACACACATCCTATTGGTTCTGTTTCTCTGGAGAACCTTAATACCAAATTCCCATTGCTTGCCCCAGACTTCACATATGATCAGTCCAATCTTCCCACAGGTAACCTTGGGATAACAGAGAGGAATGTTCTTTCACTGTTTCTATAAGAGGAAGAAATAATTCTCTCCTGCCTAAACCCACAACCATCTTCTTCCATATAATTACAAAGATGCATGTGTAGACCTAAAATTTGAGATCTGAGATAAAGTTGTGTGGTTGTTGGTTTATTTAGTCCTGTGCTTGCTTGATTGTCTATAGCTATAACTGTATGGGATCAGCTCTTCTGGCTGAATTGACTGGCCAAATGGAAATGTTAAGTAGACCCAAGACTGTACATTACTTATGTCTGGGGATGTTACCTCTCTAAGTATTCACAAGGCCGAGACTGCATTGCTGTTTTGTCTGTACAATGTCCAGAGTAGTGCCACATGCACATGGAGGCTTCATTGGAGTTATTTGATGATACAATAATTGACAATTTGCCCTCTGTATGCAAATCTCTCAGGAGAAAGACTAACCAGAAGCACTGTTATATCTACGTGACAAAACATATTTAAAGTCAAAAAGAAAAATGCGATTGGTCTTCAGAATGTTTGATTGTTATCAGGAGTGGGGAACATTTAGCCCTCAGAGGGGGAAGATCAGATATGTGGCTTATTTTCATTTAGCCCACAGGTCAGACTTTAGGATATGATCCCATTTCTGTGTGTAGCTGGGAACATAAACATGACATTTAAAGTATTTTGTGGATATATTTAAAAAACAGTGAGAGGAATCGTTTTCTGGGCAAGATCTTTATCTTGGTCAAAATGTAAGGACTACGATGACTGTGAGGTTGACTATGATGATGGTGATGATAGTAGCTACCATGTACTGAGTACTTACTAAGTACTTGACACTGTTTTAAGTGCTTTACATATAACAACTCATTTAATCTTCAGAAAACTACCTTCAGCTACAGACCTTCATTTAGGGATGCTCCTTAAATGAGAAAAAGGAAGCATTTTAGAAGTGCCTGTACTGCTAAACTTTAAATAGAAATTAAATTCTGTCCATTTTTACTTACTGTTAAAATATAAAAGATTGTATTATTTTCTTTTAAAAAGTCAATGTGTTAGATCTCTGCTTCTTGGTGCTTTGACCAACATCAAGCTCTTTCTGTCTTTTATGTCCTTGCCTCCTCCCCTCTGCCCATTCCTTCTTTCCTTTCATCCTCCACTTCCTTCCTTCCTTCCTTCCTTCCTTGGCCATCTATAGAAAGATAAAAGACATTCCTTATTTGTTGTGGGCACTGTTTATATCCTGCAAAACGTAACACTGCACATCAGGCCATCTGAAAATTTCTGGATTACTAAGGGAATTTTTCAATGTTCACAATGTTCAGAGTAAATAAGTCTTGATCAACCAAGTTATGTATCAGATTAGTTTTGACTATCTTTGACTATTTTTCACACTTACGTAGACAATATATAATGTGTGTGTGGGTGTATGTGTTCGAATTGAGGATAAAAGATTAGAAATGACTCTATATTCAACTTGCAGGCTGGCACTCCACTTACAACGCTTTACAGCCATAGCTCCTAGTCTCTAGCCCTCAAATACCTAGTGATGTTAAGCCAGGATGAAATAGCTTTTCATTTTAAAGCAGATATACAGCTTTACTTACTTTTTTTAAAAAATGCCCCATGCCTAAGAGGAAAACAGGTGCACTTTGACTTCAAAGGATTTACTTGGTAAAGTTGTAAGCATTTTAATAAAAAAATGTGTCTTTGAACCTTATGAAAATGAGATACACTGAAGCATGGAAAGTGGATATAAACCAAAGTGCACACAGAAAGAAAGATGAATCTCTGAGCTTTCTGCCATCTAAGGTCTGGGAGATGATTTAAGTGGAACTTTTTCCGTACTATCAGCTGCTGCCCTGTTTGTCCTAAAAGATAAACAAAGAGCATCTCTAGGTGCAATGAAATTTACCTAAAATGAACTGAGTCTAAAGTAAAGTGGTTCATAACTTCTTACCTGGCCCAAATTGTTTCAGGTGTCTTATTAGGAGTCACATTATTAAATAAAATGAGGCAATTAAAAAAAAAAACACCCTTCTCCTAAGCTATGAGCTCATTTTTTCTCTGAGCTCAATCTCCTAACAAGTACTGCTATGATAACATGAGCTTGGGAAATATTTGTTTTATAACCTCCAATGCCAGGTTGGTTACTGAAATAAAGGTAGAATCAATTGTGAAGTATTGTATTTGGAGAGACAGAGTGTGTGTGTGAGAAAGAGAGTGACAGAGAGAGAGAGAGAGTGTGTGTATACATGGGTCTGTGTGTGAATATGGAGGATTGGGCCTGAGCACTAAGAAATTATGAAGTAAGTACATTTTGTGATTTAGTAAACGCTATACGCCAACAACGGTGGGTGCCCCAGTTTTCCTGCTGGCTCTGTCCCATAGCTGTCCAAGTCCCCTGGCTCTCGTGCACCTACCAGACTTGGCCCCGTGCAGTGCCTCCTGCCCTGTATATTTCTCTCTCCCTGTTCTATCACAATTTGCCTATTCTGAACCTTGCTAATTAGGTAGCATTTACTAGCTGATAATGAGTACCCTTCTGGGCTGAAGAAATATAGAAGCATAGAAGATCAGAGCTGGATGAGACTTGGTCCAAACCCCTCATTTTTACCTTGGTGATCCTGGAGCCCAGAGATGGAAATTACCTCAACCAAAGTCACACAGCTGGTTATTGAAAGCTGACAGGTTACCCTTCCCATGTCTTATTTTAACTGTCAGCTTCTGGAGTTAATGCTTCAGCTCAAAGGTTTGACTCTAATGGTGAAATTACTCCACGGTTGGTGTGGAACAATAAGATAAGAAAAGGTTTTGAGCCATTTTGAGGCTTTCGGTGAGAAGTCTTTCCCTCTTTTCTGCTACTGATTTGGCTCCTATCTCCTGAGGTGCAAAGCATGGGCCCCTGTGCTAGGTGAGCATGTCATCCTAGCTGGTTGCTTCTATGCTGTTTGCCATAGGGACTGCCTCTGGTACCTTCTCTGATGGATGTCAAAGAAGTGGCTCCTGGGGAAGATATGAGTCCATTGCGAACTGCTTTCACCATTTCATTGTTCCATCCTCTCTCTTTTTCAAATCGCTGATATGACTTGCCCACATAAATAGAAGCAGCTCCAATTAAACATGCATGGGGCTGTTTCCTAAGAATTTCACAGTGGGAAGCCAACCAGGAACACTCTAGAAAACACAGCCATCTTTATGCTTTGCTTCCTAGATTCTACTTGGAACTGAATATGCCAAAAACAAAAAGGTCAGGTGGGCTGGTATCAGGGGCCTGTGGGTGACGCACAGAGGTAGAGCTGTTTTTGTCCTAGGCTCCCTTTCTCTTGAAGTGTTCAAAGATTTATGATGTAGGTCTTGGCTCTAGTATATTACATCTCAGTGACCATAGAGTTGGAAAAAACCATAGAGATTATCTATTACAACCTACCTATTGACAAAGACTGTTCCCTTGACCAGTCTTTAGTCGGAATACTCTGAGACCTCTCCTCAGCTAGACCTTGATCTTGGCCCCTGCCCTCTCTTTGGCCTGCCCAGCCCAGTCTTAGCAAAACATCCTGCTAAGTAATTCCCCCCCTTGATATCTGATCATCCTTGATATATGATCAATTTCCTCATCCCCCATCTTTGATGTCTAAGCCCTTGGCCTGCTTTTAGCAGGAATCTTATTAGGCCAGTTTAGTAAGAATGCCTCGTACCATTGTATTTCCTCTTAGTAATTTTCCAGCCATTGACCCCCTCACCCTGCACATTGACTATAAATCCCCAGCTGTCTTTGCTGTATTCGGAGATGAGCCCAATCTCTCTTCCCTGTTTCAGTACCTCTATTGCAGCAGTTTTGGGGTAAAGTTTGCCTTACTGTTTAAGCAAGTATCAAAATATTTTTTTCTTTAACATTCCCAGTGTCAGAATCCCACCTTACTGCATCCCTAATGGGATGATAACTCAGGCTTTACTTGAATACTTCCAGTGACACGGAGTTCATTACTCTGAGGTAGACCATTCTCTTGTTTAGATAACGTGAAAGATGGAAAAGGCAGCAACTTATTGGAAAGAGCATAGGCTTTGGTGTCAGACAGGCCTGATTTGATTAGTTGGTTTCTTCCTTGTAACCTTCCTTTTACCTTCATTCAACAAACATTTTATGAACCTTTTGCTGGCAACAGGGGAAGATGGGGTAAGGAATCTGTTCTAGATAGAAGGAATAGGCTATGTGAAGGCCAAGAGGGAAGAAATAGGCAAGAAAGAAGAGAGCATGGCATAGGTTAAAAAGTAATTTTCAGAAAGAGGTAGAATCATGATGCTTACACATGTATAAAAATGAATATGTGTTAAAGAATTTATTTTACTCATAAGATATAAGTGAACCAGGCAGATGTTATAACTGGTTCAAAACCTGCCTCCTCCTGGTCAGCCTGGAAGACGCCATGTCAAGGCAGCTTCCTTTTGCCTGCCGATGCCCTGCAGGACTGGGCACCATGGGCCAAAATTTTGTGTCCAAGGAAGAGGCAAGAAGTGCAACCTCTGTTTCACTTTGTGGTCAGGCTGTGTCTTCATGCTGCGACGGCATCGCCTTTATGGAGTGTAGAAGTTGGCATTTATGTACAATTTTATTTGTGTCCTATTTTATTTTACCTTCAAAAGAAAAACACTGTCAAAACCCAAGGAAGTCTGTGGTGTTCTCCACAAGTGGTTGACGTTTGACTACTTGTTTGAATTATGTCTGGAAAGTCATTGACAGTGTGGGCTGTTCCAGGGGTTCGCTTGTTTTGTGTTTTTGTTTTTATTTTTGATTCTGAGTCATTGCATCCTCTACCAGCTGTTAATCCATCACTTTGTGGGGGGGGGGAATGTTGCATTGCTGTTTGTAAGCTTTTTTATTTTTTTTATTATAATTATTAAAGGCCTGACTTTCTCCTCTCATCCCTGTGAGATTACAGATCTATCTGAATGAAATGTAACATTGAAAAGACTTGTTTGTTGCTTTCTGTGCAGTTGCAGTATTGGGGTGGGGGGCGTTGGGGGGGTTGGGAACTGGAAATGGAGGGACTGCTGAGGTCCTGTGAATGTTTCAGTCATTGTACTTTCTGCCAGAAGCCTGCAGAGATGGAAGCATCTTCTTTACTGTCCTGGCATGTTCATCTCTATTGTCACTAAGTTGCAACTGGAGTTTCATTTGGATCTAGTTAAAAAATTTCTTCTGTGCAATAGGTGGGTTCGAGGATGTAGCTGCCCTGGTGTCTTGATCATATCCTGCTAAGAATGTCCACGCTGAGGAGTCAGGTGCTGTATTGCAGGAGCGATGCAGGATAGGGCACGAGCCTGGCCGAGTTCCTGGGAAATCAGGGAAGAGGATAGAGACCCTTTCCTGCTGTTACCATGTGTTCCCTTCGGGGAAGTCAGAGGTTAAGGAGGGAGCTTTGTTCCCATGTAGGACTCCTTGCTTCTCCCTAGCTCCTCTCTTCAGTCAGTCCAGCTCTCACTTCCACGCCTCAGAGCCCCGTGGGGAAGGCGTTAGCAGGAATGAAGCAGGCAGGGGCTGCAGCACCAGTGAGGCTCCCCACTTCTTTCTGAACATTGTTCTGTACGTAGCAGGGGACAGGAAGAGGAACAGCGACCTCCCCCGTCCCCACACCATCCCAGCAGCTCAGCTAAGCCCCTGATTTGAAGAGGGCAGCAGGAGGTCTCTGAGGTGTGCTGAGAGGCTGGCCACACAAGAAGCCTTTGCCTTTGCCTTTGCAGGAGGTTCTGGTGTGCTTTTTCTTAAAAAGGTAAGGAGCTGAGATTTTTGTTTTTTAATATTAAGAATCTATTAAGAAAAAATACAGGACTGACCCTCAGGCATCTTCCCCTACTCCCCATCAAATCCCCAGAAGAGAGTGTGGAAGGCGGTGCAGAAGGCGGATTGAGCTTTGGTTCTGTAGCCAAGAAGAGGTCAGCTGCTGAGAACACCAGTGGGTGCTCGGACCCGCCTGCCCCGGGGCCTGCGCTCCGCCCTGGCCACACAGGGGCCCCACTTGCCTTTGTACCTTGGTTATTTCCCCTATTTAGATCTTATCACACATTTGCTTTTCTAGAAGATGAACTCTATTTCTCAATTGGGGGCAATGAAAAGTGCAATGCTGGAACTCCTGCTGCCCTGCTAGCTGGTCACGGAGGATAGTGCCAGGCCGGATTCTGGAAACCCAGTGCACTTAAACTGATCCTGAAAAGAGCACTCAGAGCACTCTGGACACCAGGAGGGCTAGATTCCCCAGAAACTGTCTTACCTTTTGCCCAAAGAAACATGCTCGGTATTCGGGATCCCATGAACCCTGGTACTTCTGTTACCTCAGGGCCTTAGTACATGGATACTGTCACAGAACTGGGGTGGGAGGAGGGGCCTATTTTTAAATAACTGTTCAAAGTTGGGGGATTTTTTAAAATTAAGAAAAAGGAAAGCTATTCTGTATTGCACCTTTTCACGGTTTAATACATTTTCCCGTGATTTTTGAAATTAAACCATTGTGTGTCGTGTAATGTCCTAGTTGAGCTGCTAACCAGCAGCTTCCTTCAGAAGGCTTTGGAGCAAATGTGTCTGTTGCTTTGTCGCCTGCTGGAAGGGGACCTGGAGGGCTGCTGGGGACTAGTTTCTGTACACACTTGTTTGGCCTTTTCTGTAGTTGATGCTGTAAACTCTGTGGCTTTTTAAAAAACAATTTCATGTTTTTATTTAGTATTGGAAATCCAACACACTTTTTTTTAATCCAAAAAAAAAGAAGAAAAGTCAAAACAGCACAGATTTATATGGAGTAAAGGAATATTGAGATGAATATAAATAAATATATAATATAATATATATAATATATATAAATAAATATATATATAAATATATATATATTTATTTAATATAAATAAATAAAGACAAAACTGGTTTTTCACAAGGGTGGGGAGGAATCAACTAAATCACTACTGGGTAGGACATAACTTACATATCTCTCAGTTATCTACAACTTACAAAGAATTGTAAAATGGCTCAATGACAATGAAGAAATAGAATCTGATAACCTAGAAAAGTGGGCTATAGAGGATGCATAGTTTTCCATTGAAACACAATTTTCTTCTATGTATATTTGAGTAATTCAAAGATATTCAATGTGGCCATGGTATAGTTCCAAGTGGTGAGTGGTTATAGAGAAGTAAGCTATGGCCAGATCATGAAGGGCTTCATAAAAACTTTAAGTAGAGAAGTATCATGATCAGATTTATGTTTTAAAAAGAGCATTCTGGCTACATTGGTATTGGAGGGACAGGATTGGGTGTATGGAAACCAATTTAGGAGCCTGTTATAAGCTTGGATTTAAATCCTTGCTCTGCTTCTGCTAGCTGTAGAGACTTAGGTGAAGCTACTCAACCATTCTGAGACTCCACTTTCTCCTCTGGAAAGTGAAGAATAATATCTTCCTTGCAGGATTGCTGTGAGGTATGCAGTGGGTTTGGCATGTTGTAGACAGTAAATATTAATTTCCTTTTACTCTGCTCCTGCTCTGCAGAGTAACCAAATGTTACCAAATTGTTAGAACATTTTTATAATGAGCCCAAACTTGTTTCCCTTAACCCTTGTGATTGTGGAGATCCTAGCTGTGCTATTTGAAAGAATATAAATTAAGGATAACCCCTCTTGCCTTCACATATTTGAAGATAGATTTCTTATTTCCCTTAAGTCTTCCTTTTTGAAACTACTCTTTCTCAACTACTTCATAGTTCTTTCTCTCTCTCCCTGCTATTCTCCCCTACATGAAATATCCCTCCTAACTTATGGCATGCAGAAGTGAAATTAACATAATACTCCAGGTATGCTTGAGATAGTATATAGTAAAGTGGAACAGTCAGTTCTCTTGGCCTGGATAATAAAACTCTGTTATATTGCCTAAAATTGCATTAGCCTTTTTAAGCAACCATGTCATATGATTGGTTCATTTTTAGCCTACAGATAACTAAAGTGCCCAGGTATTTTTATTTTTCATATGAACAGTTGTTTAAGTGAATTTTCCTTTATTTAGAATATACTCAACGGCATTTTTAACTTACAGATAGGGTTTTGTTTCATCCACTAAATTTCATTTTTGTTAATCTTGAACTAGCCTTCTAGCATATATATACACATATATATATATATATATATATATATATACATACACACATAGCATATACACATTCAAACATCACAGAACTGTATACCAATGAGCAATATGTTTTCTTCCATTGATATATACTGTCTCTTATTCTCCTTGCCCTGAAGCAACCACGATTGCCATTTTCTTGTAAATCCTTTCAAAAATCTATTTCTATACAAGTAAATGTACAACTAAAAATACTAAAGACAGCATACTATACACAGTAGTCTGCACTTTGTCCTTTACATTAATAATTCCAATAGAATGTAAGCTCTAGGGAGGCAGGATTTTGTTTGTTTTTAGCATCTAGAAAAATATTTGACATGTACTAGAGGCTTCATAAATATTTGTTGAATGCTGAGCAATATTTGGAGATTTTCCATATCAGCATATACCAGGGATCAGCAAACTTTTTCTATGAAGGACTAGATAGTAAATATTTTAAACTTTGCAGGCCATATGGTATCTGTCACAATTACTCAAGCAGCCACAGATAATACATAAACAAATAGGTGTGACTGTATTCCAATAAAATTTTATTTACAAAAACATATGGTGAATCAGATTTGTTTTGTGGGCTATAGTTTGCTGGCCCCTGGTATATACACATCAATCTAGCCTTTTTCACAGTTGCATACTATTCCATCATATGGGTGTACTATAAATTTGTTATTGAGACCCCTGTTTATGTTCTTCTAGATTAATAGTCTTTTGCTATTATAATCAATGCTGTAACAATGTTTCAATGAGCAACATTTTTCTTTGTGCACCTGTCTAAAAACATCTTCCTAAATTGTAATGGCCAAGTAAAAGAGAACAGGGGTTCTTAATTAAACAGGTACTGCACAATTGCCATCTCAAGAGATTGCATTAATTTGTGCTCCCACCTCTAGTGTATGACATTGCCTGCTTCTCTACACTCTCTCAGTGCTGTGCATTATTAAATTTTCATTTCTGCTAATCTAGGAGGTGAAAACTAGGTGATCATTCATTTTCATTTTTATTTTTAAAATCATCCAAACATACAAAAAGCCCAGGAAGTCGTATAACAGACACAGCAAAAATTAAATAGATGCTAATATTTTACTTTATGTTCTGCACATCTCTCCCTCTTCTTTCTTTTTAAAGAGGAAATAAACTGTTATTCATATAGCTAGAATCCCACTTCCTACCCTTTCCCTCTCCCTCCGTCCTCAGAGGTAACTTCTACATTGAAGTTGATGTGCATCACTACATATATGTATATTATATAATAATATGCAATATATATAACAAATATGTATATGGATAGTGGTATATAATAATATAGAAAGTTATATATCATTCCATATATGTGTGTATGCATATATATAATATGTATACCCACATTAATATATGTATCTCTCTGTGTTTTTAAGTTTTACATAAGTGGTATCATACTGTCTTTTTGCAACTTGCTTTTTCAGTTTAAAATTATTTTTGAGGTTTATTCAGCTTGCTTTTATGTATTCAAAATTATGTTTGAGATTTATATGGCTATATGTATATCTAGTTCATTCATTTTAGCTATTATGTACTATTCCATTGTACAAAGAAACCACAGTTTAATTATCCATTCCCCTCCTGTGGGACAGTTAAAAGATGTCAAAGACTAACAAAGCTGGTCACTAATTAAAGTGGAAAAGACAGAGTTTAATCAGTAATATACTATCACAACAGGGACAAGAATCCAGTGTGAACTGAACTCAACTTTGATTTGTATAGAGGTGACTGGAAGATTTAAAGGGAGAATGAGGGAATAGGAAGGGGAGTGAGTAGGGACTCAGTAGAGTCAGGGAAGTGAAAAATTACAAAAAATGGGAAGAAGGTCTTGGTCCATGTGAAACCCATCTGGATTTGCTAACTAGCCCTTACTGAAGTTAGATTCCTATCCTCCCACAGAGACTGGGAGACAGGGGTGCTATCTTCAGATGTTGGCTGGAACAAACTGAATTCTTATGGCAGACTTGAATTTTCTCAGGCAGGCACTTTAAGGGGATCTAGGGTCATCCTAGGGATTTGACTTTGTGCTGTTAGAAATGTTGTTAATGTTTTCTTCAAGCCTTCATAGGCCAAGGTTGAGGTGTAGTCAAGAAAGGGCTCAGAGAAGGCTGGATAGAGTTTGGTCAAGGAGAGAATCTTTGTCAACGATCACCTCCTTTTTTGCAAGAAGAGTGCTGCAGAGCAAACCCTTGTACGTTTGTGTACTGGTGTGAGAGTTTCTTTAAGATAGAATCTTTTAGAATTTATCTAGCAGGTTTTCCTGTCCACACCAGAAACTGTCCCCCCACCATAAAAAAAAAGGATAGAATCTTAGAACTGGAATTACTATGATGTAAGGTGTGGCATCTTCAGTGTCATCAAATGACTCTCCAAAATAGTTGTACAAATTTTTTATATTCCTACGAGAAATGCATAAATGATCCAATTTCCCCAAATCCTTACCAGGGCTTTGATCCAACAGACCCAGATTAGAGTCAAGGCAAATAAGATGAGTCATGCGAGTGTATGGTGAGATTCTATCTTTGCTTAAAATTTTGATACTTTGTTCATCATGGATTTTTTTGGCATAAATTTTGAGTTTTGAAAATATTGCATTAAAATATTGTTTATCTTGACTGCTGAGATTTTTTGGCGTCCCCTTACATTTTGTGCCTAAGGAAAGAGTGCCTCACTCACCTCACCCTAGTCCCAGCCCTGCTCAATGTTAGTTAAATTTATTCCTTTTGGCCATACTGATGGGTACAAAATGGTCCCTCATTATCCTAACTTGCATTTGCCTGATTCTTAGTGAACTCAAGTATGTTTTCCTATGTTTATTAACCGTCTGTGAAGTACCTGTACATATCCTTTAATCAATTTTCTGTTGGGTAGTTTGCCTTCTCTTTATTAATTTATAGAATATATATTCTTCATTAAAAAAAGAAAAACCTCTGTTGGCTGTATGCATTGCAAATATCTTCTCAGTCTGTGTCTGGCCTCTTCGTTTGGTTTATGGTGTCTTTTAGTCACATAGAAATTTATAATATAATTTTAATGTGGTCAGATTCATCCATCTCTTCATTTCTAATCTGTGCTTTTCAGTGTGTTTTATTTAAAACATTTTCTCTACCCCACTATCAAAGCTCTTCTCCCCTCTTTCCTTCTGAAAGTTTTGAAGTTTTGCTTTTCATACTTAACTCTTTTAATTCAGCAGGATGAAGCATGAATCTAATTTTTGTCTTTTTTTCATATAGCTAGCTCGTTGCCCCCCAAATTTATTGAATAGTTCATCCCATTTTTTCTTAATTGATTTATAACGAAATCTATTCAGAGATAAAGCTCAGATATGTAAAATGGGTCTGTTTCTGGGTTTTCTCTTACATTCTATTAGTCTATCCATGTAATGATACTACACTTAAAAAATGATAGTTTTTGTTACAATTGTTCTATTTTATTATGTTATTGCTGTTAATCTCTTGCAATACCTTAATTTATAAATAAACTTTAACATAGGTCTGTATTATAGGAACAAACATCATATATATATAGGGTTCATTATCTGCAGTTTCATGCATCCCCTGGGGGTCTTGGAACACATCCCTCACAGATAAAGGGGGACCACTGTACAAAACCCTGCTTTATAATCAATATTTATTTCATAGTAGGTAAATCCTCCATTTATCATCATTATCATCATCATCATCATCATCTTCTTCATCTTCATCATTATTATCCTGACTGCTCTTGGCCTTTTATTCTTTAATATACATTTTAGGACAAACTTTTGAAGGAAAAATTTTGTTGGAATTGTATTTTGGGTTTATAGATTAACTTGGAGGAAATTATAATTTTTGTGAGATTGATTTTCCCATCCATGAACATGGCACATGAACATCGACAGTTCTCCATCTATTTATATATTTTTTATGCTTTTAATAATATTTTATAATTTTCTCCATAAAAGTCTTATACTTCTGTTGTCAGATTTATTGTTTAATACTTGTAGCCTTCTTTTTCTGTTGTAAATAGTGTCTATATTTGTTATTTTACTTTTAAATTATTTGTTCCTGATATATAAAAACACAACCTTTGTACGTTAATTGTATACCCAGCAATATTTTAGTTTTAAAAACTTGTAGTTTTTTCTTGGGTTTTCTGTGTAGGCAATCATATTATCTCTAAATAACGTCAGGTTTATTCTTTCTTTTCTATACTGAAATACTAGATTTTTTTTCCTTGTGTAGTTGTATTGGACAGGTCTCCCAATATAATATTGAATAAAAACAGTGGTACTAGGCATTCTTTATTTATTCTTGACTTTAAGGCAAATAAGTATTTCAAAGGTATCGTCAATTATAGTTGTTATACATTTTCCAGTAGTTAACTTTTATCAAGCTCAGCAAATTAACTTTTTAAAAGACTATTTTTTTAGAGCAGTTTTAAATTTACAGCAAAATTGAGAGGGAGACACGGAGATATACCCCACACATGCGTAGCCTCCCCCGTTATCAACATCATTCACCAGAATGGTACATTTTTTTGTTTTTACCAAGGATGGACTTACACTGACACATCATAATCACCCAAAGTCCATAGTTTACCTTAGAATGCACTCTTGGTGTTGTACATTTTATGGGTTTGATCAAATGCATAGTGGCATATATTCATCATTATAATATTATACAGAGCATTTTCACTGCCTTAAAAGTCCTCTGTGCTCTGCCTTTTCATCCCCATCCCCGACTGGCAGTCACTGATCTTTTCATCGCCATAGTTTTGACTTTGAGGAAATTAATTTTTATTTTCAGTTTTCTGAGTGTTTTTATGCTGAAAAGGTGTTGATTTTTATCAAAAGCTTTTCCTGCATTTCATCAAATTAGTTTTCTGTTTGCTCTTATAGCATTAACAGACATTAAATACTTTTTTTTCTTGAATGCTAAACCATTCTTTCAGTTTTCAGATATACCACACTTGGTCATGATGTAATACACAGATGGATTCATTTTGTAATATTTTCTTTAGTGTTTATGTGTCTATGTTCATAATTCAGTTTGGCTTATACTTGTTCATATTCATTCTCTCCTTTTCTGCTTTTGATGTCAAACTAAATATTTCTGTCAAAACTAAACTAGGCTCATTAGAGAACTGAGTACTTTTTCTGTAACATTTATGTAAATTAGAGATGATATGTTCTTTGAAAGTTTGTTTTTTGAAATTTGGTTGAAGGAATAGATTTTTAACTGTTCAAATTTTAAACAATAATTGTAGGGCTTGTTCGGTCTGTTTCTCTATGGGTTGGTTTGAAGAGAATTTTCCCTAAATTTAATTTGATTAGCATAAAGCTCTTCATAATCTTCTCTTCTGATGGTTTAAAATATTCTCACTAAAAAATGCATTTAATTACAATGGTGGGTACATGTTATTATGCATCTGTCTAATGCAAAGGCATTCTGTATAATGAAAAAAGCCAAGCTTTGGAGACAGTGAAAAGATCAGTGGTTACTGGGGGTTGAGGAGGCGGGAGTGAGTATGAACAGGCAGAGCACAGAGGATTTTTAAGGCAGTGAAAATACTCTATGATACCATAATGATGGATACACGTCACTATACATTTTCCCAAGCCCATAGATTGTACAACAGGAAGCGGGAACCCTAATGTAAACTGTGGACTTTGAGTGATTATGACAGCTCAGTGTGGTCTCATTGATTGTAACAAATGTGCCACTCCAGTGGGGGATGGCAGTCAATAATGGGGGAGGCTGTGTATGTGTCGGGGGACAGGAGGTATATGGGAAGTTTCTGTAGCTTCCATTCAATTTTGCTGTCATCCGAAAACTGCTCTGAAAAATAAAATATATTATTCATGTAATTATGGGTGAGGTTAAGCATTCATATATTTAAAAGCCACTTTTAAATATTTCTGGGAACTGCATGTCCATGTTGTTTGTCCATTTTTAATGGAGTTGTTTGTGTTTTCTGACAGATTTCTCAGAACTCTTTTTTTGTTTTTTTTTTGTTTTTTTGGCCTCGCTGCATGGCCTGTGAGATCTTTGGTACCCCACCAGTTCGGTTCCCCTGCACTGGAAGCGTGGAGTCCTAACTATTGGACCTCCAGGGAATTCCCTTAGAACTCTTTACATATAAATGGAATTAGGCCTTTGCCCTATGTTGTAAATATTGTTTCACTTTTCTTTTGATGTTTAGGATAGTTTGTGCTGTCAGAAGTTTAACATTTTTCTGTATTCAAATCTATCAGTCTTTTCCTGCATGACTCCTAGGTTTTGTGTGTTATTTAGAAAGGCCTTACTCAATATTAGATTATTTTATAAATACTCTGCCATATTTCCATCTAGTATTTTTATTATCTTATTTTTTATATTTAAATCTTCTATCTGGAATGTATTTTTGGTTAGGGAGAGCCAATTTAATAACAATCGATAACGTGAGTTATCAGTTATCAATTCAGTAACATCAGTTATTGAATAACTCATTTGCTGACAGATTTTAAATACCGTCCATAGAGTATAAAACTCCTATGTGTATAGGGGCTCTTCTGGGCACTGTGTTCTGTTACATTGACGAGTTTGTTTTCTTATTAGCCAATCCTGTATTGTTGTAATTACCAGAGTTTTATAGTATTTTTTTCAGTACTTTTCTGGCCAGTCTTGCGTGTTTATTTTTCCACGTGAACTTAATACCTTTATGTCTAAATCCAAAAAGTCCTGTTAGTATTTTCATTTGGATCACATTTAAGTTAATAGACTAAATTTTAGACTAATATGTAAATTGCTTTTTTACAATATTGAGTTTTTATATTCAAGAGCACTGTATCTTTCTATTTGCACAAATTTTGTTTTATTCCTCTCAGCAATAAAGTGGTCTTCATAGAAATCTTTTATGTTTTTCTTTAATATGTTCTAACTGGAATTTTTATTCCATTAGAATTTCCAATGATATGAAAGTTAATGGTTTCTTCATTTGTAAATTAGTGATGATAATAATAGTTGCTACTTCCTGGAGATGTTACAATGATTGAAGGAAATAACGTATTAAAGCACTTTGCACAGTGACTGATACATGATAACCACTCAATATTTGTCTGAGAATTTATTCCTTGACATTATGTAATGAACCTACCAGGGGTATACAGTACAGTGCTACCCAGATACCTGCTTCCTTGCCATAGTATCTAGACTCTGTATGCCTTGGTATCCCCATTGGAAATTGGGGCAAGCAATTCCAATCTCCATTTCAAGAAAAAGTGATGAGAATGACTAATTCTCTGACTAATTCTCTAACCACCAGCAATCAAAGCAATTTTCAGGAACTCTCTTCTCTGTGTTTTTATCTTTCTGTCCTGAGTGCCTAATAAAATACCAGATAGTATATTTTCTCCATACCCACCCCAAACTTCCCGATTACTGAGAAGATAATAGTGTGGAATCTCTAGCTATGGTTGGGAAACAAGATAATAGTGTGGAATCTCTAGCTATGGTTGGGAAACATTTTCTAGGGTGGTTAGCATTAGATGATAATAAAAGGAATTTTGGTGAGCTGGGCAGATGCTTTCTGCCTTGGAATACCTTGTCAGTTATTCCTAGTGGTCTGAGCTTTTGGCTCTGATGAGGCCAATTCTTAAAGCTTGAGATAGATAAAATCTCAACTTTTGACCCACCTGGATGGAAAGCCCTGGGGCTTTTACAGTAGGATACAGAATCATAATTGGCTGGAAGGAGGAACAATTTATCTAGGACTGTTGGCTGCAGTATCCAACCCATTCATGCATATCAGCACCAGCTCATAGGAGTCCCTTACAGGAAATGGATCTGGGTCTTGGAAGCAAGTATAGCTTTTAAGACTGGTACATGTTCTATGATTTCGGGGGTTCCAAGCTGGTCCCACCACCCTTTGGAATCCTTCTCTGTCAGATCATGTTGGCCCTTTATTCTGCAATTGAGAAGTAAGTCCATGGGAAAAAGATTGCGGTGACGTGCTATTAATTCAAAAGGAAAGACTTGTGTTAGCTGGCTAACATTTATAAGAGGAAGGCCTTGAATGTCTGGAGAAGGGGGTATTATATTGGGGAAATATTACTACAGAGTGTTGATAGTGGTTCTGAAAGGGAGAGTTCGGTCTTCTAAAGGCAAATTTCCTTATTGCCAAACTTCATACACTAATAGCCAAATGAACACAATCGCCATCCTTCTTATGTCCTGACTTCAGTGTTACTAGCTTTATGTATCCATCTAAATGAGCACCTGCAAGTCTGAAGGAAATGAGCATCTATATATAAGGCCTCTCCTTTCCCATTTATCTAAGCTCCGTCCTTCTTGCCTCAATACAACTATACATATATATTATCTCACTTACATTGTACAGAATCTAAGCACAATCTCAGAAAGCTTTTGCAGATTTGTGCCTCAGGAGCATAAAGAACCCCATGAATATCTATTGATACTTTTAGGTAAGGAACTTTGTTTTGGGGCATGAGCAGGCTAATGGGCTTATATAGCTTCATTCAGAATATCGAGTGGTTACTTGATCTAAAGTATAAGTTGTATCCCTGGCAACTGATCCTGGGGGACTTTCAATTTGATAAGGCATAACTAAGGTCAAGCCTTAGTTTTAATTCATTTATGAAACAGATATAATATATCAGGCACTGTGCAAAGCACTGAGGATACAAGAATGAACAGGGCATGGGCTCTGCTCTCAAGAAGATTGCAGATGAATAGGAAGATGGGGCTAAATGCAGTGGTAGAGAGAAGCACAGGGTCTGAGGCCTTGGGTACAGAGGTGATCACCCAGGGAGTGGTAAAGTAGAAACCTTGGAGCACAACAACATTTGAGGTTTGAGCAGAGAAAGAGATTCCAGACTAGGAGACCAGGGATGAATGGCAAGAAGAGGAGAGAAATGGGGAGAGAATGATTTCAAAGAAGTCAAAGAAAGAGAGGAGTTTTCCAGGGAATAGTCAGTAATGTCAAAGGGAACATAGAGATCAATTTAAGAAAATGACCGAAGCGTATCCATTGAATTTGGAATTATGGAGATCATTGGTGACTTCAGGGAGAGCAGTTTTAGTGGAATTATGAGAGAGGAAGACAATTCGCAGTAAGTAGAGGTATTAATGAGAGATCAGAGAGTTAAAATGGTGAGTGTAGGCTATCGTTTCAAAGATTTTGGCTGGGAAGGAAAAGGAATAAGAGGATGCCAGCTAAAAAGGATTGCAAGTTTAAGAATGTTTATAATTTTGTTTAAGGTAGGAGAGCCTTGAGCACGTTCCTATGCTGTGGAAGAAGAATCAGTAGGAGAAAGTGAAGTTGAGGATAAGGAGAGGGAGAGGATGCTTTAAACAATCAGTGTCCCTGAGAAGAGGTGGCAATAGGATCCAAGTAGGTGAGTTAGCCTTGAACAGGAAGAGTGACAGCTCACTCTTTGGGACTAGAGAAAAAGAGGCAACAGTGGGGTTGGTTGCTGCATGGGAAAGTCTCCCTTGATGGCCTTGATTTTCTCAGTGAAGCAAGAGGCTTAAGCATCTGTAGACAGTGATAGGAGAGGTGGCAGAGTAAGATTTATGACTGTCAGGTGTCTGGCTGAAACTATGGGGCCCAGGAGAGAATATGGGGAAAAATAAAAACTACTACTAATACTATTAAATATTTGGAATTTCATCAACCCTAACAGTTTGGGATTTTTAGGCTAGTGTGTAGAGAGACGCATTATCACCAAGCAAAGCTCAGCAATTTCTTTAGCTCCGGGTCTCAGCTGGGTTATTGAGGTAGCTCCGGTTCATGTTCAGAGCCTTCCTATCTTCCTCTGTAAACAGCTTTATACATACTACAAGTCCCCAAACTTTGAAATATGCCTGAAGATAATAATGATGATGATAAGGGACATTATCATTCATTCAGTGTTTCATAAGTGCCAGACTTATGAAACACTTATCATTCATTCAGTGTTTCATAAGTTTCATAAGTGCCAGACATTGTTTTAAGCTCTTTACGTGGATGAGAGTTAGCTAAGAAGGTTAATCCATGGAAATTGTTTGTGCGTGTGTGTGTTTGTGTGTGTGTAAAATAAACATCATATAGCTGACATATGTATAACATATATATTCCACACTGTGTCTGACACCCAGCGGAAACTCTAGTTTTTCGTTTCTTCCCACATGTTCCCCATCCTTCACCCTTTGCCCTTGCTACCCATCATTCCACAGGGCTGGGGCAGGAGAAAGGTGAATGCAGAAGGTGTCTCTGCATCATGGTCCCTGGTAACAGACTGGTTAGTGGAAAAGAGTGAAGCCCTTGAATTGCCTTTGGACTTGGTGTCTCAGCTTAGTCTCTCCATTCAGGTTGTCATGTTTTTGAGGGCAGGGGCTATGCTGGACCCCTGTTCAAGGCCCCCATAAGCACCGGCTCAGCGGTAGGCACACGGCTTAGTCTGGGCTCAGCTCCAGAGGTCCTAGTTTTCAGCAATTGCCAAAGCAGGTCTTGGAGGCAGGGCTCCCGGCTTCTCCGGAGCACAGAGAGCAGCAGCCCAAGCCACCCCGTAGCAGCCCTCTCGGCAGCGCCCTGCTGGGAACGGGGCACCTGCATCCCGGATGCAGTTCTGCCACCAACTGGCCAGATGACCCTGTGCCAGCCTCCCTGATTGCCTGGGCCTCAGGGTTTTCACCTGGGGAGCGAAGGTCATAAGTTTTGTTCTGCCTACTTCACAGAGGTTCTCTAAGGAACAGTTTGGATGACAATCATGAAAGCTCTTTGCAAAGTGAAAAGCGTGCAGATGTGAAGGGATGTTAATTCCCAGGGCCAGACCTTGACTCAGAAGAAGACAGAAAGGGAGGGACCCTCTGAAACCTGGACATATGGGGGCTTTAATTGGTTTTCCTCCTCTTTACCCAGCATCCGTGATGCAAGCTGGTACTGCATGTGGAACGCTCTGTCCTTTGAGATCCTCAGGGACAGGAGAATTTGTCAAGCAGTGAGGCAGCAACCAGCTCATGGCAGAGTGAAAAATAGATGAAATATGGTGGAGTTCTACTTGTGTTTCTTCAAACATTGCCTGGCTAATGGCAGTCAGGTGAAAGGCAGGACACTTGTCCTCTGTTCACTTCCCTAGTAAACCTTCCTCTCCTTGCAGGGTAGTCAGTCCCCACAGCTCTATTCTGAACGCTCTCTCCTTCCTTTATTTCCCTTCTTCCCCTGCATAACCTCATCCATTCTCTCAGCCTTGAGTGGTACTTCTCAAATCTGTGCCTGCAGTCAAGAGCTCTGACCCAAGCTCTGGATCTGAAACCACTTGGATGTCCTATAGGTGCCGCACATTCACCCTGTCCACAATCTGACTTCCCACTTCAAACCTGCTGCTTCTCTTTCAGCTTGAGCCATGCGGAAGAGATAACCTAAGAAGCAGAAAGGGAGATGGTTTGGATTTGAGGATACGAACCAGGCCTCTCTCTTGTGAAGCTGAGGAGAAAGGAATAAGGGTGAAGCCTAGAGAGCTGGATGGAATATAGAGGAAGCTTTGTGTTAACTGATTTCACTTCATATTCACAACCACTAATCTCAGCTGGGCCCTTGGTGCTGACTGCCACTCCTATACATTCCCATGGTTCATTTACTCTCTCACTCTTTATAATTTTCTTTCTTGTTCAACATCCCAACACTCCCTCCCTCAAGCCCCCTCACAGCAGCTGACCTTCTGAAGCAGTCAGAAGAGAACTCCCACATCTACCCACCTACTTGCAAATATACCCATATTGTTTCTCTTCTCTCTTGTTACTGTGGGAGAACAATCTCTGCTCCTATCTAAGGCCAACTACCCCATTTCTACACTACATCCCAACTCCTCTAGGTTACTCAAGGCTATTGCTCTAGCATTTCTCCCCTTGATCTTCTGCATCAGTGGTTTTCACTCTCTACTGGTTCATTCCTACCACTGTATAGACATACTGTTACTGCTTACATCTTAAAAAAAAAGAATCCTCCTGTTGACTCCACCTGACTCTATATCTACGGCCTAATTTTTCAGCTCACCTTCTTAGCAAAACTCCTCAAAAGAGTTGTCTCTCCTTATTGTCCCCTATGCTCTTTTGAGCTCACTCCAATCAGGCTTTTGCCTCCATCACTCCACCAAAATTGTTCTTTGTAAAAGTCACCAATGACCTCTAGTTTGTTAGATAAATGACAATTCCTATTCCTTACCTTGCTAGACCTATCAGCAGCAATTAATACAATGAATATACTTCCTGAAATGCTTTCCTTTTTAAAAAAGTTGAAGTATAGGTGATATATTTATTTTTTAACTTTAGTATTTTTTAATTGAAGTATAGTTGATGTACAGTATTATATATGTTACCGTGTACAAGATAGTGATTCCCAATTTTTAAAGGTTATACTCCATTTATAGTTATTGTAAAGTACTGGCTGTATTTCCCTGCGCTGTACAATATATGCTTGGAACTTATTTATTTTATACATACTAATTTGTACCTCGAACTCCCCTACTCCTATTTTGACACTCCCCCTTCCCTCTCCCCATTGGTAATCACTATTTTGTTCTCTATATCTGTGAGTCTGTTTTTTGTTGTTATAGTCACTAGTTTGTTGTATTTTTTAGAGTCCACATGTAAGTGATAACATACAGTACTTGTCTTTCTCTGACTTATTTCAGTTGACAAAACGCCTTCCAAGTCCATCCATGTTGTTGCAAATGGCAAAATTTCATTCTTTTTTATGGATGAGTAGTATTCCAGTGTGTTTGTTTGTGTGTGTCATATCTTCTTTATCCATTCATCTGTTGATGGACACTTAGATTGCTTCAATTATCTTGGCAGTTGTAAATAATGCTGCTATGCACATTGGGCTATGTGGATCTTTTCGAATTAGTGTTTTTGGTTTTGGGGGGATATAGACACAGGAGTGGAATTGCTAGGTCATATGGTAGTTCGATTTTTAGTCTTTTGAGAAACCTCCATACTGTTTTCCATAGTGGCTGCATCAATTTACATTCCCATCAACTGTGTACTAGGGTTCCCTTTTCTCCACATCCTTGCCAGCATTTGTTATTCGTATTCTTTTTGATGATAGCCATTCTGAAAGGTGTGAGGTGATATCTCACTTTGGTTTTGATTTGCATTTCCTTGATGATTAGCAATATTGAGCATCTTTTCACGTGCTTGTTGGCCATCTGAACTCCTCTTTGGAAAAATGTCTATTCAGGTCTTCTGTCCAATTTTTTTTAACATCTTTATTGGAGTATAATTGCTTTACAATGGTGTGTTAGTTTCTGCTTTATAACAAAGTGAATCAGCTATACATATACATATATCCCCATATCTCCTCTCTCTTGCGTCTCCCTCCCACACTCCCTATCCCACCTTTCCACGTGGTCACAAAATACCGAGCTGATCTCCCTGTGCTGTGTGGCTGCTTCCCACTAGCTATCTTTTTTTTTTTTTTTTTTTTTTTTTTTTGCAGTACGCGGGCCTCTCACTGCTGTGGCCTCTCCCGTTGTGGAGCACAGGCTCCAGACGCGCAGGCTCAGTGGCCATGGCTCACAGGCCTAGCTGCTCTGCGGCATGTGGGATCTTCCTGGACCGGGGCATGAACCCATGTCCCCTGCATCGGCAGGTGGACTCTCAACCACTGCACCACCAGGGAAGCCCTAGCTATCTATTTTTAATCAGTTTTTTTTTTTTTGATGTTGAGTTGTATGAGCTGTTTATATATTTTGGATATTAACCCCTTATCAGTCATATCATTTGCAAATATTTTCTCCCATTCAGTAGGTTGTCTTTTTGTTTTGTCAGTGGTTTCCTTTGCTGTGCAAAAGCTTTTAAGTTTAATTTGGTCCCATTTGTTTATTTTTGCTTTTATTTATTTTGACTTGGGAGACTGATCTAAGAAAATATTGCTACAACTTATGTCAAAGAATGTTCTGCCTATGTTTTCCTCTAGGAGTTTTATGGTTTCTGGTCTTACATTTAGGTCTTTAATGCACTGTAAGTTTATTTTTGTATATGGTGTTAGAGAGTGTCCTAATATCATTCTTTCACATGTAGCTGTCCAGTTTTCCCAGCACCACTTATTGAAGAGATGGTCTTTTCTCCATTGTATATTCTTGCCTCCTTTGTCGTTTAATAGATTAATTGGCCATATGTGCATGGGTTTATTTCGGGGCTCTCTATCCCGTTCCATTGATCTATATTTCTGTTTTGTGCCAGTACCATACTATTTTGATGACTGTAGCTTTATAGCATAGTCTGAAGTCAGGGAGCCTGATTCCTCCAGCTCTGTTCTTCTTTTTCAAGATTTTTCTGGATAATCTGGTTAGCTATTTGGTTAATCAATTTACTTCATCAGTATATTACAGTTTTCAGAGTACAGGTCTTTTACCTCCTTAGGTAGGTTTATTCCTAGGTATTTTATTCTTTTTGATGTGATAGTAAATGGGATTGTTTCCTTAATTTCTGTTTCTGATAGTTCATTGTTAGTGTACAGAAATGCAAGTGATTTCTGTATATTAATTTTGTATCCTGCAACTTTACTGAATTCATTGATGAGCTCTAGTAGTTTTCTGTTGGTGTCTTTAGGATTTTCTATATATGGTATCATGTTATCCGCAAGGAGTGACAGTTTTACTTCTTCCTTTCCAGTTTTACTTCTTCCTTCCTTTGTATTCCTTTTATTTCTTTTTCTTGTCTGACTGCTGTGGCTAGGACTTCCAATACTGTGTCGAATAAAAGTAACAAGAGTGGGCATCTTTGTCTTGTTACTGATCTTAGAGAAAATGCTTTCAGCTTTTCACTGTTGAATATGATGTTAACTGTGGGTTTGCCATATATGGCCTTTATTTATGTTGAGGTAGGTTCCCTCTGTGCCCACTCTCTAGAGAGTTTTTATCATAAATCGATGTTGAATTTTGTCAAAAGCCTTTTCTGCATCTATTGAGATGATCATATGGTTTTTATTCTTCAATTTATTAATGTGGTGTATCACAATGATTGATTTGTAGATATTGAAAAATTCTTGCATCCCTAGGATAAATCCCACTTGATCATGGAGTATGATCCTTTTAATGTGTTGTTTGATTCGGTTTGCTAACATTTTGTTGAGGATTTTTGCATCTGTGTTCATCAGGGATATTGGCCTGTAATTTTCTTTTTCTGTGATATTTTTGTCTGGTTTGGGTATCAGGGTGATGGTGGCCTCATAGCATGAGTTCAGAAGTGTTCCTTCCTCTGCAATTTTTTTGGAACAGTTTCAGAAGGATAGGTGTTAACTCTTCTCTAATTGTTTGGTAGAATTTACCTGTGAAGCCATCTGGTCCTGGACTTCTGTTTGTTGGGAGTTTTAAAATTACTGATTCAATTTCAATACTGGTAATTGGTCTATTCATATTTTATATTTCTTCCTGGTTCAATCTAGGTAGATTGTCCTTTTTAAGAATTTGTCTGTTTCTTCTAGGTTGTCCAATTTTTTGGCATATAGTTGCTCGTAGTAGTCTCTTATGATCCTTTGTATTTCTGTGGTGTTGGTTATAACTTCTCATTTTTCATTTCTGATTTTATTGATTTGGGCCCTCTCCTTTTTTTTTCTTGATGAGTCTGGCTAAAGGTTTATCAATTTTGTTTATCTTTTCAAAGAACTAGCTTTTAGTTTCATTGATCTTTTCTATTTTTCTTTTGTCTCTATTTCATTTATTTCTGCTCTGGTCTTTATGATTTCTTTCCTTCTACTAACTTTGGGTTTTGTTTGTTCTTCTTTCTCTAGTTCCTTGGAATACTTTCTTTACTTGACTTCCAGGACTTGGAGCTCTTCTGGTTATCCTCCTACCTCACTGGCTGCTCCTTCTCTGTCTCCTTTACTGATTCCTCTTCCTCTGTTTCCTCTAATCTCTGTGATCTACAGGGTTACATCTCACAACTCTTTTCTGTCTCTACTCATTCCCTTAGTGATCTCATCCAGATTCATGGCTTTAAATACTAAATATAAAATTATGACCCCCAATTTGATATCCCCAGCCCAGACCTCTTCTCTAACTTGAAGACTCATACTTACAAAACAGAGTTCCTTTTCTTCACCTCCAAACCTGTTTCTTCCATAGCCTTTCCCATCTCAGTAAATGTCAACTACATCCTCGAATCTCCTCTCTCTCTTTTGTTCTCCCTCCACATGCAATATTTAAGGAAACCATGTTAGCATTACCTTCAGAATATATACAGAATTTAACCACTTCTCACCATTTCCATTGCCATCCTGGTCCAGGCAACATGATTTCAAGCCTGGATCATTACAGAAGCCTCGTCTAACTAGACTCCCTGCTTCTGCCCTATACCCCTACATTTTATTTTCCACACAGAAGTATGAGTGAACCTTTTGAAACCTAAGTCAAGTCGTATCACTCCTCCATTCAACACCCTCCAATGGCTCCCATTTCACTTAGAGGAGAAGCAAAGCTTTTATAATGGCCTGTAAGATCCTATCTAACATGGCAGTGATCCCCATCCTTTACCTACTCTGATCTCATCTCCAACCATTCTCCCCTTTTGTTTACTTTGCTCTAGCCACACAAGTCTCCTGGCTCTTTCTAGAACATGTCAGTCATATTCCTGCTTATGGGTCTTTTTCCTTGTTGTTACTTCTGCCTGGAAGGATTTTCCCCCATGTATACATATGACTTGTTCTGTCAATGAAGGAAAGAACCAAAACAATTAGTGAATGATAAACAACCTCCTGAAACCCTCAAACACCCAAGGCTGTAAGGCCATTCTTCTTTGTCTTTATATATACTCTCTTTGAGCAGAGAGTCAGCTGTCACCTATAAGGTCATGACCCCCAAATCTCTCTATCCAGTCCAGATATGTCCCCTGAACTTCAGACTCACATCTTCAGTTGGCTACTGGCAGAGCAACTGCAAATGGTTCTGGAGGAAGTGGGGACCTTAATCTAGCTTGGTGCTCTGCTCACCAAGTCCTGTACCAGGCTGCATTAGATTGAGTAAAGGGGTGCTTTTTGTTCACATGAAGGTGCTAACTGTCCACTGACCAAGTCTTGTGCTCAGGACTGTCTACCTGGAGAGATCGCCTTGTTAAATATTCACACAAAAGCTCCAAAAAGACTAGCTGTAACTCTGCCTCCCAGGCATCACTGCCTAAATGTTCCACTGGCACCTCAAACACAACATGTCCAAAAATGAACTCATCTTCTCTATCTCCACTGTGAATCCACTCCTGTTCTCGACTTCCAAATGTCTGTTAGCATCATCATTTTCCCAGTCATTTAAGCTCCAAACCTCAGACATCTTCCTCCCACTACCTTCTGCCACTTGAAGGCAGTTTCAGGTTCTGTCAGTTCCATTTCCATGATATTTCCTGTCTCTGGAATCCTGAGACCTCACTGTATCCACTTGAGTCTAATCCTGTCCTAAGTAATTCTAAGAGCTGTTTAGGAAATTCACTTAGCAAATAGCTATGGAATTTGTGAGTTGCAGATGAGTAATTATCCATTTAAACTATAAACCTGGTTTAAGTAGAAAATCTAAGAAAAGATTAGAGAAGAATACCTCCTTTCCATGTTCCTGATCTGGACAGGAATGGTTAATGCAGAGGGAATTATAGACTTCCTCAGTATATTGAGGTGGGAATTCGTAGCCCCATTCCTATTTTATAATACAACCCACTATGGCATACTCAAATATTCTGAACTTTTGTTTTCTCGTCTGCAAAAATGAGGTAATTGAATAAGATGAACTCTCAATTTCCCCTTGCTCTAATAGTCCAAGTTTCCAAGACTTTTGCTGAAACAGACACTTCATATCAGGGAAAAAGAAGAGGGGGATTAGTCCTTATTAAGTACTTCCCATATGTACCAGACTTGTTATATCCATTATGCAATTTAATACTCAGTAATAATTAATAATTCTGTGAGGTAGATACTGTTATGCCTGTTTTTCAGTTGAAAAAACTGAGGTTCAACCAAGTTAAATAAAAATTTTAGGGTCACACACTTGATAGAGGCTGGGCTTGACCTCAGGTGTCTTTGCCTTGAAAGCCTATCTCCCAGATATAGACATAGAATTTGCTCCTGTGATTTTTCACTTAGTTGCCTTACTTTAATCCCAAGCTGGAAGACAATTTGTTTTCAAACCAAGTGCACTCAAGTCCATTCTCTACATCTGTGTCTTTATTCCTGTCCTGCCCCTAGGCTTTGTGACCACCTAGAGGAGTGGGATAGGGAGGGTGGGAGGGAGACACAAGAGGGAGGAGATATGGGGATATATGTATATGATGTATAGCTGACTCACTTTGTTATAAATCAGAAACTAACACACCATTGTAAAGCAATTATACTTCAATAAAGATGTTAAAAAAAAAAAAAGAAAAAACAAGTGCATTGAACCAATCGTCTAAGCATCATTTACAGTCAGTTGAACTCTGGAGCTCACTCTTCTCTTCCTCTGATTGTCCAGTTCACTTCTAGCTACATACTGCAGTAATCTTGAAGCATGGTGTTCCTCCAGGGAAAAACATAATCATGCATAGTTTTGTGGCGTGAGCAAGATTAATTATGAAGAAGCATAATTAGAATGCTAGGCGAGATCATTTATAATATCATTCAAGTCAAATTCTTGGCAGTATCCTTAGAGAGGACCCACTCCCTTCCCTCTTTTGCTCTAATCAAGTCCCCTTTTTCTGATACTCTGGAAGAACTCTGTTGGGAAAGTCCACCTTTAGGTGAGAAAGTTTAACCACATCCATTGGGATCACATCTACCAGTTGGAAAGTGAAAGAATCAACCTGTTGGCTAGGCACATTGGAATCTCTTGAGGTGCCATGACTGATTTGGATGATTTTTTTTAAATTACCAATGATGAATTAAAGTTCTTTCTACAATATTGCAAAACCACAAAACATTTACTAGTTTAAAAATGTAGTTACGTATCTGGAGTTCGGTTTTTCAATTCTGTTGAAAACAAATGACTATTTTGATAAACATAAGCAGGAGTGGAGTACTTTAAGAGATATTAGCCATTAGTGCTTTTGCACAGATTAATTTTTATGACAGCAACATTATCCAGCAGGACTCCTAGGGAGAGAGACATAGAACAGGTAACTTTTGATGGGAAGAAGAGAGGTTATAGAGTTTGGGCAACGGTTTCAGTTGCTATAACTGAATTAGCCTATAATTTCATTCTTTTTTCTGTCTTTCGAGGGCTAAGTCCTCATCTAGACAGCTAGCAGGCAGGCCTGTGCCATTCATTGAAGAGAAAATGGATTGGCAGTTAGGAGGTGGCATGATGATGTTTGGTGCCTGCTTGGAGGAAGTAGGGTATACCTGAAGAGAATGGGGCTCTCTCCAGGCTTAATTTAGAGAAGTGAGTAATGTGAAATGCCACTTCCTTTCTGTATCCCAGGCTGTAAAGAAGGAGCATTTGAGGGGCAGTGAGCTTTTTATAAAAGGCCCTTCAGTAACACAGAGGTAACCAATGCATAGGCCAGCTGTGTCTATCAGCGATCATAGTTCCTCAGGGGTAAAGAAGTAGAATCAAGAATCAGTGAGGCACCCACTCTAAGCCGTGGAACTGCTGTGAAATATGTGGTCCAAGAGAGTGCAGAAACCAGAATGGAACAACAGTAGTCCACATCAGTTAGGGTTTGCAGAAAAGAGATAAGAACAGCACAGTGGGAGCTAACTTGCTACTCTGATGAGATTAAGGAGAACAAAGCAGGGCTTTCAGAGACAAAAGGATAAGGTGGAAGAATTGAGTGATTCATGTATAGGAGAGAGCGTGAGATTAGCAATGACTAAAAAATTGTCAGAAGCCTGAGCTGTTTTGAGATCAATCTTTTGAAAGGAGCAAGATCAGAAAATAAATCCTTGAAAGTTTGAACATTTTGAAGGTTTGGCAGGAATTGGTATAGACCAAATTGCCCCCAGCCAACTGCTTAATTTACTTCGTTTGTTCTGAGACTACTCATCCATATGATTAATTGCTTTTGACTGTGCCTTTTAGATGTTTGCACACAGCAGTACTTTGTTCCATTCATTTATTCATTAAGCATTTAATAAAAACCTCTTGTATACCTAGAACTGAGGTTGAAGCTATAAACACTTAAGAAAAAAAAAAAAAGAATTGGAGACATACATGTTTCCTGCCCATGAGGAGTTTATGATATTGTTTGGGGGGCAAGATTTTCAATCATTAAACAATTTAAAAATCATGATTATGCAGACATGTTCTTGAAAGAAGTCAAGAAATTCACAATTTGTGAGTTAAATAGTTTGTTTGGTATGCTAGCCCTGAATGAATGATCATGTCTAACATTATTTTCTGTAGGGAAATTGACTCCAAGCTGTGAATTTAGAAGCAAAGGGGTCGTTGTGAGTTGGGGTTCATCAGGGACACGGATGTTAAGCTGGGCCTGGATGGATGACCACGGAGGAGGGGGAAAGCAATAGGCACAGATCCAGAGGCCAGAGTTGCAAAGGTGCACTCATTAGCAGTAAATAGTAAGGTTTGATTGGAATCTAGGTTTCATGTTGAGGAGATAAGTCAGGCTGTTAAGGTGAAGTCTCTTGAATGTCAATCTGAAAGTATTGATTTGAATTCTATAGGGCTTTTGAGTAGAAGAATGGCATGATTGCTTCTAATTTCTTCTTTGGTCACTTAACAGTATAGCATGTCTATTTCACACACCATAGAGTCTTTGAATAGTGTGTACTTTAAGCTCAAGCAGTTAAGTAAGAATAAGGTATTAAGGACTGTTTCCCAGACTTTTGTCTTCCAGGATCCATGTGGCCATTTAGAGCCTAAAATTAATATTCACAGTTGAAGGCATTAGGTGTGATGCTCTCCTGGACCTAAGTGTGCCACCCTGGCATTTCTGTACCCAGGTGAAATCTCATGACAAAAGAACCATTCCATTTAACAAAACCAGTTCCAACATCTATGGACAATCACCATCTGGTTATAACAAACTACACAATAACCTTAAAAATGGGAACACTCTTTTCCCCCTATCATATGAGGAATGAGCTTTCAGGAAGGTGAATAGTAGTGCCTAGGAGCACAGGGTTTTTAAAGCCACACAGATCTAGGGTTGGAATCTGACTGTCACTTCCTAGCTGGGTCACTTTAAGTAAGTTTCTTTACCTCTCTGAGCCTCAGTTTCTTCATCTCTAGAATGGAAACAAGCATTCATATCTCAAAAGGTTTAGGATTAATTAACATCGTGCATTCAAAGCTTTCAGTACAGAGTCTCTGGCACATGGCCTTCAGCATTCACTAAGTGTCATCATTTGTTGAAAGTGGTGTTGAGGCTTCTGAGTGCAGACAGCATGGAAGGTGGAGGAGTGGGGTGGTTAAGATAAGGGCATGGCTTCTGGAGCTAAGCTGCCTTGACTTGAACACCAGTTCTGCTCTGTGACCTTGTGCAAATAACTTAAGCTTTCTATGTCTGAATCTTCTCATCCGCAAAATGAGTATAATAATGATGGCTGAGTAATATTCCATTGTGTATATGTGCCACATCTTCTATGCCATAGAATTATGAGGATTAAGTAAGTAAATACATGTAAAAAGCGCCAAAACACTGCCTGGCACATAGCAAACCTCAAAAAATGTTAGCTACTATTATGTGCCAGGCACTATATGCTGAAAGTTTTTCATGCTTCATCGCCTTTAACCCTCAGATGCCTTACGAGGAGGGAGATATTATTATCCCCATTTCATAGAAGAGGAAATTGAGGCTCAGATGAGTTCTAGTTAGTAATGGGTCAAAGGTCACACCACTAGTAAATAACTCAAATCCAGGTCTGTCTGACTCTAAAGCCCTGTAAGCCTCTTAACCACTGCTCCATAGTAAGGCTTGCTTTTTTCAGGAGCAGTTCAGATGTGGTATGCCAGGGGCCAGTGAGAAGGGAAGGGGACTCATCTGGCAGGAAGGTAAATTTGATGTGACAATCGTTGAATTTGCAAGGCTGGAGGGGACTTTCACAGGAGGATGTCTTGCTATTTTCTGTAGAAAGACGTGTCCCCTTTAGAAGCAAGCAGTCTGTTCTGAGACCATGCTGTAAAACACTTCGGGAGATTTGTGGTGCTTAATTAGAAAACTTGGGCCTATTTTAAAATAGCAATAATGCAAACTTCTACTTTAAAGGGCAAAAAGCTAATGAAGAGTAGCTGTAGAATGAAGAGCCACCCTCCTAACTGAGAAAGGTCAGTTATGCCAAATGAATAAAGTATTAAGAATCAAACAGGAAGCAAGGTTAAGAACACAAAAGAGCTGAGGTGGGTGGAAAAAAATCTCGTTAAGTCACATCCACAGCTACAGAGTAGGACTCAAGAAGCAGGGCAGCAGCAGAAAGGGAAGATCCTAGAGTATTAACCACTTGACAGTACTTGGTTAGGGTCTCCCTTTCCACATGGTCTTTAATTACAGAGTAATTCCTGTTTTTCTGCTTTCCTTTACAGGGCTTGCAATCTGAAATTCTACTTTTTGAGATTTATTTCTTTCCCATAATCAAATAATGATAGCCCTGATAGTGGGATAATAATCATAGCTAAAACTAATAGAGCGTGTATCATGAGCAGGACACTGTTCTAAGTGCTTTACATATGTTAACTCATTTAATCCTTACAACAATCTTGTGAGAAAGATCCTATTATTATCCCCATTTCATAGATGAGAAAACTGAGGCATAGAGAAATTAAGGAATTTATGAAAATCGTATAGCTGATAAATAGCAGAGCCATGATTCAAACCCAAGTACTCTGGCATCAGCATCTGCATGTTATTCATCACATTATACTGCTTCATTGGACCATTATTTGCCACTAACGTGTTAGTTTGATCTAGTTTTTCTGCTTTTTTTCCAGTGTGATCACTGTCCAAGAGCTAGGTAGAAAAAATTCTTGAAGTCACCAAATTCATATGTGGGAACCAGACACAGAGCTGAATAAAGTTCTGGGTCTCCCTCCAGGGGAGGATGTGTTGTGTGTGTTTAGCTATTAAAAGAGTATCATGACAATTCCAGGGGAAGGGCCACAATTAACTTGGACTAACCCTAAAGTTAATTGTGGCCCTTCCCCTGGAATTGTCATGATACTCTTTTAATAGCTTCTTCAATGAGAGAATTGAATACGGTGTTTAAAATCACCACCCATGGAGGCATACAAACGGGTTCAAATGCAGGCTTTGAAATTTGCTAACCGTGTGACTTTGTGTAAATTAAGTTTTCTGTGTATTGGTAAAACTGGTAAATGAGGAGAAAACTAGGACCAATCTCACATGATTGTTGGAAGGAGAAATGAAATGATCAATGTTTGAAAAAAAAAAAAAGAGTAAGCACTCAGTTCATTTGGCAGTTATTCCCTCTGGGGAGCTTTTGGGAGCCTGAGTAGTTCATTCTGAGCCTAACTCAAGGCATTTTTGCCTTTTCAGGTCGTCTTTCAGAAGGTCTCTGAGGTCTTCATTCATTAGTCTTTATGGATTTTCTTTCCCCTACATTTGGCTTTTGATTTAAAGGAAGAGGACATTTATTCAAAGCAGTCAACCTTTTGACAGCCTCGACCATATTCTTTGCTAAAATGTGTCAGTAAATCCAATCATTTTGCTCAGGGGCAGAAGTGAAAAGAAACATGAACAAGAGATTGATGTTGAAAGGGCACCAAGATGGCAGGACCTTTTTTTTAATGAAGCCTTTTCCAAAGTGTGGTCTGTGGAACGTTAGTCTCATGAGATGCTCCTGGGAGAATAAAAAAAAAAAAAAACAAACAAGGTTTGCATTGTCAAAAAGTTTGGGCAATAGAGCATACTATATCTCCTTCTTAGAGAGCCATACTCCACACTAGTCTGTTAAAAGCTCTAAATAATTTTATAATATTTAAATCTGTTTAACTTTGTCTTATCCAACACTTAAACATTAATTTGACCTCAGAACCTTTCAGAGTGGGAAATTACCTTGATTCAATGGTCATCTCCAAGTATGCTACCAGGCAAGGTATCCTAGAGGTCATGGGGCAGAAAGGCTCATAGACTGAATTAAGATGTTTGAATCATATGGTTTATTAAATCAATTTAAAATGTACATTGAGGGCTTCCCTGGTGGCGCAGGGGTTGAGAGTCCACCTGCCGATGCAGGGGACGCAGGTTCGTGCCCTGGTCCAGGAAGATCCCACATGCTGCAGAGTGGCTGGGCCCGTGAGCCATGGCCGCTGAACCTCCGTGTCCGGAGCCTGTGCTCCGCAACAGGAGAGGCCACAACAGTGGGAGGCCCGCGTACTGAAAAAAAAAAAAAAAGTACATTGAAAAGCAAAGGAAAATAGATGGATGTCTTAATGCATAGGATATGGGGCTGCTGATACAGCTCATCAGTTCATTAAAATTTGCCTATTAAACTAGTTATTTTCAGATAATAGTAACATTTTAAAAATTGTTTTATTGGCATATACTTGATTTACAATGTTGTGTTACTTTCTGCTGTACAGCAAAATGAATCAATTATACATATACGTATATCAACGCTTTTTTAGATTCTTTTCCCATATAGGTCATTACAGAGTATTGAGTAGAGTTCCCTGTGCTATACAGTAGGTCCTTATTAGTTGTCTATTTTATATAGTAGTGTGTATATGTCAATCCCAATCTCCCAATTTATCCCTTCCTCCCTCACCATCCCCCCTCAGATTACAGTAACATAATTGACATGTTGAGTGTTAGACACTGTACTATTGTTTGTATATATACTTAACACAGCCTTAGTTTTGCATATTTTGTGGTGGGGAAGTGAATAAAATGTTCAGTTCACAAAACGCACACTTGGTTTTGTCCTACGTCAATGATTGGAGTACCTAAATTTTCTTATTTACAGCCATCGCTATAGATTTTAATAAAAAGGAAATAAATGATCAGACTTTGGGTGTCAAGCTGGTGGTGGATTGGACACATGCATTTAATTTCACTCCGAAAGTTTTCCCCATTTCTTGGGTCCAGTGAAAACTTCTGGTGTAATTCAGACAAGGGCAAGGGTACTGTATTAAAACCAGGGGAAATGAGTGAATCTATGCATACTAAAGTCAGAAGCCACCTTTCTTTTCCCTCTACTCAACTCTTAGAATGTTAGCAGCCAGAGCTTTACTCTGCAGACAGCAGATTGGAATCATATTTTCTGGGAAATCTCAAAAAATTTAGGAAGAAAGGCCCAAAGATACTGACACTGGAAAGTTCACCAGACCTCCTGAAATGCCTCTAAACTACAATAAAAGAATTACCTTTTAGAGGTGTAAAGCCCACTGGGATAGAGAGAAATACAAGGAAGATAACAATAATATTTTGGAAGATGGAAAACAGATAGATCAAGGTTAACTGAATTAGCAAATCTAAGAAAGATAAATTCTAGACTGGCAGTGGGGAAAGCTTAGAGTCCACCTGGTTTACCCTGCAGAGTCATCAAAATGATAACAGTTGGAGGCACCCTGTAGCTCTGGAACTGGCCATAAAGTAGAAGCTATTAAAGGAAGATTGATGGAAAGCTGTTAAAGAAGTAGAACACTAGATCTGTTCCCTCGCCTCGAAACTTCTAGGTCATTGCCCCGCCTCTACCTCAGCAGAAACTAGAGATTTATTCTCTAGAGATGGTGAAACATTGGGTCTCTGGACTGGGTGATACCATGAACAGCTGACAGCTTGAATATCATAAGTAACATGGGATTATGTGAAATGAATCCTGAATGCTGAAACCCTGGGCTTTTCCTCCCTCTAGGTCTGTTCAAAAAAATTATCCAAAAGTTGGAAAGAAGAATAAAAGAGTATAGCATGTTCTTTTGATGTCATGGGAACATTGTTTAATAAGCCCACCCAATGATGATTTAATTATCTAGGGAAATATACATATATTTGACTCTGCTATTTATATTAAGGGCTCTGACTCTGTGGAGTTTTATGTTAACTTGCAAATCTTACCCAGTAGAAACACAAATAATTTTTGTCCAGAAGAAAATATAACTTCAAAATTATAGTTTTTATTGCCTTGTCAGATATTAATCAGTTGTGTATCTAATCTAGCAGTCTTATTCTAAAATTGCTTCTTATATGACTCTAAGTAATGTCTAGTTCCTCAAAATGTTCTTTGAATCTGCTTGACCCTAGCTTTGTACGAGACTCATGTTTTTAATTTTATTAACATTTTATTTGGCAGTTTCTCAAATGTTGGCAGTCAGACCTTTACCTCTAGGTAGGAAAAGGAAAGAGTATTACCCGGGAAATTTGACTAGCCAAAGAGAAAAAACCTAAAGATACTGACATCCAGTTTCCTAGCAAATGACCCAGGCAGACCACCTGTGTTTAGGATGACCATATATATTATCATACAAAATAGGACATTTTTGAGAGTAAGGGGAGGCTTTACTTTTCAAATTAATTTTATATTGAAACATAGTTGATTTACAAAGTTTTTTTTTCACATCTTTATTGGAGTATAATTGCTTTACAATGTTGAGTTACTTTCTGCTGTATAACAAACTGAATCAGCTACACATATACATATATCCTCATATACCCCCCTCTTATGTCTCCCTCCCACCCTCCCTATCCCACCCCTCTAGGTGGTCACAGAGCACCGAGCTGATCTCCCTGTGCTATGTGGCTGCTTCCCACTAGCTATTTTACATTTGGTAGTGTATATATATGTCCATGCCACTCTCTCACTTCGTCCAAGCTTACCCTTCCCCCTCCCCGTGTCCTCAAGTCCATTCTCTACATCTGCGTCTTTATTCCTGTGCTGCCCCTAGGTTCTTCAGAACCATGCTTTTTAGATTCCTCATATGTGTGTTAGCATACGGTACTTGTTTTTCTCTTTCTGACTTACTTCACTCTGTATGACAGATTCTAGGTCCATCTACCTGACTACAAATAACTCAGTTTTGTTTCCTTTTAAGGCTGAGTAATATTCCATTGTATATATGTGCCACATCTTCTTTATCCATTCATCTGATGATGGACACATAGTTTGCTTCCATGTCCTGGCTATTGTAAATAGTGCTGCAATGAACACTGTGATACATGACTCTTTTTGAATTATGGTTTTCTCAAGGTAAATGCCCAGTAGTGGGATTGCTGGGTCGTATGGTAGTTCTATTTTTAATTTTTTAAGGAACTTCCAAACTGTTCTCCATAGTGGCTGTATCAATTAACATTCCCACCAACAGTGCAAGAGGGTTCACTTTTCTCCACACTCTCTCCAGCATTTATTGTTTGTAGATTTTTTGATGATGGCCATTCTGACTGGTGTGAAGTGTTACCTCATTGTAGTTTTGAATTGCATTTCTCTAATAATTAGTGGTTTTGAATATCCTTTCATGTGTTTGTTGGCAATCTGTATATCTTCTTTGGAGAAATGTCTATTTAGGTCTTCTGCCCATTTTTGGATTGGATTGTTTGTTTTTTTGGTACTGAGCTGCATGAGCTGCTTGTATATTTTGGAGGTTAATCCTTTGTCAGTGGCTTCATTTGGAAATATTTTCTCCCATTCTGAGGGTTGTCTTTTCGTCTTGTTTATGGTTTCCTCTGCTGTGCAAAAGCTTTGAAGTTTCATTAGATCCCATTTGTTTATTTTTGGTTTTATTTCCATTTCTGTAGGAGGTGGGTCAAAAGGATCTTGCTGTGATTTATGTCATAGAGTGTTCTGCCTATTTTCTCCTCTAAGAGTTTTATAGTGTCTGACCTTATATTTAGGTCTTTAATCCATTTTGAGTTTCTTTTTGTGTATGGTGTTAGGGAGTGTTCTAATTTCATTCTTTTACATGTAGCCATCCAGTTTTCCCAGCACCACTTACTGAAGAGGTTGTCTTTTCTCCATGGTATATTCTAACCTCCTTTATCAGAGATAAGTTGACCATATATGTGTGGGTTTATCTCTGGGCTTTCTATCCTGTTCCATTGATCTATATTTCTGCTTTTGTGCCAGTACCATACCATCTTGATTACTGTAGCTTTGTAGTATAGTCTGAAGTCACGGATCCTGATTCCTCCAGCTCCGTTTTACTTTATCACGATTGCTTTGGCTATTTGGGGTCTTTTGTGTTTCCATACAAATTGTGAAATTTTTTGCTCTAGCTCTGTGAAAAATGACATTGATAGTTTGATAGGGATTTCATTGAATCTGTAGATTGCTTTGGGTAGTAGAGTCATTTTCACAATGTTGATTCTTCCAATCTAAGAACATGGTATATCTCTCCATCTGTTTGTATCACCTTTAATTTCTTCCATCAGTGTCTTATAGTTTTCTGCATACAGGTCTTTTGTGTCCTTAGGTAGGTTTATTCCTAGGTATTTTATTCTTTTGGTTGCAGTGGTAAATGGGAGTGTTTCCTTAAGTTCTCTTTCTGATTTTTCATCATTAGTGTATAAGAATGCAAGAGATTTCTGTGCATTAATTTTGTATCCTGCTACTTTACACAATTCATTGATTAGGTCTAGTAGTTTTTGAGCAGCCTCTTTAGGATTTTCTATTTATAGTATCATGTCATCTGCAAACAGTGACAATTTTACATTTCTTTTACGATTTGGATTCCTTTTATTTCTTTTTCTTCTCTGATTGCTTTGGCTAAAACTTCCAAAACTATGTTGAATAATAGTGGTGAGAGCGGGCAACCTTGTCTTGTTCCTGTTCTTAGTGGAAATGGTTTCATTTTCTCGCCATTGACAACGATGTTGGCTGTGGGTTTGTCATATATGGCCTTTATTGTTAGGGTACCTTCCCTGTATACGTACTTTCTTCTGGTGGGTTTTTATCATAAATAGGTGTTGAATTTTGTCGAAAACTTTTTCTTCATCTATTGAGATGATCATATGGTTTTTATCTTTAAATTTGTTAATATGGTGTATCACATTGATTGATTTGTGTATATTGAAGAATCCTTGCATTCCTGGGATAAACCCCACTTGATCATGGTGTATGATCCTTTTAATGTGCTGTTAGACTCTGTTTGCTAGTATTTTATTGAGGATTTTCCCATCTATGTTCATCAGTGATATTGGCCTGTAGTTTTCTTTTGTGTGTCATCTTTGTCTGGTTTTGGTATCAGGGTGATGGTGGCCTTGCAGGATGAATTTGGGAGTATTCCTCCCTCTGCTGTATTTTGGAAGAGTTTGAGAAGGATACATGTTAGCTCTTCTCTAAATGTTTGATAGAATTCGCCTGTGAAGCCATCTGGTCCTGGGCTTTTGTTTGTTGGAAGATTTTTAATCACAGTTTCAATTTCAGTGCTGGTGATTGGTCTGTTTATATTTTCTATTTCTTCCTGGTTCAGTCTCGGAAGGTTGTGCTTTTCTGCGAATTTGTCCATTTCTTCCAGGTTGTCCATTTTAGTGGTATATAGTTGCTTGTAGTAATCTTTCATGATCGTTTGTATTACTGCAGTGTCAGTTGTTACATCTCCTTTTTCATTTCTAATTCTGTTGATTTGAGTCTTCTTTTTTTTTTTTTTGATGAGTCTGGCTAATGTTTTATCAATTTTGTTTATCTTCTCAAAGAACCAGCTTTTAGTTTTATTGATCTTTGCTATCGTTTCCTTCATTTCCTTTTCATTTATCTCTGATCTGATCCTTATGATTTCCTTCCTTCTGCTAACTTTGAGGGTTTTTTGTTCTTCTTTCTCTAATTGCTTTAGGTGTAAGGTTAGGCTGTTTTTTGAGATTTTTCTTGTTTTTTGAGGTAGGATTGTATTGCTATAAACTTCCCTCTTACAACTGCTTTTGCTACATCCCATAGGTTTTGTGGTGTTGTGTTTTCATTGTCATTTGTTTCTGTGTATTTTTGATTTCCTCCTTGATTTCTTCAGTGATCTCTTGGTTATTAAGTAGTGTATTGTTTAGCCTCCTTGTGTTTGTATTTTTTTACACTTTTTTCCTGTAATTGATATCTAGTCTCCTAGCATTGTGGTCGGAAAAGATACTTGAAATGATTTCAGTTTTCTTAAATTTACCAAGGCTTGATTTGTAACCCAAGATATGATCTATCCTGCAGAGTGTTCCATGAGCACTTGAGATGAAAGTGTATTCTGTTGTGTTGGGATGGAATGTCCTATACATATCAATGAAGTCCATTGTGTTTAATGTATCATTTAAAGTTCGTGTTGCCTTATTTATTTTCATTTTGGATGATCTGTTCATTGGTGAAAGTGGTGTGTTAAAGTCCCCTACTCTCATTGTGTTACTGTCAGTTTCCCCTTTTATGGTTGTTAGTATTTGCCTTATGTATTGAGGTGCTCCTATGTTGGGTGCATAAATATTTACAATTGTTATATCTTCTTTTTGGATTGATCCCTTGGTCATTATGTAGTGTCCTTCTTTGTCTCTTGTAATAGCCTTTATTTTAAAGTCTATTTTGTCTGATACGATGATATGAGAATTGCTACTCCAGCTTTCTTTTGATTTCCATTTGCATGGAATATGTTTTTCCATCCCCTCACTTTAGTCTGTATGTGTCCCTAAGTCTGAAGTGGGTCTCTTGTGGACAGCATGTATACAGCTCTTGTTTTTGTATCCATTCAGCCAGTCTATGCCTTTTGGTGGGAGCATTTAATCCATTGACATTTAAGGTAATTATTGATATGTATGTTCCTATTACCATTTTCTTACTTGTTTTGTGTTTGTCATTGTAGGTCTTTTTCTTCTCTTGTGTTTCCTGCTTAGAGAACTTCCTTTAGCATTTGTTGTAAAGCTGGTTTTGTGGTGCTGAATTCTCTTAGCTTTAGCTTGTCTAGAAAGGTTTTAATTTCTCTGTCAAATCTGAGTGAGATCCTTGCTGGTAGAGTAATCTTGGTTGTAGGTTTTTCCATTTTCCAACTTTAAATATGTCCTGCCAGTCCCTTGTGGCTTGCAGAGCTTCTGCTGAAAGATCAGCTGTTAACCTTATGGGGATTCCCTTGTGTGTGATTTGTTGTTTTCTCTTGCTGCTTTTAATTTTTTTTCTTTGTATTTAATTTTTGATAATTTGATTAATATATGTCTTGGCATGTTTCTCTTTGGATTCATACTGTATGGGACTCTCTGCACTTCCTGGACTTTATTGACTATTTCCTTTACCATATTAGGGAAGTTTTCAACTGTAATCTCCAAATATTTTCTCAGTCCCTTTCTTTTTCTCTTCTTCTTCTGGGAACCCTATAATTCGAACATTGGTGCATTTAATGTTGTCCCAGAGGTCTCTGAGACTGCCCTCAATTCTTTTCATTCTTTTTTCTTTATTCTGGTCTGTGATAGTTATTTCCACTATTTTATCTTCCAGGTCACTTATCTGTTCTTCTGCCTCAGTTATTCTGCTGTTGATTCCTTCTAGAGAATTTTTAATTTCATTTGTTGTGTTGTTCATGATTGTTTCTTTGCTCTTTAGTTCTTCTAGGTACTTGTTAAATGTTTCTTATACTTTCTCCATTCTATTTCCTAGATTTTGGATCATCTTTACTGTCATTACTCTGAATTCTTTTTCTTTTCTTTTTTATTTTTTTGCGGTACACTGGCCTCTCACTGCTGTGGCCTCTCCCGTTGTGGAGCACAGGCTCCGGACGCGCAGGCTCAGTGGCCATGGCTCACGGGCCCAGCCGCTCCGTGGCATGTGGGGTCTTCCCGGACTGGGGCACGAACCCGTGTCCCCTGCATCGGCAGGCAGACTCTCAACCACTGCGCCACCAGTGAAGCCCTGAATTCTTTTTCAAGTAGACTGCCTATTTCCTCTTCATTGTTTGGTCTGGTGGATTTTTACTTTGCTCCTTCATCTCCTGCGTATTTCTCTGTCTTCTCATTTTGCTTAACTTACCGTGTTTGGGGGTCTCCTTTTCACAGGCTGCATGTTTGTAGTTTCCATTTTATTTGGTGTCTGCCCCCAGTGGCTAAGGTTTGTTCAGTGTATGTAGGCTTCCTGGTGGAGGGAACTGGTGCCTGTGTCCTGGTGGATGAGGCTGGATCTTGTCTTTCTGGTGGGCAGGACCACATCCGATGGTGTGTTTTGGGGTGTCTGTGAACTTAGTTGTGAACTTAGTTGATTTTAGGCAAACTCTCTGCTAAGACAGGTTGTGTTCCTGTCTTGCTAGTTGTTTAGCTTGGGGTGTGCAGCACTGGAGCTTGCTGGTCGTTGAGTGGAGCTGGGCCTTATTGTTGAGGCAGAGATCTCTGGAAGAGCTCTTGCCAACCGGTATTATGTGAGACGCGGAGGTCTCTGGTGGTCCAGTGTCCTGAACGCAGCTCTCCCACCTCAGAGGCTCAGGCCTGACACCCAGCCAGAGCACCAGGATCTTGTCAGCCACACGGCCAGCCTCCTGCACTCTGTTGAGTCCTCTAGCCAGTGTTGTCCTCCAGGCCTGATCTCTATGGTGAGCCTTCTTTGGATCCAGGTCTAGCTGCATTCCCTAGCTCTAGAAGAAGCAGCCGTTACTGCCATCCTCCCCAAGATTTACAGTGTTTTGTTAGTTTCTGGTGTACAGCAAAGTGATTCATATACATACATATATATATATATATATATATATATATATATTCATATATATATTCTTTTTCATATTCTTTTGCATTATGGTTTACCACAAGATATTGAATATATTGAATATAGTTCCCTCTGCTATACAGTAGGACCTTGTTGTTTATCCATTCTATATATAATAGTTTGCATCTGCTAGTCCAAAACTTCCAATCCATCCTTCTCCTGCCCTCACTCCCCCTTGGCAACCACAAGTCTGTTCTCTATGTCTATGAGTCTGTTTCTGTTTTGTAAATAAGTTCATGTGTGTCATATTTTAGATTCCACATATAAGTGATATCATATGGTATTTGACTTTCTGTTTTCGACTTACTTCACTTAGTGTGATAATCTCTAGATCCCCTCACGTTGCTGTAAATGGCATTATTTCAGTTTTTTTATGGCTGAGTAGTATTCCATTGTGTGTGTGAGTGTGTGTGTGTGTGTGTGTGTGTGTGTGTTGTGTATACACATACACAGACACATTACATCTTCTTTATCCATTCATCTGTTGATGGACATTTAGTTTGCTTCCATGTCTTGGTTATTGTAAATAGTGTTGCTATGAACATAGGGGTACATATATCTTTTCAAATTACAGTTTTTTTCTGAATATGTGCCCAGGAGTGGGATTGCTGGATCATATGGCAACTCTATTTTTAGTTTTTTGAGGAACCTCCATACTGTTTTCCATAGTGGCTACACCAATTTACATTCTCACCAACAGTGTAGGAGGGTTCCCTTTTCTCCACATCCTTTTCAGCATTTGTTCTTTGTAGATTTTTTAATGATGGCCATTCTGACCAGTGTGAGGTGGTCCCTCAATGTAGTTTTGATTTGCATTTCTCTAATTATTAGCAATGCTGAGCATCTTTTCATGTGCCTATTGGCCATCTATATGTCGTCTTTAGAGACATGTCTGTTTATGTCTTCTGCCCATTTTTCGATCAGTTTGTTTGTTTTTTTGTTGTCAAGTTGTATAAGCTGTTTGTATATTTTGGAAATTAAGCCCTCGTCGACCCCATCATTTCCAAATATTTAGAATGGGGTAGAGAAAATTCACAAACAAAGCATCTAGAGTGCAACCTAAATGTCCGTCGACAGATGAATGGATAAAGAAGATGTGGCACATGTATACAATGCAATATTACTCAGCCATAAAAAGAAACGAAATTGAGCTATTTGTAATGAGGTGGATGGACCTAGAATCTGTCATACAGAGTGAAGTAAGTCAGAAAGAGGAAAACAGATACCGTATGCTAACACTATATATGGAACCTAAAAAGAAAAAAAAAAGCTACCGATGAACCTAGGGGCAGGGCAGGAATAGAGACATAGACATAGAGAATGGACTTGAGGACACTGAGGGGGAGGGGGGTGAAGCTGGGGTGAAGTGTGAGAGTAGCATCCACATATATACACTACCAAATGTAAAATAGATAGCTAGTGGGAAGCAGCAGCATAGCACAGGGAGATCAGCTTGGTACTTTGGGATGACCTAGTGGGGTGGGATAGGGAGGGTGGGAGGGAATATGGGGATATATGTGTGCATGTGGCTGGTTCACTTCGTTGTACAACAGAAACTAACACAGTATTGTGAAGCAGTTATACTCCAATGAAGATGTATTAAAAAAAAAAAGAGTGTTTTTGGACTTTAACAGTAAAACAGGAAACCAGAAAATAATGGAGCCATGCTTTCAAAAATCCGAAGAAAAAAATATTTCTAACTTAGAAACCCCAATTATTAATTCCAGGGAATATGAAAAGTTGGATGGCAAAGGAAAAATATCAAAGATTACTGTATGGTTATAATAATGTAAACACTGATCTAGACTAAATATAATTATCTTGGGAATTTGGAGAGATTGGGGGATGCCTATGTTTGTGGTAGGTAAGAAAAAGAAAGAGTACCAGATCTTCATCCTCCAAACAGGCACATCAATAGATATGGCTAAAACTGAAAATTCATGAGTTAGCAATACAAGCATGTAAATTTAGAGATATTGAGATATGCAGCAAAAGAATCATTGAAAATATTTGAAGTGCTTTCCTAATGGGAAGGATAAATAGAGTAAGGGAAGAGGAATAGGGACTGTTGTCTGGTCTAACAAGTCTTGTAGGATTAGTTGACTTATTATAATAGGTGCATGTGTGACTTCTGTTTTTAAAGTGTTTTAAAAATGAAAAGAAATGAATAATAATTTTGTTTGGGTCATGGTTCAGGAAACAGTACTAGAGTTTGGAAAATTAAGTACTTGGTTCAGGTTGAAGTTCTTTTTTTTTTTCGGTACGCGGGCCTCTCACTGTTGTGGCCTCCACCGTTGCGGAGCACAGGCTCCGGACGCGCAGGCTCAGCGGCCATGGCTCACGGGCCCAGCCGCTCCGCGGCATGTGGGATCTTCCCGGACCGGGGCACGAACCCGTGTCCCCTGCATCGGCAGGTGGAGTCTCAACCACTGCGCCACCAGGGAAGCCCTGAAGTTCATATTTTGGTTAAAGATTCTGGCTCGTGGACTTAATTCAAAAGAACAGTGTATCAATAGAAAAGGTTTTCTCTTTTCATAGAACCTTTTTTGGCTACTAAAATGCTTAAATTATTTTTTATCATATATGGACAAAATGGAATTGTTTTGAGGTAGTGCTTCTGTAGGTAATGAGTCCTTAAGAATCAGGAGATTCTAATTTGAGTATCTGTTCTACCACTGAGTGCTGTATTATGTTGAATAAGTCATTCACCTTTTTTGGACAGCAGTTTCCCCAGCTGTAAAATGGATGTAGTAAGAGAATTTATGTCTACTGTCATGCAGTAGGTTAATAGTTCTCTCCTCCAGAACCCTGATTCCTATGTCAGAGGGATCTAGAACTCTTAGAGGAAAAGACTGATGAAGGGGCAACAAAGAATACCAGTGGATAGCCAATTTTTGAGTTGGAATGAAATCTTAACCCTACAGAAAGGACCCAAACCCACCCCCAGGGATGTAGTAATCCCAACAGGATCAGAAGCTTCTTGAATAGGTAAAGGATACAGCTGTTGACAAGAAACAACGCTCCTATAGCAAGCCTATTGCCCTTTAAGATTACATAGGCTCCATTTAGTGGCAGAGCTCTCCAGACCACAACTATCTCCAAATTGAGTAAAAGAATGCTTCTTTTGCTTTACATCTAATTAATGAGGTTTTTTTTCTGTGTGTATGCCTTCTCTATGCCTTTCGTCCACTGTCTTTTTGTCCTGGAACACAATTTCTCTTATTGTCCTGCCGACCCTACTCTGACTATTCTTTCATCACCCTGACCTTTAGATACGTCATAACCTGTTCCTGTGACCATATTTTTTTTCTAGAACTTGGCGTTCATTTCTAATCTTAATTCTCTACCAAACTAGTACATATCTCAAAATGGTGAGCAAATCCTCAAGTGAAACCATTCCATATTTTGTTTGGTTTTCTGTATATTTGAAAATCCTAGGTTCATAGTGATGTCTCAGAATCCAAAAGGTGGCTGCAGTGGGAATTGAGGGGCAGGACTTAGGCCTAGTTCTTAGAGCTCCAGGCATCCTTCACTTTTAACGTGGTAATCTCCACGTTTATATATCTATATATAAAAGTGGGGATGAATATATATGGCCTTTCAGCAAAATTTTGGGAGAAAGGAGTTCTTCAAAAAATTAATTAAATTTGAAAGTTTCTGACTTGATAGATGTGAAAAATATTCCTTGGATTCAATTTCACTCACTGGTTGTGGTCGTATGACTGTGCATAAGTTACTTAGTCCTCTCTGAGTCTCAGTTTTACCAACTGGAACATGCTATAGTTTATGAAAAAACAGAATCCAAAGGTAAGGGAATATTATGTTTTCATGCTCCCTGAACTTTCTCGTGCCAATATCTCCGGTGGTTGTAAACTTCCAATAATCTTCTGTCCTCTGCCCATACTAAATTTGGGGATCAGTGAGCAAGGTTCTTTAAAATATGAAAAGCCAAGGTACCATTCTGTGGCCTTAGGTGGTTCTCTGTGGCCCAAAGGAATCTTTGTCTGGGTCAGGCTGTAATCATTATTTAATGGGAAGGTGCCCTCCTTCCTTCTTTCCTTTAGGACGTGACTCATAAGCACCTGGCATCCACACCTCTATGACTTCTCTGCTCTCACTGCTTAGTTCCTGACAGCTCCTTGTGCCTCTAACACAAAAGAGGCATACTGTCCCAGGCGTCATCCATGTAGCATGTTTCAGTTGCCCACTCTGTTCACAGAGCCACTCCAGAACCTTAATTCTTAACTGTTGAAAATTAATCTGACACTTTGTGCACTCTTAGATGGAGACAAATGGACCTTGAATAATTTAAAGGACATTTTCTCAAAGCATCCAACAGAGTTGAAGGCTCCTGATTTTTCATTTCTCCTACAACCTTAGGCACACAAGCTAAATGACAAATATGGATGCTTCAGTTCCTCTAAAAACAATGGCTCAGTGAGCATGCCAGGTGATCAGAATGTATCTGCTTATCAAAGTTGAAAATCCATCTTGAGGAGCTTGTATCTTTGGATCTGCCTCCAGCTGGGTTCCTGACACTGAAGAATGAGAATTGGTTCAGCTTCTCCTAGTGTTTTACCTGTGCTGTGGTTAAAAAGAAGGAGAGGCAAGCACAGGAAGCAAACTAAATGAAGGCCAAGGATGATCTACTAGTTATAGTAACATATGCTTGCATTTTAATATTAAGGGGATTTTCAGTAACAGTTATATTAATAGATTTCTTAAGTAACTCTAAATCATGAACCATAATAAAATTATTCAGACATATTTTCAACGGATAGATCCTTCCTAAATATGGCTCATCCCTTAGAAGATCCAGAAAAATACTGCTGTCTGAGAGTGGGTTTTATTTTGTACGTAGAGGAGTATTTGCGTCTTTTTTAACCCAGCATCCTGCCAAATCAGGACAAACCTGCTGAAAATGGACATTTAAGAGCCAAGGGATAATTGAGAGAGCCTGAAGGAAAAAAATTAAGGAAAAATGTTATTCATCATCCTGGTCTTTACTACTGTTGGTTGCTATAACCCAGTCCTGGGTCCTCTCCTCTTTTCACTGTATACTCCTTTCCAGTTTACCTTGTCCTCTTCCAGTCTTGTGGCTTTAAATACCATCTCTATGCTTATGGCTCTCAAATTTCTATCTCCAACTTGATCTGAGCTCCAGACTCCACTATGCAACTGCCTACTGGGCATCCTAACTTGGATGTCCCCAAATCATCTCCAGACCAACACATCCAAAGCTAAACTCATTGTCTTCTCCCACCAGTGCTCCTACCTATTAGGTAGCAAACACAATTCTAGGTACTCGTGATATAGCAGTAAACAGGTTTCTGACTACCAGAATTTACATTTTACTGGTAGAGAGTAATAATAAAAAACAAACAAATAAATAATGGGTGTGTGTGAATATATATATACACATAGAGAGAGAGAGAATATTGAAGCAAAGTATACTAAGGAGATAATGATGGAGAGGTTAATGTATTTGATAAGAGTGATTAAGGAAGTTCCCTCTGAGAAGACATGTTAAGGAAAACCTGAACAAAAAGAAGTAACACATCATGCAAATATCTGGGGGAACATTTCACATAGTGGAAACAGCAAGTGTGAATGCCCTGAGGTGGGAATATGCTTGGTATGTTTGAGAAAAAGCATAATGGCTAGAGAGCTGTAAGCGAAAAGAAAAGTTTTAGGAAATGGAGTCAGAGAGGTAGTCAGGAATCAGATCATATATATGCTTGGAGGCCATGATAAGGAGAATTTGATTTTTGTTCCAAGTATGATAAAAAGTCATTGTAGGGTTTTGAGGAGAGAAGTAGCATAATGTGATTTATAGAGTTTGAAAAAATCAAAATCTGTAGATGGTAGGGGCCCGAGTGGAAGCAGGGAGACCTGTCAGGGTGCTATTGCAAAAGTCCAGGGGAGAGAGGGTGGTAAGTGGAATCAAGTGATAGCAATAGATATACTAAGATGTGTTTAGAGGCACGATGTATTTTGTAGGTAGAACTAATGAATTTGTCTATCTAAGGGAAACGCAACACCACCATCTATCCAGTCAGCAAGCCAGAAACCTAGGAGTCATTCTTGATTCTTTTCTTTTACTTCACCCCCAGCTATAATCCATTGCTAGAGTCTGTTGATTCTCCTCAGGTGAAGACTGGAAAGAAGAGCATTTCTGGCAGAAAGAGAGGCATGTTAGTTGAAATAAAATGCGTAGTAGGATCAATTAGACCACAGACTATTTCTCAAGGAAACTAATGGAAGAAATTGCATCCAATTAAATATCAGTACATGGAATAACCTTGTCTGACTCCTACCTCAACCTAAATTATGTTAACCCTGTTTCATGCTCCCATAATTCCTTGTTATTTTCCTTCATGACACTTATCACAAGTTGTGGGTACATATTTTTTCATTTGACTATTTATTTAATGTTTGTTTATCTCACTAGGCTGAAAGCTGAGATCAATGCAGGGACCGAATCTTACTTATCTTTGTATCTCTAGTGCCTAGTACTTGGTTCATAGGATGTACTAAATGTTTGATAAATGAATAACTGAGTGAATATAAACATAAAAATAGATTATTATAAAGAGAATACCAACGAAGTTCTACAAGTGATTTAGAGCACCGACAAAGAATAAGGTTAGGCATAAGAAAAAACAGCTTGACCAAAATATTTTTAAATCCTAGAATGAGGCTAAGAGTAATACCATCTCATTTCTTATATTCAGCAAACAGGAGATTTCCAGGTACTGGATATAAAAGAGGTTTGTTTCCACATGGGCTAAATGGTCTACAAATTTCCTTCTAGAATTTTAAGATTCTTAGAAGTATAATTGACAAACCGTGAATCTAGGGAACGTTCATTGACTTGCTGATTTGACAAAAACATATTGAGTGACTATGCTAGGCACTGGGCTGGGCATTGTGGACTCAACATTGATTCACATTCCCTATTCAAGGGGTCTGCATACTAGTAGGGGCATTCATTTGAGAGATATGCATGGTGTAAGTAGACATAATTTCCTGCTTCCAGGTCCCAAGTATGACATCTTAAGGAATGTCAACAAATTGGCCTATGTGGTTGTCAAGGTTCTCTGAGAAAGAGATACCAAGATGGAATTTAATGTCCATGGTTTTTATTAGGGGAAATACCTGTGAGAGAAAATGGGGCGAGGGCCCATAAAGGCTGGGAGAGCTATCAGACCACAAATTAAGTCTGACCTTGAATAAAGGAGAGAGTGAAGGAAAGTCCAGTGAAGTGTTCTAGACTTCTGAGCAGTCTAAAGAAGGTTGGGTGAGGCCTTGGGGGAGTCAGCCATCAGAGAAGTCCTTTGTCTCCCAGGGATGGGGCTTCCTTCATTTCTCTGCTATACTTAGTTGGGAGTCGCCTGCAGGGAGTGTGACTTTGGAGCAAACGTTGTGATGGATTTCAGAGCACAGCAGCTAGGGCCCTTGGTCAGTTATTCTCATTGTAGTTGCGGGTGTGTGTGTATGTGTAAGACTCATTCTCATGACCGCCACAGCCCACTGTCAAGTTATGATGACTTATGCAAACCAGAAACATGTACTTGGAGGCTGTACCATGAATAGTTTACCAGGGAGAACATTAGAAGTCTACTTTTATGAAAAACAACCAAAAGAAATAGTGCAACATAAGAAATTGACTACCAGGTTTTTAGTGAGAGAAGCATTCAAGGTTAGCTCTCCTGGTTTATGTGTTCACCAGATCCATGCAGATATATGTATACAATTTCATTGTACTGGTGTTTGTTTTTATTGACACTCTATAAGGAAGGTGCTAACTACTTTGGTGAGGGTATTGCCATAGCCGTGACTGATTTATAGCATTGTTTCCCCTCAAGTATGCTCATATTCAGCTTTCTAAACACCATTAGTCAATAAGACAGCTACCAGTAAATCCATAGCAACGGTTGTAAAGGGGAGTGGGATGCTGTTTTCTTTATTTTCCTCCTTTTACTCTGTATCAATCATGGTATTCTAGATTATGCTGCAGTAAGAAGTAACCTGAAAAAGGACAGTGACTTGAATTGGCAGAAGTTTATTTTTCATTCCCCTTGTAGATTGGCTGGGGCTTTTCTCTATATCATCTTTATTCTGGGGCCCAGGCTAATGGGATAGCCACCATCAGTAATATTGCTGCTCATTGCTATAGAGGGAAAATAGCAGGTAACCAAGCATGCAGTGTTAGAGCTTTTGCCCGGAAGTAATATGTGTCTCATTTTACTGACCCAAATGAGTCAAATGCCCAAGCCCTGACTTCTGGGGGTGGGAAGCATTATCCCTCCCCAGGGAGGTGATCTTCATGTTAGTGAACACAAATACATAGCAGGCATTTCCAGTCTGGACAGTCTTGTCTGTAGCCCTGGTACCTAGAAAGGTACCTGGCACATAGTCGGTGCTCTGTATAGATTTGTTGAATGAATGAATGGAACTTAAACCTGAATGTGCAAGACACATTCGAGTCCTAGCATCTCCTCATTTCATGTCTTGAAATAAGGATGATCCAGCCTGATAAGTACAAAGGGAAAGAGGTGTAAGAAACTTAGAGGCAGGATTGGTAGGTAATGATCAAGGAGCCTGATGAGTCTTAGGCAGGAAACCCTATTTGTGAGTTCAGCAATAAGAGAAGTGATACCCCTGTGCTTGAGGGGTTATAGTGTCTAGACTTTACTCCAAAAGTGCTCTCCAAGTCAGTGAATGTTTATTAAAAACCAACTTCATGGCAAACAAAAACTGAGGATTACTGTGGAGAGAGCAGGGGATCTGTCTCTAAGTATTATAAGACATAGATTCTACCCTTGGAGGTTTATAGTCCTATTGGGAAGACAAGGTATATTATAATAAAAACAACTTGAGGGCTTCCCTGGTGGCGCAGTGGTTGAGAGTCCGCCTGCCGATGCAGGGGACACGGGTTTGTGCCCCGGTCTGGGAGGATCCCACACGCCGCGGAGCGGCTGGGCCCGTGAGCCGTGGCCGCTGAGCCTGCGCGTCCGGAGCCTGTGCTCCGCAACGGGAGAGGCCACAAAAGTGAGAGGCTAGTGTACCGCAAAAAAACAAAACAAAACAAAACCCAAAACAAAACAACTTGAATCAGCACTGTGTAATGGAAAGAACATTGACCTGGAGCAAGATCAATCTGGATTTGAATCCTGGAATTATCACTTTGTTTTGTATGATTTTAGAAATGTGTTTTAACCTTCCTGAGTTTTATTTTACTCATCAGTGAAATGGGGGTAATAACAGAGCCAATGTCACAGGGTTGTTGTGTATATTAAATGGGATAATGTGTGTCACAAACCTAGCACAGAGTGAGCAGGCAGGAAATAATACCTAATATTTACTGAACACTTATTACGTGATTGTACAATTCTAAGTTCTCTGTGTGTATGTATGTTCCAATGTTCATTCCAAGGTGATGTGTGTGTGTGTGTGTGTGTGTGTGTGTGTGTGTGTGTATTCCTTTAATCTTTACCACAACCCTGTGAAGTAGGTGAGTTAGGTGCTATTATTATCCCCATTTTATAAATGAGAAAGCCGAGGCACAGAGAGATTATGTAGCTTACTCAACGTATATAGCTAGTAAGTGGGAGATGACTTGTGAAGTCACACAACCTGGTCCCAGTGGCTGTACTCTTAATCACCATGCTGTGCTGGAGGTAAGCATGGAACATGCAGACAATATTAAGACAAGACCATACATGGCATAAGTGTGTATGTCAGAGAGAAGTAGGTTATAGAGCTGGAAGTAGGTCAAGTGAAGTTTTGGAAGTAGACAAACTTTGATTATTGAAATTATTGTCTTGGAATAGAGTAGAGACTGAAAAACGAGGGCTATTATAAATTGTAATGCATAACCAGAGAATGATTTGAGAGTATTCATAAACAAGGACTGAATTTCTTGGTAGAGATGTGAAAGTCGTAGGCCTTCAAAGAAGGAAGCTGTTGAGTCAGGGTGAAATAATGAGGGACAGCTTCGTGAAAGAAGCAGAATCTGAAGATTTAAAATTTTCAGATGGAAAGATGAACCAAGGCATGGCATATGGAGAGGTGATGACAAACAAGACAGACAGTCCTGACCGAAGAGGAAGGGTTATCTTAAGGAATCACGATACAAGTTGATAATACAGTAATAAAATAAGGACAGTGGCATTAATACTTTTCCTGAGTATTGCACATTCCCCTTTGTACAGCTCAGTCCTGTGTGGTAGAAAGAGCACTGGATGGAGTCTGTGGGCCTAGGTTCACACACCACTGCTGTCACATACTAGCTGGATAACATTGGGCACATAGCTAACCTTTTGTAATTCTTCATTTTGCCATTTCTAATGTGAGTATAAGAATACAATATTTAGCACAGAGTTGTTTTGGGAATTAAATTATATAGTAGCTATGAAAATAGTGAAAGGACTCCGCAAATGTTCTTTTTTTTCTACGTCTCATTGGATCCTCCTGTGAAGAGGATAGTGCAAGTTTCATTACTCAAACATTTTTTTTCAGAGAAAGACACTGAGATTCAGGGAAACTGAGGTTTAGAGAAATTAAGTGATTCGTTCCCAAAACTACATGGCCATTCAGTGATATAGGGTCATTCTGACTTCCAGTCTAAAATACATCCCTTTGTCATTACATGTCCAGTAAGACAGTTAGGTGACACCATGATTTTGTGGGAACAGGACCCAAGATAGGGACATTCTGTGTAGGAAAAAGGGAGGCAGGATCAGGTCTGAGTGAGTCCTTGCATGGGAAAAGGGGATTGAAAAAGAGCCCTAAGTAGCCCAGAGGCAGCATGAAGGTCCTGGGGGTGGGATAAGGTACCTAAGTTGGTAGCGGGATACAGGAAGTGTGGAGAGCACCACTGACTGACATATCTTCCCTCTGAGTTTGAGCAGGACCAGTTTGACCAGGATGAGCATTGGCCCTGTCTCTTATAATGTGCATTTTGCAAAGAGAATTGAACCAGATTCATGAGCACAGATATGTGTATATGGGCACATGTATGCACATGCGCACACAGGCACACAATGATGGGGTGGTGGGAGGAAAGGGAAAAAGTGATGTTTGAGTTTGTTTTCAACAGAAACATTGGCGTCTAAAAAGGGGGTCCATAGATCAATTGAGACACCACAAGGCAAAAGCCAGAATAAACACCATTCGCCCCTATGTACTTGACCTGATTAGACATCACCTAGTTCCATCAACTATCTCCCTGTCTCTTTCCCTCCCTAAGAGCTGGATTGCCTCCTCTCCTTACTTCTCCTACACTCACCAGTTGCAGCAAGGTGATTTCTGGAGAAATTGAATTCATTAGGATTTTTATGGATAATTATAGTTGCAATATGCTTGGAGTCATTTTATTAAAGCAGTTATGAGGTAATTAATCTTGTCAGTAACCTCTGGAGTGAATGTGCATTTTCTGTATTCTCCACACTTTTTGCCTCTGTTCAAGTCTCTGAAGGTATCCAAATGTGTTTGCCACTTAAGATGCTCTCATCCCGACCACCCCTCCAGAGCTGAGAGCCAGCTGGGAGCTCAGACCAGAATTATTTTCTTAGCCAAGGAGAGATATAAGACAGAAGACCTTTAGTTGTCCTTCGTTGTTTTCTTTTTTTTCTTTTTTTTTTTTTTTTTGCGGTATGCGGACCTCTCACTGCTGTGGCCTCTCCCGCTGTGGAGCACAGGCTCTGGACGCTCAGGCTCAGCGGCCATGGCTCACGGGCCCAGCCGCTCCGTGGCATGTGGGATCCTCCCGGACCGGGTCACGAACCTGCGTCCCCTGCATCGGCAGGTGGACTCTTAACCACTGCGCCACCAGGGAAGCCCAGTTGTCCTTTGTTTCTTTTCTGTTCTTTGCTATTTAAGAATGAATCACTACCTGTGGTCAGGTATCTCCCTGTAGCCCCTTCTCCCCAAATTAGGAGAATTGACAGTGCTGCTAGAGAATGACTAGCAATGCAAGGGCCTCTGAATCCTGTTCCCCACATTGAATACCCATGTGCTTCAATTTCCAAGACCACCTGATAAGAAAAAGCTGAATATACAGTACCATGAAATTTGGGCGCTTAGCACTACAGTTGTCAAAAGATGATTCCTTGCACAGAGGTTTCCTTTAAACAGGCACTTAATATAGGATCTAGTTTACAAAACCAATTAAACAAAAAATTCCATAAGCTGAAAATTTTAGAAAATGCTGGTTTGCTAAACTCAGAACCTAACTGCACCTCAGTATTTTTTTAAAAATATGACTGAACTAACCTAAAGAAAAATATATAAATATGTTATATATATATGTGTGTGTGTGTGCGTGTGCATGTGTGCCTGTATTTTTTTAAAGTAAGGACCATACTAGAAAATTGAAACATTCTTTTTTTTTTTAACATCTTTGTTGGAGTATAATTGCTTTACAATAGTGTGTTAGTTTCTGCTTTATAACAAAGTGAATCAACTATACATATACATATATCCCCATATCTCCTCCCTCTTGCGTCTCCCTTCCACCCTCCCTATCCCACCCCTCTAGGTGGTCACAAAGCACCGAGCTGATCTCCCTGTGCTGTGCGGCTGCAATCGAAATATTCTTTTTATGGAACCAACTGTTCATTGACTCGTTGACTTTCAGTCCCCAAGTTACAGCTGACTTTCCAAGAACACATCTACTGTGTAGAGAGGGCACCTTTGCTCTTCCTATTGTGCTTTTGAAAGCTACTGTCCTAAGAATTGCTAATCAAAGGACAAGGCAATCTGGACCTCCAGCTACTCTTTGATCTTCTTCTTATGGCTCGTTCTCTAACTCAAAGATAATGCCAGGGATCGTCATTATTCTCCATGTAGGCAAGATGGCTGAAGAGATAGATGTGACAAGCTGTCCTCTCTGTTAGGAGAACTTTTATCTTCCTTCTGGCTGAGTCAGAGAGAGCCTGCATTCAGTGCCCCCATCTATAGACCCAATTCTGAAAGCCTGCATCCCAGTAATAGACACATCTTCCCCAATTTTTTAATTTTGCATTATTCTTGCCCTTTAGCTGCCGACTCTTTGTAGAACACAGTATCTATTATCCGTTCAGTTTTTTAAATGAATCATACACTTCCATTGAGAATTTTGGAATGCTATGATTATCTGCTAATATTACCTGAAGATTATCTGCTAATAACTTTGATAATCTTAATAAGAATGGGGTAACAGTCTCCATGCAGTCGCCTGGGACAGAACAAAGGGAGTTGAGATGGTTCTTGGCTAAAATTAATTCCCTTTCTGGCGCTAAAATAAATCTAACTAAAACTGCAATAGCTATTGTATTGTGTGAGAGTGTGTGTGTGTGTGTGTGTGTGTGTGCGCGCGCGCGTGCGCACATATGTATATACACACACAATATATTATAATAGTTCGTGGTCACAAAACTGTTGCTAAGGTTACATTGTTTACAAGATAGCCTCCCAGTTTTGGGACATGGAAGTAGTATCCACAGTGAAGTTGGTGGTTGTTCAGCATATTAGACAACAAACAAAATTGTGACGCGCAAATTCCGTAACTCCAACAGTTTGAGCAGTTTGGGGGTTTGCACACTCTAAACTAGGTTTCCAGATGTGTTGCTTGATTGGCCAGTGTCTAGAACTGAATGATAGATATAAAATAGCAAGTACTAATACTCGGGAAACCTCACTGGGACTATTCTTTATAAATAAAACTTGTCTAGTAGTGGTCTTTCATTTCTGGGGGGGTCTTTGACCATGTTGGGAATCAGATGAAAGCCATTTATTCTCTCCAGAGAAATACCTATATGCACATATTTTGTCGATAATTATGGGAGGTACGGTGATCTTAAAAATTCTGGTCTAGATAACTCTTACACTAAATTGCTGAGTGGGTAAGCCTAAGCCGCCTTTGGACCCACAACATAGGCAGAGCTTTGGTTGATGAGGGTAGTGGATCAAATGTTTGCAGTGTGTCCTAGGGCTACTTGAAATAATAACCATTTTTCCCTCCGAACTTTTCTGTATCTGTTACAGAGTTTGTCATCTCACACTACCTTTAACCCTAATATTTTGAGTCAGCCTTAGTCTTTGGGGAATATATAGCATGTTCTTTGTAATTTCTCTGGTGTTTTTACATGGCTAACACCCTAGGAAGTTCATTTCATTAGTAACTAGTAAGCTCAATACCTGATCTGACTGCTGAATAATAGATGACCTCTTTTTAATGCTCTGTGTACATTCCCATATTCCTATCAACGTACCATTCAAGGACAGGAAAGACCAATCTTTGAGCAGGCCTTGGTTTGCCTACTGTAATTAGCTATTGCTACAAATATATTTTCTTATAATTTAACTTTACAACACACTTTCTCTTTGTCTCCAAGGGTTGCTCCCCAAAGCTAAGGGCTTTTGATTCATAGCATGTCCATGAGTTTCAGTATGTTTATACTCCACTCTGGAAGGTTTTATGGAAGTAACATAAGAGCTACTTGCTTTTCGAAAATGATTTTATTACGTCTAAGTGCACCCAAAATAAGTTTTGGCCTCATAGAGACCTTTAATGAAACATCTCCAGGCAACAGCTGGTGTGTTCTTCCATCTCACTTCTCACCGTCTCCTGCCACTGAGACCTTCTGCTCTCCATTTGTTACTGTTGCCTTCTCCATCCCCCTTTCTCCCTGGCTTCTAGGACATTATGCTTTTTGGTATTTCCCATGAGCTTCCTTTCTTCATGTCCACTTGAAGTGTAGAAATTCCACTGCTTCTCTTCTCTTCACTTATTGTCCTCAAGTGGTTCCTGTAAGCCATTGTCCTCAAAGGGCCAAACCATACCAGAGCTTTTCCCACTTCTCCTCTTGCCCTTCTGAGACTTTAAGCCTCAGAGCCAAATTCAGTACCTTGAGCCTCTAGGATGTTATAGCCAATCATTTTCAGCTATAGCTGATGGGAGGGATCCTGGAAAGACGTGAGGTTAATGTGTCTCTTTCCATTCCTGCCCTCATCATGTATAATGCCAACTTCATCAAACACTCTAAGTACCACTCATCAAGTTTGCATTTCCTTTTTTTTTCCCCATTGGAATTACTGTGCAATTTGTATAGTGTGTTTTTATATTGAAGTACATGAAGATTGTACCCAAATGTCCCAATTCCAAAAAAAATCAGGTTAGTGACAATAATCAGTTGTATTTTATGTTGCTGAAATATATTACTGAAAAATATTGCTGAAATGTATTCCTTGATACTGGAATGAACTCTCTGGCCATTTCTTCACATGTCCTTTACCACAATACAGAGAGGGGGAAGGATCAAAAGTGCTTTTCCTCCAGAGAAGTCAAGGCTCTGTGGAGACAGATGCCAAGGTCCGCCTTAAAGTACATAAGACCCTTTATCACTTGCCCTTGGGACTTCCTCTCTATCCAGCTTCCTCTTTCATCACTTTCCCCTAAAACCCTGGCCACACCAAAGGACCTGGAGTTCAGCAACCCTACTATTCTCTGGGTTGCCTTAGTGCTCTAGTTCATGCTATTGTCCCCTTTCCCCTCTTTACCTGGCTAATTCCTACAGATATTTTAAGACTCAGCCCAAATATTGGTTCTACTCTAGAATTCCTGGGTGAATCTTAGGAGTTATCACAGAATTAAATGTCTCCTTTAGCTGTACTACACTCTGTATCTCACTGCCTCCCGCAAACTCATAGAGATCCTGTGACCTCCTCCTAGAACCCCCCTCTTCCCCAGCTCTCAGTATGACTTCAGAGTATCCTGTTCCAGTCTCTTGTTTTCCCTTCCTTATGAGTTTTCCTCTCTTAAGAATCCCTTTTCCTGGCCATCTCTTTCTTGGCCTCTTTTCTTCCTAAATTATTCTTAGGTCTAAAAGATAAAAGTCAGGAGAAATGGGAAGACCGATTGTGTCCATCTTTGTCCCTTTTCCACTGCTGACTGCCTTTTCCTGTGTTCCAGGGAGCTCTGTCTCACCTACCATAAGATTCAAGAAGAGAAGATAATGCTCTCCATGCTACCCATCCCCATTTTCTATCTTTTCTCAGCAACAGGTGGAATTAATGGTTCCCTCCTGTGTGTGCCTACAGCATATTACAGAGGCCAGATTGCAGTTACTGGTTTTTAGGTCTGTCTCCCCACCAGACAGTGGATACCAACTTTTAAAAAATGTGATACATTTGTTCATTTACCTTAGATTTCCCATGGGCCTACTTCACTTGGACAATATAGAAAAGATAGACTGTGGGTTCTGGGACACTCATGTCAGGGAAGCTCTAGCTGTAATGCTGTCTCTTCTCACGAGAGCTGGCGGAAAACTGCTATAATATATTAGACTTAGGATTTCTTTTCTTTTTTTTAAATAAATTTATTTATTTTTGGCTACATTGGGTCTTCGTTGCTGTGTGCGGGCTTTACCTAGTTGTGGCGAGCTGGGGCTACTCTTCATTATGGTGCACGAGCTTCTCATTGCGGTGGCTTCTCTCGTTGCAGAGCATGGGCTCTAGGCATGTGGGCTTCAGTAGTTGTGGCATGCGGGCTTAGTGGTTCCACGGCATGTGGGATCTTCCCGGACCAGGGCTCAAAACCGTGTCCCCTGCATTGGCAGGCAGATTCTTAACCACTGCGCCACTAGGGAAGCCCATAGACTTAGGATTTCTTTAGGACCAGGCCTGGGCCTTAATCTGTGTCCAAAGTACTTGAGACTGAGTAGGTATCTAGAAACATGTTGCTTGGTTGATTGGTTGGTTGGTTGGCTGCTTGGCTGGTTGGGTAAATGAGATAACATAGTATAGTATTGATACGATATGAATACCGTATAGTGAGAATGCCTGCATCCCAGATTTGCAGTTACACTTTTGACTTGACCTTAGGCAAGTTATCTTACCTCTCTGGGTGTGAGTTGCCCCAAGCATTAAGCATGGATAATATATCCACCTCAGAGCACTTTTTGTTTTAGCTCAGATTTATTGAGCGTCTGTTATACGCTAGACACTGTCATCACTGCTTTACATGGATTAACTCATTTAAACCTCCCTGTGAGGATTAAATGAAATAAATCATGTAAACTGTATAGCATATAGTAAATGCTCATAAATGTTAGTTATTATAAAAGAGAAACAGCCTGGGTATAGCTATGAAATTCTGCCTCTAAAACACAGGTCTTAGGTTCCTATTCTTGAGTTTTCTTTCTACAGGGTCCCCCCGTATTCCTTATTCCCCAGGAACTTGAGCCTTCTGTTGGGGCAGAAGGATGTATGATCTGGGTCTTAATAATTACTCCTCTGCTTAATGGTTGGTTTAGTGTTCCTGTCCCCAGACTTTGCCTGACTTGGATGAGTCCAGCCACTGTGGCCCCAGTGACTGAGTACAGACCCCTCCTGTGGGGGATTGGGATTCTTCAAAGACCCATTTCTCTGCTGATCCCAGAAACAAGGTGAGCTTTAACTTTCGCTCAGGTGCATGGTGCCAGTGACAGAAGAAGCTCTTTAACTGGCCTTTATTTAAACTGACTTGCTGGCTTAACCAACCCTCTGTAAAACTGACTGATGCCCTGGCACTCTTTCTGATTGAGTCATGTAAGTGGGCTCAGCTGTCTTGGAGCCAGTTAGCTCCCAAGACCCTTGTGTCCTTTTCCCCTTTGCAGGCTGTTCTTGCTAAAGGCCAATCAACACTGGCGTTTAGCTTTAACTCTGAGTTTTGAGGGTTGATTCCTTCAGTCCTTTGAACAATGCTTTCCAACTGCTAAGCTGAGGCATACTGATGTGCCCTGAGTGAGTTACAGTTGCGCTGAGCTATTGATCCTTCCAGGTGGTCTGCTAGATAGGCAGCCAGAGTCCATGGGCAGTTTTTGCCTCTGGCCATGAATAAACTTGTCATTCCACTTTGATGTGCCATGTAAATGTTGTCATTTCTCACCTGTGTTGTACCCTGGAAAAATCAAGAAGTATGTTTAGAGCATTCGTTATCAAATGTCTTCTAACTATGGAGCCACGATATATGAATCAGGTTAAAAGTGAATCTGATTTCTTAATACCACTCAACTGTATGCTGTAAAATGTTTAAGATGGTGAATTTTATGGTATGTGTATTTTACTACAATTTAAAAATTTTTTTTTAATGAATCTGCTTTGAGTAAAATGACAGCTAGGCCCTGAAACCTTGGCATCCCTTTCAGCAGACTCTGAGGGCTTCAGGGAACACAGCTGAGAAAACACTGCTTTAGAGCAGGAGTTGGAAGCCTCACTCTCCCCTTGGGCTCTGATGTCTGCAGTTAGTGCATAGCTCTGTGAAAGCCAGCCTTCAGCAACTCTGCAACGGGGCAGAGGGCCTCCTAGGCCTTCCCATGGGACGTGTTGACTCTTCCTAACAGTGTGTCCTCTGTTAACTACCTCGGGCACTCAGTGCCAATATAACTCATCCCTGCCTTTCACTTTCCCAGCACATTGAAAAATCACCTGTCATAAACATATATAAATATGTACTGAGAAGGTTTTTCATCATCCTACTCTATATATGTATATTTATCACCCAGCTAAAATATTCAGTCCTTTTGAAGGGTGTAAAATAAAAAGAAAACCTCTTCCTGCCCATTTTTAGTCCCACATCTCCCCAGGTAAAACCATTGCTGACAGTTATGTATTTTTTTAATGAGCTATAGTTGATTTACATTATTATATTAGTTTCAGGTGTACAACATAGTGATTCAAAATTTTTATAGATTATACTGTATTTAAATTTATTATAAAATATTGGCTACATTCCCTGTGCTGTACAATATCCTTGTAGCTTATTTATTTTATACATAGTAGTTCGTATCTCTTAATCCCATACCCCCTAACTTGCCCCTCCCCACTGGTAACCACTAGTCTGTTTTCTGTATCTGTGAGTATGTTTCTATTTTGCTATATACATTCGTTTTCTTTTTTAGATTCCACATATAAGTGATAACATACAGCGTTTGTCTTTCTCTGACTTCTTTCACTAAGCATAATACCCTCCAGGTCCATGCATGTTGCTGCAAATGGCAAAATTTCATTCTTTCCTATGGCTGAAGAGTATTGCATTGTATATATGTGCCACATCTTCTTTATCCATTCATTTGTCGATGGACACTTAGGTTGCTTCTATATCTCAGCTATTGTAAATAATGCTGCTATGAACATTGGGGTGCAGGTACCTTTTTGAATTAGTGTTTTTGTTTTCTGTGAATATATACCCAGGCGTGGAATTGCTGGGTCATATGGTAGTTCTATTTTTAGTTTTTTAAGGAACGTCCATACTGTTCTCCATAGTGGCTGCACCAATTTACATTCCCACCAACAGTGCACAAGGGTCCCCTTTTCTCCACACCCTCACCAGCATTTGTTATTTGTGGTCTTTTTGATGATGGCCATTCTGGCAGGTGTGAGGTGATATCTCATTGTGGTTTTGATCTGCATGTCTCTGATGATTGGTGATGGTGAGCAAATTTTGTATTTTTTGTGTCTGTGTATCCTTCCAGAAAAATCTTTGCACACAAAACCATCTATCTGTAATATAAACAGGCCATTTTACACGTGTAATTTTACACTTTTCTCGTTTTACTTAATAGGATATCTTGGTAATTACTCCATATCATCACTTAGCATCCTATATCAAGCTTTAAAACAGCTGCATAGTATTCCATTGACTGGTTGTACCATACTTTATTTAATTACTCCTCTAATGATAATATTTAGGTTGCTTCCAGTGTGTCTGAAGAGCAAAGAATTTGAAACAATCTAGATGTTCAAGGAATTCATTAAATCAACTCTAGTGTATGATATATTATAGTGTAGTCTTTTAAAAATGATGTAAAAGTACATTCAATGCTATAACAAGTGTTCCCTATGTCTTTTTACAGGAAAAACGAGTTACAAATTAGTTTGAATAGTTGACTTCTGATGCTTAAAAAAATAGGAGCAGGCATGCATAAACCAGGTATGAAAGGATGTGCACTAAACTGTTAAAAAAGCTTCTCTCTAGGTGGTTGCATAATAGGGTTTTAAGTCGTTTTCTCCATTTTGCTTATGCATATTTTCTAAATTCTCAAAAATAAATGTATATTGCTTCAATAATAGGAGAAATAATACAATAATGGTTACTTTCTTTAAGACAAGTTCACGTGCACCCTGTGCCACGGCAGCCACACTCTCCTGTCCCTACCGTGCTTATGGCATTCTACTTATGGTGGGGAAATAGCTGTAGGGGAGGAAAAATAATTTTCCCTCTACCCTTCTGGGAAGACATGTTGGGGATGGAGGTGGGACACAGGTGCACAGCTTCACACACAGTTATCAGCAGCACACTCCTCACACTGAGGATCCAGCCAGGCAGTGCCTCCAAGAACTTTCTAGGTTCTTGGCTGAGATCGCTCCTCTAATAGAAGACATTGATGGGAGAAAAACAAACAGAAGTTTAATAACATGTATACCTCCTGTATATATGAGAGAGACCCAGGAAAACTGAGTAACTCTCCAAAATGGCCTAAGCCATCTCCTTAAATAGTATGTCCAGCTGTCATTGCCTTCTTCATGGATAAGAGTTTCTAGAGGTTGGGTCATCCTCTTCCTGGTGCAAAGAGGGAGATACCCTTACAAATGGAGATTTCCTTTATAAATGTAAATGTCCCTCACAAAAGGGTAACTTCTATTCATTTTCAAAGCTTTTCCTGTGTCTGCTCTTTCCTAAAAATAGTCAGCTTAAAATAATCCTTATGCCAAAGATGCACATTTTCAGGTGACATATTCTGCTCCCCTTCACAACGAACCTGGGCCTTGCACTGTGTGAGCTCCCAGTCCAACCAGTGAGAGCAGGGAAGGCAGCTACACCAGAGAAGCCTGAGACTAGTGTGGGGAAGTAGGAACTGACCACTCTTTGAGGCTCACACGTGGAGTGCTGAGGGGGACCAAGCAGAGGGAGCAACCCCTAAGGAGTGAGACAACAGTAGTCAGGGCAGGCTTCACAGAGGAAGTGGAAACTGGAAGAACAGTAGGATTTGCAAAGGTTAAGAGGAGGCGGGTGCGATTCCTTCAGGCCCTGGCAGTATTTGATAAGGCAGGAGCAGTAAGGTCTGCTGTTTTGTCACATCAGCTGATGGGTCGACTGGTCACCAAAGAGGTGTGGTGAGTGACTGAGATCATTTGCTTTGCAATCTGACACATGAGTTTAAATTTCAGCTCTGTCATTTACTGGATATTTGCCTAGGGAAGTTAACTTTTCCAAAGCCCGGTTTCCTTGTCTCTAAAATGGGAATTATAACAGTACCTACCTCATCAGGTTACTGTGAAGGTTAAGTGAAATAATGGATATAATATGACATAGCACAGTGCCTGACTGGCACATAGGAAAGGCTTAACATATGGTAGCTGTAATTATTAATCCAAATAAAGAAAACAAAATATGTTGTAGTATTTAAAGATTTGACTTAATAATAATGAACTCATGTGAAAGAGATTCATAATTCTTAGAAGTAGATGGATTTTCTGAAGGTCTCTGAGGTGAGGTGGCCGAAAATTCTATAGCATATAGAACCCAAGCAGGTGTCTGAATTTCTAAGTGAGAGAAGAGAATCGTATATAGGATGGTGGTTAAAAATATTGGCTTTGGACTCAGGAAGACAGGTTCATGTTTCTGGCTCTGACATATGCACTGTGTAATGTTGGCCAAGTTCTGCTTTAATTCTAGGCCTCAGTTTCCTCATCTGAAAAATGGGAGTAATGACACTGTCTACCCCTAGGGTTGTTAATATTAGGATTCAATGAGATAACATGGGTGAATTGCTTAGTGCTTGGTACTCAATTTGTGCTCGGTTCATTCATTGAACAAATGTTTGTAGAGCGCTTACAATGTGCTGAGCTTTGTGCTTAGGCACTGGGAATATATTGGTGAATGAGACAAATGGGGACCTTGCTTTTAGGTAAAGTTTTCAGTAAATGAGAACTACCATTATGGCTGCCATTACTGCTGTACAGATATTCCTCACTATCTAAAGTCTCACTATCTAGATATTCATTACAATAACTTAAAAAAATGTTTATCCCAAATTCACTATTCAAATTGAAAGCCCTCAGGTGAAAACGTTTGAGTTGCATGGGAGTCCCATCCAGAGGACATAGAATGTACCCCTCTCTGGATAGGACAGCATCTTGAGTTCCAACTGATTAAAAGCATTGTATATCATCACTATCATCTCCCCCACCATTTTCCTAAGAGTTTAGCCTTTCATGAGTCCCAGTATTTGCTTATTTCAAGTACCTGGGGGCACTATCAACCAAGGTCCACGTGGACCACATCTTGAGAATCTCTAACTTATTATTTCATTGTTTATTTATATTACAGTTTGTGTTCATTGGAGTTTAGGAAGCAAATATACTTTGTTTCTGAGGTTGTAAATTATTGCATCCCAAACATAAAAATACCTATTTATGAGTTTCTTAAGTGTTAAATAATTAGATATCAACATTTTAAATGCTTTATGTTACTTAACGCATACTTCATGGATGGATGTATATAGTTGTTTAAGAGTGTTTTAGTAATATTTAGGAAAATTGGTTGGGGTTTGTGGATGTTTTGTTATTTTCCCGTTCAAAATAATGGAACATAGGGTTCCATTTTATGTTAATTCACTATATAACATATTCTCAGTAATGTTTTATATTTCAATATGCAGAGGCACCTGTACTAGAACCACTACTACAATATTACTTCCACTCACTACCTAGTGCTTGCGAACTAAGAATCTCTATCTACTGACTTCCACCAGCTACTGACCTCAGCATTACATTTCCAGTCTTTACAGAAGCTAATGTTGCCCTTTTCCTCTTCTTTATTTGAGTATGGTCATGTGGTTGGGGGTGGGGCCTCGTCCTCAAAGTAAAAGGCCGGAACCTTGTTGACCTTGTTGTGGCTGATGTCCAAGGAAGACTGCCTAAGGGTAAAGTGTACAACTTCAGTCACATCTTTTTGTGGCTCTGAAGCCAGGCCAGGAAGACAGTGATCCCCAGAGCCAAGGCTGTTGGCAATGAGGAAGGAGACTTCACATGGAAAGGTGGCTAGGATGACCTTCTCCAGGGCACCAGCCGCTGCCTGCTGTGTGTGTATGCACGTGTGTTTGTCTAAGCATGTTGTCCCCTAGGGTACTGCAAAGGCACATGGTTGTTTTGGCAGGTATTGATAAGTACCTGAATGGGTAGATATAGAACAGAATTCTAGTTTTATTACTGATTAAAAATGTTTTTAAAGGACCTGTACCTGGTGAAAGGACCAAGAGCATGTTCCTTAGTGGGAAGAGTTTAGGGGAACACTGTCTGCAGTATCTCCTGGGGATGTGATCAACATATAAAAGGCTCCAAGTAGTCCTACAGTAAAGAAACTGATTACTCTTTGCATACCAGGATTTTCCCACACGCTTTTTCTTGGCTCACAGAAATCTTTTCTGTGTGGCAGCCCGCTGAACACTATTCCACAACACGTGTTTTGAGAAACCCTCTTGTATATTGTTGTAGAATGCGGTATAACAAATGCTAATGCACTTCCTGACCCACCCATTATCTTCCCACTCCCTCCTGCCCCATCTTTCCTTATGTTTCTCTCCTCCCACCTCATTCTTCTCTCCATTCCTATCTTTCTTCTCTTCCCTTCCATGTTTATTGACACATTATTAAGAGATCTGATCATCACCAAAAGCATTTCAGTAGTCCCCTTTGCATTGATACAATGCTGAGGGCTGTCAAAAGGTGAAAAACAAAATACTCTCTGCCCCTTCCACTCAGGAGCTGTCACTAGCTCATAGATCTGGGCTGGGTGAATATGCAGCTTCTTATAACGTAAGTAATCTACATGTGAGCAAATGGCTGAACACATGGCATGTTCATGGAGGGGATGGGAGTAATCATAGTGAATTACAGCTACACCTTTATCAGTACCAACAACTTGCCAAACACAGCTCAGCAGGGAGAGAAGAAACAGTTGTTTTTCGCTGTATAATATATGCCATCGTACAGCCAGTGCTGTATTCTCAGAGGGACATTGTGCAATTTTCAGATTCTGCCACATGCTGCCTCCCTTGCGAAGCTACACAAGAATTAGGAGGTTTGGTTTCTAATGCCAGCTCAGCCACGGACTTGCTGTGGGACCTGGAGCAAGCCACTTGGCCTCTCTGGGCCTCAGAGGAGGTTTCATTAGATGAGCTGGGAGTGGCCCTTCCCTTCCTGGTCTGATATTCTGTGATTGGTCTGACGGAGTTGCTGTCCCTTGGTGGTGGCTTGGGGTGAGGTGGGACATGAAGAGGAGATACTTCCTCCCAAAACCTATTTCTGGTTTTGAAAAGTTCCTTCCCAAATGTCTCTTGTGAGGGGGGAGACTGACAGATTTGTAAGTGGGAGCCAATTGCTGGTGGGTGTTTGTGTGTCCATCTCCATATCTTGTTCCCCTCCCCCAAACTCCAGCACTGCTTTGTGCAATCAATATTGATTTTAAACCACATTTGTTCATATGCCATTTACATTCTGAGAGTAAGCTATGGTGTGATATTTACCTGGCACGGGAGATACCATGATCACAAAGAGAACGATGTGTAACAGTCGAATAACCATAGCAATCACTTATCTAGAATTTAGACATAGGCAGAGCTCCAGGAGAACCTAACATGTATTATCTCACTTTAAGCCTCACAACAATCCTGTAATGAATGTCAATTCGAATTATCCCCATTTTACAAGTAAGAAAACGAAGGCTTGGAAAGATTCCATGACCTGCCCAAAGTCACACAGGTAACTGGAGGAGCCAGCTTTCAAACCTAGCCAGGCTGACTCCAGAGCTCTTAACTAGTATGCTTTTCTTTTAACTGGATAAAACAGGTGGCCTGGGAAGTAATCAGTTATGGAGAGGGGAGGGATAGAAGGGGGGAAACACAGCCCAGGCTGAGGGAGCCCCGGGCTGACAAACGTTCTCTGTCACAAACTGGCTTTATGTAGAAGCATTGGATGCAGTGGTCTGCCACCTCTACTGGAAACTCTGTTCTCTGGGAGGCTGGTGGGAGTAAAGTGGAAGGGCTCTGCAGTGGCCACATCAGGAAGCTTTCCCAGTGCTGTCTGTACACATGACTGGCCAAGAGCTAAACCCTGAAAGATAACGAGCTTGTCCTTGGCACTTCCTATCCTCCTTTCAGGGCCCTTGTCCCTCTCTGCTCAGCATCTGTCGGGAACCTTGTGTGCATATGCTCCCTCTGGGATCCCAGGTCCCTTCATGCTGGCACTCAACCCATCAACGTGCCATCCTCAATAGTTCCCTGTGCTCCAGATCTTTCCATCCTAATTCCTCCAGTTAAAAATCTCCCGATCCTGCATCTGTCATTGACTAAGGTGATAATAGCAGTGGCTAACATTTATTAATCATTTTCTATGTGTGGGGCTCTGCTTTAGGCATTTCCATGCAGTATCTAATTTAATTCTTATAATCCTATGGGCAGGCAGTCTTATTGTGTCCATTTGACAGTTGAAGTCACTCAAGTTCAGAGAGGTTACTTGTCCAAGGTCAACCAATCAGTAAGTGGTGGAGAAAGACTCACACCCAGGTCTTTCTAACACCAAAACCCATGTCGTGTCCGTGTCCGTGTCTGTTAGTCTATATTACCTCAGAAGTACTGTCAATAACCAGAATACCGTCTGCCTGGTTGGATGTTACTTTCCTATACAGGATATACATGATACAATTCCTCAAGATTGAAAAAAAAACCCTCATTTTTTTCTCCATTCCTTCCTTCAACTCATTTGATCCAAACTTAACACATTTTTCTATTTGCCTCCAGAGTTTACACTCACGTGTGATACTTTCTGTGCCCTAGCTTGGTTAATTCAAACTTTGAGTACTGCTAAGTTTTCTTAATCTTGCCCTGATATTCTTTCTGTTGCTCTTTCATATATTTTTTTTTCCTCTCAAGAACTGCCTGGCATCTGCCCTCATAATTCTCTTACTGGCTTTTCCTCGTCGCCACTCACTCACAGGTGGAATTCATTTGCTGTCATGCTATTCTTGTGAGGCAGGCAGTACTATTGATATTGGCCCCATTTGATAGATGAGAAAACTGAGGCTCAAGTGGCTTAAGTGACTTGCTCCAGTTGGAAGGTCTTCCCTAGTACTATGAGGTATAAGCAAAAGTTGGGGTTGAGAGCGCCTGAGATATATATGGGGGCTTCTAAAATATAAATCTGACTTAAAATCACACCATTTTCTGGGTGTTTTCGCTAAAGCACCAGGACTAGAATGGGATAAGCTGGGTTAGAGGCCTCTAACGGGCCGCAAATCTGCTATTCAACTGAGTGAAGGTGAGTTTGATACTTTAGGCATCATTCAAATATAGCAAAGTAAATCGCCTGCCACTCTGAGACAAAGCCAGGATGAGACTTGGTAGTTTTTTAAAACAATGATCTTCTTATTCCTGGGCTGGATCATCCTGATACCCTAATGAATGCAAATGTCAAAGGAAAACACAAGGCTAACAAACATAGACGTTGGTGCTATGAAGAAAGAGCTGCTTTTGGTAAGACCCTACCTTTCTCTCAGTACTTAGCTTCACAATATTCTAGAAGTAGCAATTTTAGTTCTCCGAGTAGATAAAGGGCTAGTAAGTAGGAAATCTGAGAACAGGTCGGGCCTAGGAGAAAAAAGAGCATCTTTCATTTTCATCTGACCTTCCTGGTCAGATTTCTCCATTTAAGATTTTATTGGAATTCTCTCTATACATACTTGTCCTATTGCTTGGCAGGTAGTAGATGTTTGGTAAACAATGGCTGTCTAGGTGGATGAGTGGATTTGAGCAGCTGTTGTATGTTGATGGCTTGTTCTGGATAATCATTCAATGTGCTAGCCTATCCTGTCCTTATCAGGGACACCATAGAGCCCATAGTGCCCAAACCCTAGACATAGTAAACCACTTCACATGGTATGGAAAGGCAGGAGGTTTAGGGTGATTCTAATAAACAAAAAATAAAACTTCCTCCTATTACTGAGTACCTTTCAAATAAGGACTTGGCTTCCTGTTGAAATGCAAATGCTCCTGAATGAGATGCAAAGTGTGGGCAAGAGAGCCTTCCCTGCCCGTGCTTCTCAGATTGACTTCAGAAGCAGGGAGACTCAAAGCAACAGGTTAAATAAGGCACATCTTCCTGGAGTGTCCATTTTTACTCCAAGATTTGAGGGAAGGGAAGTTAGGTAACTTTAGATTATTTAAACCATCATTTATATATTGAAGCAAGCAGTAGTATCTGTATTAGTCAGCTAGGACTGCCATAACAAAATACTACAGACTGGGTGGCTTCAACAACAGAAATTTATTTCTCACAGCTACAGAGGCTGAGAAGTGCAAGATCAATGTGCTCACAGATGGCCACATATGTCCTCACGTGGCAGAGAAGGAAAGCAAGCTCTCTTCTTATAAGGGTACTAATCCCACTGTAAGGGCCCCACCCTCATGAACTCATCCAACCGCATGTCCAAATACCACCACACTGGGCGGTTAGGGCTTCAACTTATGAATTTGGAGGGTGGACACAATTCAGTCCATAGCAATATCTAGTAGGACAGACTGTTAAACTCATATATTTTTCTTTTGTTTTACAATAAAACAGGAGACATCAAAATAATTCCAATCTTGCAACAAATCACTTTGGGCTATACCTCTGATGTCCTGGGGGATATTTTTTCCTTCTCCTCTGCCCAGGGGTGCTTGAGGTGAAGTTTAAGAACTGTCAGGGTTGCATAAGCTGCTCCAGTATGAATGGTGCCACTTGGAGTTGTGCTCAGCAGGAGCCTTAAGCCCTATGAAGCTGTTAGGAGTAGTTCATACCTGGATATGAATGAAATATCTGAGAGGAAATTTTGGTGACCGTGAGTAGAAGCAGATGTGATAAGGCTGAGAACAGGAGAACACTGAGGGAAAAGAAGGGGAAGAACTGAGAAGCTGTGGCCCTTGATCATTATCTTCCCTTGTTTTAATTTGTTTGGGGGAGGGCTGGCCTTCCTGGGACCTCTTTCCCATCTAATTCCCTGATAATTTCATAGGATGTCAGCTGTACTTCTAAGATGGCCCTCTAATGAGTCCTAGGGAAATAGGTTAATCACTAGATCCCAACAGGTTTTGTTTCTGGGGCTGGGAATGAGGGGTATTGGACAAGAATCCCAATGCAATACTCTTTAAACTTTCTACAAAGCACATGTGGCCAAGATCACTGAGACTCCCACCCCCACCCATATTCAGTAAGCAGTATCCAATGAGCACATATTTCTTCCTTTACTCCACGCAAGTCAGAATTAAATGCAACTTATCAAATGGTATCCTCCACTTATTAGTGTATTTAGGATTTCCTGAGTTTTGCTTTAAAATCTTCCTCGTAGGCGCTCTGGCCTGCCTAACTCATGCAACTTCCTTGATTTGTATAGTTTTCACGTTTACTTCCTTTCAGTCCCTTTACCCCATCCTCTACTTTCAGAGACACCTTCCCGTTTGGTACCGCCGTGCACTTAGAAAGGCCTCTTGCTCCCCTCAAAGTGTTTGCTCTGACTTTTCCAAGTTAAACCACTGTTTCTTGTTAATTTCATTCACTAAAAGTAATTGACACAAGACCTGTGGTATCCTGTCCACAACCAAGGCTACTTTAGTTCACTTGAAAGAACTGCTTCCTTTATAAAAATCCATTCATTCTCTTAGCAATAATATTAACAATAGCAACATTAGCCATCATTCAGTGAGCACTTGTGTTATATTTCTTTTCACATTTAATCTTGCAAACAACCTTATGTGGCAGGTATTAGTGTTCTCATTTTAGAGTTGAGGAAACTGAGGCTCAGAAGAAATTTGCCCAAGGTTTCTGCTAGAAATAGTCCCCTATTCAAAAATACCTCTGCTGCTAACTTGGTACAGTGCCATTCCTTGGGTATGTAACTAAAATATTTATATTCCTGGGAGAGGTAACCCATTAGCCTCTTTCCGGGCAGCAAAATGTCATCATTGAAAGCACAGGTCATGGCATTGGACAGACTTGGGTTTGAATTATGGCTCTGCTGGGTGACTTTGGAAAAGTCACTTTATCTCTCTTGATCTATTTCTTTTTCTGTAAAACAGGGACAATAATTCCCATGTAATAGAGTTATTATAAGAACTCAGTGAGATGGTATCCATAAAGTACTAACAGAGTAAGTTCAATAAATGACAGCTTGTCATTAAAAATCTAAGATTCAGATTGGAAATAATACAGATCCTGCCAAATAAGGAGTAGAGCTTGACTTCCAGCTGTTAAAGAAGTTAATGTCTTTTGGAGAAAATACCTCAGAATTCCTGGGAGAACTTTGGAAAGATTTCACAGTTAAAGACTGTGTTCTTTCCCTTAAGGAATGAGGCACTATATTTAGAAAACAATTTGACCTGGTTTAAGAGGTCTTGCTCTATAATTTGAATAAAGCCCAGCTGTGTCATGGCCCCATCTATCACAGTGTTACGATCAAGGGAAAACAAGTCCCACGACCAAACTAATCAAAGTACAGTTAAAATCTTCACAGCAGGCTCCTTCTAAAGTGCCAAAGACAGAGTACATTCATAAGGAACAGAAAGAGTTCTTCAAAAATCCCCTTGCCATTTCCTGTACTCAGTTTTTTCCACACACCACAGCTGCGTCCAGGTCCCATTTCTCCCCAGCTGTGTCTCCCTAAACCTTTCTTACAAATGTAGCCCAAGGAGACACATGTCTTTCTCCCGACCCCCACCCCTCTTCCCTAGATCAGCTCTTTATTTTGTAGTTCCACTTACCTAGATTCTACATCAACAAGGAGAGCTTAGAAGATGCACTCAGTGGCCTGACCACTACCAGGGAATGTGAGTTTGTATGTGGGTAGGGGATGGAGGGGAGTGTAGATTTGGAGGTAGATTGCAAACCTTATCATTTAATGGCTTCTAGATTTGTAGCAATTTAAGTCAATTGAAATTTTACACGTACTACTTAAGATATGGCTCCCTAGACTAAAAAGTACCTTTTTTCTCTTTTGGATAGGAATTTAGCAATTAACAGATATAATACCAACCTTTGGGACTATTCTCGTTGGTAGCTATTTATGTTTTTTAGAAAAGAATGTATATATTTTAGTAAAAAATAATCTCAAAACCCAGTCGTGGTGGTTGGGGAAGATGATAAGATGGGCTTTGAGTGGTGACAAGTTTGGAAACCTGTGATTTGGTGCTCCCCACCATACACATGATCTCATGTAGTCCTCACAACACCCTGTGAGGTGGATGCCATTATTTCCATTCTGCAGGTGAAGAAACTGAGACTTATGGAAAGAAATGAAGTATGTTGCCTAATGTCACTCAGTTTACAAGCAATGAAGTTGGGGCTTGGTCCCAGAGCTGTATGACTCCAAAGTAGCAAGAGGAATAAAGCAAAGTTGCCCATATAGTTCCTTCACCCTCACACCCACACTTTTCTCTCTATCTCAATTCCCCACCCCAATAAAGATGTTAAAAAAAAAAAAAAGAAAATGTATATCCAATCTGAGAGGAGTAGGCTGAAAATAGGTATGGTAATATGAAGGCCAAACCCAGTTATAGAGCTTGCAGATGACATAAGTCTGGCAAGAATTGGAGGAAGAGGAGGTTGATTAAGGTATGTAGGAACTAGCAAAGGTCATCCAAATGACAAAGTCATAAAGATGGATGCCACAATAACAATCATTTCTGTATCCACCACCTAGTGCAAGAAGTTAAACATTAACAATACATTTGAAATCCCTGTGTAACCCTACTGCCATTTTAGGAATAAAAACTATACTGAATTTGTCTTTTTCTATCATTCCCCTCCCCCCAAGAAAAAGATGGACGCCAATGGGAAATTTGAAAGTACCAAAGAGAAAGGGCAGCGAGGCCCAGTAGTAGGTGAATATTCTCAGCATTGAATTTAGAAAGGAAAGAGATACCAAAAGGAAAGTGAGCAAATTTTGAATGCCTTCCATACACCAAGCACTATAATATACTTAAGTAAAGCTTACATTATACTAATAGCTTATCTACATATTGCTTATCTCACGACAGTCCTGTGAGAAAGAAATTTATCATCATTTTACAGATTTGCATTCAACTCTCCAGACATACAAATGCCAATCACTGGCTAGGGTAAAGAAACTGAGATTTGGAGAGATTAGGTACCTTGTTAATCCCTGGTAGAGCCTTGAACCCAAGTCTAAGTAGTGCTAAAACCCACTTTCCAACACCACACTGGGAATTTTAGAAGTTGAGAAAATAAGATAAAACTAATCAGGCAATTCCCAGCACTAGTTTTCCTGAAGTTATATAGAACTCCCTAACACCATATGTAATCCTAGTGTGGGGACTTTTAGGCCCTGGTTGGCAGGAGCTCATCTCCTTTCACTGTTTTGTTGGTGGTTAGGATAAATACTGTGGAACAACAGAGATGCTGACACCTATAAAGTGGGCAAAAGGGACAAAGCAGTAGATGATTCAGTAGTGATGAGGAAGGTGATCCGGGTGGAGAGTATATAAGGGACTTCTGAGATTCTTGTGTTACTGAGAAATTGGTAGGTTGTGTATGTTGGAAATTTTATGAGCTTTGGCAACTGGACAGATTGTAAATGTGAAAATATTTAAAATGATACAGTTAGTTTAAAACTTATTACTCTTTCCACATGTGCTCTTTCATTGGGGCCTCACAAATTGTTCTTTTGTTTTCCTCATCAACGTGCTCTTTATAAATATAGGACATTATTACTGAGGAACCTGTCCCACCAGCCCAGTTTTTCTCACACTCTCCTACAAATTTTCAGGCCTTCCCAAGTTTTTCTCTTGTTCCATGCACACTGCATTTCTGACCAAGATCCTTAGGGTGATCTTGAAGGAGAGGAATCCTTGTTTCTTCTGTCTTCCTTGTACACCTTCAGACTCTTAATTCCATGTCCCCAAGATTCTGGGCTCTGCAGCTTTAAGAACATTTCTTTTTATCGTGAAACTTGGAAGTTGTAAAATAATCGTGGACTATCATCGACTGTGATAAATGTTTTCCTGTTACATGGAAAGCAAATGTGGAGTGGCAGCCCTTACAGCAAAGCCTCCTGGGGAGAAGCCAGCAGGAAAACAGAAGACTTCCTTCTGCTGGGGTGAGAAAGCTCCAGGAGACAGGGCAGGAGTGGGGGCAGAGGTGATCAAGTCAGGGAGCTCTCACTTCAGGAACCAACTGACTAGGAGTCGAAAATGAAAATGGTGCACAGTAGGTCCAGCAGGCTCCTTTGGCCTAGATATCTCTTCAGGGAGTGCTGAAGAGAAGGTTATTAGTGAAGGGGCCAATGTGGAGCAGTTTGATCCATAAATGAAGTCCATGGTTTCCCTGAGTGGTTCAGGGCCTCTCAAATTCTTCCACCATGGTACCCTAAAGGGCAGAACCAGTAACCTTCCTCCCCCCTCCCCCCTCCCCCCAGCCCTCCCCCACTACTACAAGACTGGGGGCAAAGTACAAAGCCAGTCTCACGTAGAAAATTTATTTGAAGTCTGCTGTTTTCTTTTAAAAATTTATGTGAATCTGGTACTCTATCTCTTGTTTATTTCACTTTAATTTTATTACCCTTTAGCCTCCTACCCCCCTTCCCATTTGCTTCCCCCAACATAGGAACCATGCTCATGTGTTTTAGTGTATCTTTTTATTTGAATTATTCCAAAATGTATTGTTTTACGTGCATGCATTTTAATTCACGTAAATGGTATTTATTATATATCTCTTTTCACTTCTTACATTTTTATTTCTCAGCACTGTGTATGTGAGAGCTTCCCATGCTCTTTGTATACATCTAACCTGATGCTACTCACTGAGGCATTACACTCCAGTGTGTATATCTACCACATTTTACCTGCCTACTTACCCAGAGATGAACACTCAGATAGCTGTCAACTCCCTGCCTCCCCGGGCAGAGATGCAGGGAACATCTTTGTACATGTCCCCATATGGACCCATATGAAAATTTATTTGGGGTATATACCAAGAAGAGAATTGCTGGTCCATAGAGTATATGTGTTTTCTTCATTAGACTAAGTTCTGCCGGATTGTGCTCCAGAACGGCTGCACCAGCTTTGACTCTCACCAGCACTGGAGGAGAGGTTGTTCCTCTTTTCCTTCATCCCTTCCAACCTTTTAGCAGTATCCAAATTTCTGATTTTTGTCAGCCTGAAAGGTGTAAAGTGATAGTCCAGTGAATATTTTAATTTGCATATTTCTGACTATGAACGATTCATGTTTATATTAAATGACTAATCCATAGTAAAGCTGATGTACCAAGAATCAAGAAGGGTCAAGTTGATCTTGTTGTTTCCAGTTCCCCTCACATACCCAGGATCTGCTCCCTGGGTTAGGCATATATCATTTGAGGGAGTACAGTTACTAGCTATGTCATCTTGAGAAAGTTGCCTTCTTTCTCTGGATCTCCATTTCCTCCTCTATAAAGGAAGATTGGACTAGATAATCGCACAGAGCCCTTCAAGGTCTAACATTTTGTGATTCAAGTGATGTCATCTTGAACCATCAAACACTGCATTACCCCTTCTGTATTAAAAGCTCCCTCAACCAAAAACATCCATTCAGTTCATTTTTCTATGCAGTAGCAATTTACTCTCCACTAACTGTCCATTTCTTTCTCTCCCACTTCTCCCAACAAGGGAAGTAAACTGCCTCTTTACATTTTCTCACTGGCATGCGAACAGAATCATGCCAGTTTGTTCCTGCTATTCTTTAGTCTCCTGCACAGCATTTGCCCAAATTGCAGACCTATCAAACTTGGCTGCCCCCAGTCAGAACAAGGGGAAGATTAAAAGATAGACTTGAGCTCAGCCACATGCCGCTGTAAATATGAAATGCAAAGGGGGCTAATGATATGACATTATAGTCTGACAATCACATGGTACTCATCGTTCTTGGCACGAAATAAATGCTATTTATGCCCCTATTTTGCAAGGGGGTGAGGAGGAACAAGTCATTTCTAAACCTTCCCTGATTCGGGGAAAGAAAATAAATTTTAAAAAACTAAACAAAGTCTCTCAAAAATTCAGTAATGAAATATTGGGTTGAAGCATATGACACTGCACATTTTGTAGGTAAAAGCCAGTTAAATATCAGCAAATTCATATGGTTCAACCTAGTAGGTGTGGAATAGTCAAAATGCCTCTTAAAAATTCTGGAGGGGTCATTATCAATGACTTCATTAATACTACCCTCATCCTTTTCTAAGTAAGACCAACATATATTCTTTGACTCATAGACAGGGCATAAACAGAGCAAACTGTTGCTTTCTTGATGTTGAAAGACTGTAGTGGAGAAGAAAAGTCATCCTTCTTCTCCAGCTAGACCATGGGCTCTCCCTTTCCTAGAATATTTTGAGTATTTGCTGTCCATGTCACTCACTGTAGTCCTGCCCCCAGGGCTTGTTGTCTCAGGTAAATGTGTTTATCTAGTTTTTTAAAATTGAAGTATAGTTAATTTACAATGTTGTGCTAGTTTCAAGTGTACGGCAAAGTGATTCAGCTATACATATATATGTGTATTCTTTTTTAGATTCTTTTCCATTATAAGTTATTACAAAATATTGAGTATAGTTTCCTGTGTTATGCAGTAGGACTTTGTTGTTTACCTGTTTTATATATAGAAGTGTGTATCTTTTAATCCCAAACTCCTAATTTATCCCTCCCCCTCCTCTTTCCCTTTGGCAACTGTAAGTTTGTTTTCTATGTCTGTGAGTCTGTTTCTGTTTTGTAAATAAGTTCATTTGTTTATCTAGTTTTAAAGCACCAGGCATGTCAAGGATTTGGGAGGAACTACTATTTGTTAAGTATGTGTCAGACATGGTACTCAGCATTTCACATACACCATCTATTCTAATCTTAACAAATGCCCGAGAAAATCACTTTTATATCCATTGTATAAATGAGGAGGTTCAGGCACAGAGGTTAAATAACTTGCTAAAGGTCACACAGCTAGTAAGAGGGAGCATTGAGGCGCATACTCAGGTTTGTCTGATTCCAAAGCTTATACTCTCTTCAATGTTTCATTTTGCTTTTTATCATGGTCTTGAATAATTTCTAACAACTTTATTTGTGAACAGTGCTTCAACAACGACATAGGAAGTTGCTAAAAGGCGAGAGCTCTTGTACCTGAATCAGCTGACCATCGGTGCCCATTGTAATTACATTCAGCTCTTATCTTACAAGTATTTATTGAGCATCTGTGTATGTCAAACAAAGCACCACCACCACCACTTCTACAAGCAACCCTCGTTTACAAATAGCTTTTTGACTTGGGTTTCACTTTACGCCTACCCCCCAGGTAGCCTTCTGCCATGTATGCCAGAACCTATCACAATCTTTCTCAATCCTGTATATCAGAGACTTGGAACATGCTCTTACTCTCTCTGGAATATTCTTCCCCTCAGGCCAAATGTCACCTCATCATAGAGCCCTTCCTTAACCACCTGATCCAATATAGAAGTCCCTGTCACTCCCTGTGTCCTATCCTTTGTTTTTCTTCATTGCACTTATCACCATCAGATTTGTTTAATGTCTATTTTGTTCAACATGTATTCCCAGCTATCTAGAACAATCCCTGGCACATAGTAGGTGTTCAATATTTGTTGAATGAATGAGGAAATAATTTCCACAGTTAAAGGAGATTACATGTACCTATGTTCATTATGCCATCATCATTTTGATGAGTGAAACAAAATATGTATGATTGGGTTATTACATAAAATTAGTAATAATAATGTCAGATTGCTTTTGTTAAGAGCTATTTTTTCCTTACTGAAGTACCTATCCTCCAGTTTCTACTTATTCTTTATATGGCTTCTCATTTACCAGCTTCTCAAAGTAAGACACTTGAATTACATGGTATACACATTATAGCTGATGGGATCTCAACATCTCCCCCCAACTCAGGCAATGTTACCTTAATTACTCTTTATAAAAGCTCACCTTTTAATATCTACAAAAGATATTTCTCTTTCAGAAACTTTCAAGCCCTGAGTTATTGATTACTGACAGCCAGATTTCATAACAACCTATAAATAGGGACCTGAATGAACTCAATACAGTTATAATCAGCCCAAGAACAAAAAATGAGAGGGGAGGGAGAGGGAGAGAAGATTCTAAAGTCTTCTTGGTTCTTCCAAAGGTCAGCACCGTAGACCAACAGTGAGATTTCCTACGTGGGAGCTCAGGAAAGATCTACTGCAGGCTTGGTCTGAGCTAGGCATGCCCAGGACCTATGTGTAGGGCCTTTGTTGTGAGGGCAAGGATCTAAAAGTCAGATTTTGCAGCCAGATTCAACCTTCACAGACTAACAGTTTATTATAAGGATACCTAATCTTTGAATGTCTCTTCTGGCCCCAGTAGTGAGAATATTGAAAGTCCTAGACTTTGTAAATTCTAGTTCTCTGGCCTCTTCATACGTGACCAAGTACCTGCTGTTTAGTCAGATAATGGATTCCCTTCCTTGTTCTCTCCATTGCTTTTACTTCAGCTTTTCTTCCTTGTCTTCAGTTGAAAGACAATTCAAAATTTCAACAGCATAGACAAGGTCGATGGACATACTGAAGTAGCCGTACACTGTGCCCTTTCCTTCATGTGTAGAATATTCTCCATGGTGATAGAAAGGTTAGGCAGCAAAACTTTAGGAAAAGCATTAAGTAATTTGCTTTCTGGGGAACAAAATGGTATCTTAGAGAGATAAACAGCAGATGTGATTAATGGTGGAGGTAGAGAAAAAGAAATAGTGAGGTGATTAGGGGCATAGAAGTGACCAAAAGCTGTTAGCTGGAATGTATCTGGAATTGGAGTTTAAGGAAGATATCTTCTTGACTCTAACTATAGCTAGTATGTTTATTAACTACAAGCTTCAGCTTATGGCATCAAGCTTACATTAACACAATTGTCTTAAATTTCAGTTTTCTTACCCACCCCCTAAACTAGTATCAATGAAAATCAAACCTTCTCACATGTACTTGTCTTTAAACATCTCCAAGTATTTAATTGCATAGGAAGGAATTTACCATTGTTCCTAAAAGAGAGTGGGAAGTAGTGGCATTAGTGCAGCCCAGGAAAGGTAATGGTTATTAGATACATTAAACAATAGAGGAAGACTGAGGTTTCTATCAAAACAACATTCACCTCATTGTCCAAGTTTTGTAAGACCTATTTTCAAGGAGCTATTGCTTCTCTCTATGTACCATGATGACCATTTGCTGGATGGTATTTTCTGGGGTTATGGACTCACAAATTGAATAGGGAAGCTTCCCTAGATATAATGAAAAAAATAAAAATGATCTGTATGATTTGCCACTCACCTATTTCTTCTGAACCTCTTGCCTCCATATAGCATTTTATTAAAATATTAAAGGAAACTAACATTTACTGAATGCCTTCAAAGAGAAAGGCATTGGGCTAACTACTTTTATATATGGTATCTTATTTAATTCGCCAATAACTCTAGGAGTTACTATTAGGCCCATTTTGGAATGAGGAAACTCATGGACAGAGAGATTAGTCACTTGCTCAAAGTCAAACATGTAGGTAACATCAGAATTGGGAGTGAATCCAGGTATTTTGAGTCTAAATCCCACATATTGGTTTTCTTATACACTCCCTTGCTAACCATATGTTTCAATAAGAGTGAACATTTGAAATATTATTTAAATGAATAAAAGCTCCCAGCCACAATCAGAAAGTGTATCAAATTATCAATGACTATTTAATCCAACCATGTTTTATCTTCCAGGTTAGACTATAATACTTCTTCCAACCCTTAATTTTATGGGCATATGCAGGATTCTGAGGGACGGCCCGTAGTTTGAAATCAGAAGATCTTGAACGTATAGCTTTTTCCACCTAATAGCTTTGTGGCATTTGTAGTGACTAAATAAGTCTAAATTTGCTAGGTGAATTCTATATGAAGCTTCTTATTGTCTCTATAATCCCACCTAATCAAAGTCATTCTTCCCCAACCGATTTCAATATCATACATCAAAGTAAAATAAGGACATAACATTTTCACTAATGACTTGCCTGAAGTTAAGCTGTTTTCAGTTTTTTGTTGTAGGAAGTTTCTAAGAATGATTATATATGTATTCCTATTTCCTATTACTAGAGTCTTATAGTCTTATATAATTTATTTTTATTCTTATGATCTTTTCAGTTCACAAAGCAAAGCACATTCAAATAAGCTTTCTCATTTGACCCTTAAGCTAGCTGTGGTGAAAAGTTGATTTATCCAAGGTAACAGTCAGGTCCCCTGATTCTCAGTCTCTTGGTATAGTTCTCCTACCACGTATCAGAAAATGAAGACTCTACAGGTAATGTTAGTGGATATATGTTGAGGGCTCACTATATACTTGGCACTTTTTTCTTAGCAATTTATGTGTGGTATCTCATTTAATCCTCAAATATGAGGTACTTTCATCTTCCTTGTTTTAGAGGTAACAACTAAGGCACAGAGAGGATAGGTAACTTAATTATGATCACAGAGCAAATGAGCAGCAGTGGTTGGATTTCAACCCAGGGTGACTGATTATAGCACCCAAACTCTTAACCAGCATCTGCAGCTCTACCCCTAACACACTGAATGCTTACTAAGACAGAAAGGTATAATTAAACATTTTAGTAAGATTTTCTTACTGCCTGGTTTGATTTTCAAAATTAATTTTTAATTTGATTTGTTAATGTCTTTATATAGTTTTGTATGTTATACATATAGATGCAATATATAATTTTATATTAATGTGATCATAATTCGCAGGTTTATTTTTCCCTGTTTCTTTTTGCTTAGTTCTGCCTTCTGTTGTTTCCTTTCCATCACATAACCCATGTTACCCTTAGAATATATTGTTCTGTGTTTTCTTATGCTCATATACACACACACACACACACAGGACTTTGTCACTATTTAATGGGATCATATTGTACACACTTCTTTGCATCTTGCTTTTGTAGATCAAGAATACTTTTTGGAATTCTCTCCCAGTCATCTGGGATAACATTACCACATTAGTTTTAATTGCTATATATTATTCTATGGAGTGGATATGTGATAATTTATTCAGCCTTCCCTATAGTAGGAGGAATTCTCTAATTTGTTTTTATTTTTGTCAGTTTGAACAATGCTGCAATAAACATGCTTGTGCATACGCATTTATTACAACGGAATAAGCTATAAGGAATGGGACTGACTGCTGAGTTCAGTAACGTTTTCTTTTAATAGATGTCTCCAGATTGCTTTCCAAAATAGTTGTAACACTTCACATTTCCACCAGCAATATATGAGTATTATTGGTCTTTAAACTTTGCCAGTATGATGGATTTAAAGTACTACCTCATTTTTACTTTAATTTGCATGTCCCTGAATGCTAGTGAACTTTTTTGTCTTTATTCTTCTATGAATTGATTATTCATTACCTTTGCCCATTTTTCTATTTGGCATTTTTCTTCCAGTTTAAAAGAGCTCTTTGTTTATGGATAGTAATCTTCTGTCTTTCATCAGGAGTTTTAGTTTATGGTATTTTTGTTTATATTTTACTATATAGAAGTTTTAATTTTAAATGATCAAATGTGTCTATCTTTTGATCTAAAATTTTTAGATTTCTCATATACTCTATAGATTATAACATACAGTACCCTAGATTTCTCACAAGATTTTAATTGTATTATTATTTTTTTAATATCAAAGAAGTTTAATACGCTGCGATAAAATAAGCGCCCAGGAAAAGCTCATGGAATAGACGTCAATGTTAGAGAAATCCCTCCCACACATCATTTAGCTCCACACCCCATCCCTCAAAACCAAACCAGAAAATCTGAAACAACAAAGGAAATCCTTCCAAGCTTGGGTTTCAGTGAGGGCCCCTTTACCAATAACAAGAACACAGTTTCCTACATGGTCTAATAGGAAAGTAAAACACAGAAGCACAAAAAGTCCACAAGATGTCAATATTTAAGAGACTTGGTACATATTCCAAGTTAAAATAACTCCAACTTTTATAGCTATACATATTGTTTTAAAGCAACTTAATATATTTTAAATTTCATATATATACTCTCAAAGGTTCTTCAGCTGAGGTATGTAAACATTGTCTAATGAAAAATTTTCAGTGTTTCAAACCAACAAATTCACAGCATACATTGAATTTTCATCCATAAAAAACACAGTATTTTCCTACACTCACTACCATAGTGGAAATCCAGGCCCAAGGGATACATGCTGATCATCCAGATTACCATTTGCAGTATTATTGTTGTTATTAATATTTTATTGAGATATAATTCACATTCCATAAAATTCTTTTAAACTGCACATATATAATGATTTCAAAGTTCATCTCTATTGTAGTTCATTTCTTTTCATGGCTGAATTAATTAATATTCCATTGCATGGATTTTGTTAATATATGTATACAAGTTTTTCTGTGAACATGTTTTCAATTTTTGTGGGTATATACCTAGAAGTAGAATTGCTGGGTCATATGGTAACTCTATGTTTAATGTTTTGAGGAATTGCAAAACTTTTCCAGAGAAGCAGGGTATGTGTCACCACCCACCAGCAGTGTATAAGGGTTCCAGTTTCTTCACATCTTTGTCAACATTTGTTATTGTCTGTCTTTTTGATAGGCACACCTAGTGGATGTGAAGTGGAATCTCATTATGATTTTGATTTGCATTTCCCTGAAGACAAATGATGTTGAGCATCTTTTCATGTATTTGTTGGCCATTTCTATATCTTCTTTGGATAAATGTCTGTTCAAATCCTTTGACGATTTTTAATTCTGTTATTTGTCTTTTTATTATTGAGTTTTTTTACCCCATCCCCCAGCCCCTGGTAACTACTTTTCTACTCCATTTCTATGAGTTTAACTTATTTTTTTTTTAGATTCTACATATAAGTGATACCATGCAGTATTTTTCTTTCTCTATCTGGCTCATTTCAATTAGCATAATGCCCTCAAGGTCCATCCAGGTTGTCACAAATGGCAGGAGTTCCTTCTTTCTTATGGATGAATAATATACCATTGTATGTATGTGTGTGTGTGTGTGTGTGTGTGTGTGTGTGTGTGTGTGTGTATACATACATCACATTTTATTTATCCATTCATCAGTTGATGGACACAGGTTGTTCCTATATCTTGGCTATTGTAAATAATGCTGCAGTGAACATGGGGGTGCAGATATCTCTTTGATAGTTTGTACTGTATTCATTTCCTTTGGAAATATATGCAGAAGTGGGATTACTGGATCACATGGTAGTTCTATTTTTAATTTCTTGAGAAACCTCCACATTGTTTTTCATAGTGGCTGCACCAGTCTGCAGTCCCACTAACAATGTACAAGGGTCCTCTTTTCTCCACATCCTCACCAGCATTTATCTCTTGTCTTTTTGATGATAGCCTTTCTAACAGGTAGGAGATGATATCTCGTTGTTGTTTTGATTTGCATTTCACTGATGATTAGTGATACTGAGCACCTTTTCATGTACCTAATAGCCATTTGTATGTCTTTTTTTTATTATTATTGTGTTTTAAGAGCTCTCTGTATATTCTGTATACTAGAATCTTAGTAGATACATGATTTGTAAATATTTTTCCCATTCTATAGGTGGTTTTTTCACTTTCTTGATAGTAAGCTTTAATTTTGATGAAGTCCAATTTATCTAGTTTTTTTGTTGTTTTTGCATACTTTTGGTATCATAGCTAAGAAACCATTGCCAAATCCAAGGCACAAAAATTTACACCTATATTTCCTTCTAAGAGTTTTATCATTTTAGTGCTTGCATTTAGGCCTTTGAATCATTTTCAGTTAATCTCAGTATATGGTACAGAGTAGTTAATCTAAGTTCATTCTGCTACATGTGGATATCCAGTTGTCTCAGCACCATTTGTTGAAAAGACTAATCTTTCTTCCACTGAGTAGTCTTGGTATCCATGCCAAAATCAATTGATGATAAATGTTAGGGTTTACTTCTAGACTTTTCAGATATATTCCTTTTATTTGTATATCTATCCTATGTCAAAACACAAAGTCTTAATCACTATAGATTTGTAGTAAGCTTTCATATACAGAAGTAGCTTTATAGTGAGTTCTCCAACTTTGTCCTTTTTCAAGATTGTTTTGGCTATTCTGGGTCTCATATGAATTTTAAGATCAGCTTGTCCATTTCTACAAAAACAAACAAAAAGGCTTTGAGAGGGACTGAGTTAAATCTGTAGGTAAATTTGGTAATATTGCCATCTTATTAATATAGTGTTCCAATCCATGAACATAGACTATCTTCCCATTTATTTATATCTTCTTTAATTTCCTTGAACAGTGTTTTGTAATTTTCAGTGTACAAATCTTGTACTTCTTTGGTTAAATTTATTACTAAATATTTTATTATTTTTGATGCCATTGTAAATGGAATTGTTTTCTTAATTCCATTTTTGTGTTGCCTGTTTCTAGTGTATAAAAAACAATTGATTTTTGTGTGTTGATCTTGTATCTTGCAATTTTGCTGAATTCATTATTAGCTTTAATATTTGTGGATTCTTTAGGATTTTCTACATACAAGATGATGTCATCTGCAAATAGAAATAGTTTCACTTCTTCCTTTCCAATCTGGATACCTTTTATTTTTTTTTACTTGTCTTATTATTCTGACTAGAACTTCCAGTACAATGTAGAATAGAAGTGATAGTGGACATCCTTGTCTTAGTCCTGTACTTAGGAGGAAAGTTTTCAGTCTTTCACCATTAAGTAGGATGTAAGCTGTGGGGTTTTTGTAGCTGGCATTCTTTTAGGTTGAAGAAGTTCTCTTCTATTTCTAGTTTGTTGAGTGTTGTTATCATGAAAAGATGTTGGATTTTTTTCAAATTTTTTTGTGTGTGTGCCTTTTGAAATGATCATGTGAGGTTTTACCTTTATTGTATTAACAAAGTATATTACATTGATTGATTTTCATATGTTGGACCAACCTTCCATATTTGAGATAAATGCAGCTTGGTCATGATGTATCAGAGTAATACTGGCCTAACAGAATAAGTTACGATGTGTTTTTTTTTACGTTCTTTTTTTGGAGGGGGCGGGGAAGAGCTTGTTTTAATTCGTTAAATCTTTGATAGAATTCAAAAGTGAAACCATCCAGTCCTAGGTTTTACTTTGTGGGAAATTTATTGATTACTATTTCTATCTCTTTACTTGTTATTGGTATATCCAGATATTCCATTTCTTCTTTATAGACAGTTTCAGTAGTTGTGTCTTTCTAGTAATTTGTTCATTTCATCTAGGTTATCTAATTTTTTGTTGTACAGTTATTTGTAGATTTCCCTTATAATTCTCTTATTTCTTTACAGTTGGTAATAATGTCTTCTATTTAATTCCTGATTTTAGTAACCTGAGTCTTCTCTCTTTTTGTCTTGGTCAGTCTAGCTAAAGGTTTTTCAATATTTCATCTTTTCAAAGAACCAACTTTTGGTTTTGTTGATTATTGCTATTGTTTTTCTATTCTCTATTCCTTTTTTTATGTTTTGTTTATAGTTAACTTCTCTCTGCTTGTGTTGGGTTTAATTAGTTCTTGTTTTGCTAGTTTTCTAAGGTAGAAGGTTAGGTTATTGATTTGTGAGCTTACATTTTCTTTTTTAATATAGGCATTGATAGCTATAATTTTCCCTCTGAACACTCCTTTAGTTCTATACCAAAAGTTTTGGCATGTTGTGCTTTCATTTTCATTCATCTCAAATTAGCTTCTGATCTTCTTTGTGTTTTTTCCTGTTGTGGTCAGAAAATGTACTTTGTATGATTTCACTCCTTTAAAATTTATTGAGATTAGTTTCATAGCCTAACATTTGGTCTAGCTTGGAGGATGTTCCATGTGCACTTGAGAAGACTGTGAATTCTGCTGTTGTTAGGTAGAGTGTTCTATAGATGTCTGTTAGTTCTACTGTAGTTGATTTACTGTGTTGTTCAAATACTCTTTCCTTGTTGATCTGTCTAGTTGCTATACATTATTGAAAGTAGGTTATTGAAGTCTCCTACTAATTATTGCTCAGTTGTTTGTTTCTTCCTTCAGTTCTGTCAGTTTTTGCTTCATGAGTTTTGGCACTTTGTTAAGTGTGTATATGTTTACAATTGTTATGTTTTTTGATGGATTAATCCTGTTATTATTATAAAATGTATTTCTTTGTCTATAGTAACCATTTTTGCCTTAAAGCCTGTTTGATATTTTATAGCCACTTTCCCTCTCTTTAATTACTGTTTTAATGGCATATCCTTTTTCCATCCTTTCACTCACAAACTGTTTGTGTCCTAAAATCTAAAGTATCTCTTATGATAGCATATAATTGGATATTTTTATCCATTATCCCAATTTCTGCCTCTAATTTGAGTGTTTAATCCATTAACATTTGATGTAATTATTAATAAAGCAGGATTCACATTTGCCATTTTGTGATTTGTTTTCTATATGACATATCTTTTTTGTTCCTATTTCTTCTATGAATACACATTTTTACGTTAAATTGATATTTTCTAATATATTATTTTAATTCCCTTGTCATTTATTTTAGCATATTTTTTTAGTTATTATCTTAGAGATTCCCCAGTTTTCTTAATTCACAAGAATTTTGTTTGGATTAATGCCAACTTAGCTTCAATTGTATGCAAAATCTTTTTGAATACCATTTTTATCAGATTTTTAAATTAAAGTTTTGCTGATATTATAAAATGAATTGGAGAGCCTCCCATTGTTTTCTATGGCCTGGAATCATTTACATAACATAGGACTATTTAATCTTTAAAGGTCATATAAAACTTGGTTGTAACCCCTGTTTCCTGGATGAAGTTATTTTCAATGGTAACACATTTACCTTTCTGATATTCTTCTCTGATAGTTGGTCTAGTCAAGTTTCTCACTTCTTTTTGGGTCAATTTTGGAAAGGTTTTCAATGTTGTGTCATAGAGTTTCATCATTTCTCTTCTCATGATTATGTTTATTTCTTATTCCTACACATGTCTATTTTGGTTCTCTCTCTCTCTCTCTTTTCCTGAAACAGAAACATCAAAAATTCATTTCCCCCACTCCCCAAAAAACACCTTTGGATTTATTTGCCCTTTCAATTTAAAAAGATTCATTCATTTCTTCCTGTTTTCTTAAACTTTATTTTTCTACATCTTGAAGATGATTAAATTTATTTTTTTCTTCTTCTATGATGAAGACATTTAATACTACATATTTTCCTGTGACTATAGTTTTCAGTGTCTTATAAATTTTAGTATAAAGTGTTCTCCTTTCCATGCCTTTTAGGTATTTTTAAATTTCCTTTTATATCATCTTTGATCCAAGGGTTATCTAGGAATGTTTCTTAATTTAGTTTCCAAGTCATTAAGATTTTTATGCCCAAAATTTTATCTCTAATATTTTTGGATTATGATCAGAGACTTCAACCAATAAAATCCTTATTTTTTCATTGTTTTATGGTTTTGCTTGTGGCCAAGTACCTGATTAATTTTGTTAATGTTCTATGGACATAACAAAGAGTGTATGTCCTCTGTTTGAGGAATGTAGGCTCCTATATATAGTTAATCAAGTTTGGTTGATTGTTTTCTTCTATTCCTCTATATTATTTTTTGTTTACTGGAGCAGTCTGATCTGAGAAAGGTGTATATGCTCTCCAACTACAATTTAATTTTATAAAGTTTTCCTTTTATTTCTAATAGTTATTGTTTTGTGTAGTTTTGTATATACAAGCATGTGATTTTAAAAAAATCTTACATAGAGCTTGTGTTTGTTTATTTATTTATTTATTTTTGGCCGCACCGTGCTGCATGCGGGATCTTAGTTCCATGACCAGGGATCAAAGCCATGCCCCCTGCAATGGAAGCATGAAGTTTTAACCGCTAGACAGCCAGGGAAGTCCCGGCAAGCATGTGATTTTTAGCATTACTTTAATATCCCTCTTATTCTCTTTTGTGCTTTAAACCTTACATTCACTTTGGTGTCATGATTGCCAGTTCTGCTTTTTCATTTTATCACTACCACCACTACCGTTATAACTCCTAGATTTTGCTTAAATTATTTAGTACTTTTTGTTCTAAACTTGTGTTGCACAATATAGTAGCCACTAGCCACAAGCCGCATGCGACTATTTAAATTCAACATAATAAAAGTAAATCAAAATAAAAATTCAGTAACTCAGTTGTTCTAGTCACATACCAACTGCTCAATAGCCACACATGGCTAATGGCTACTGTATTGAACAGCACATATATGGAGCATTTCTCTCATCACAGGAAGTTCTATTAGATAGAACTGCTCTAGACCAGGGATTAGCAAACTTTCTGTAAAGGGCAAGGTAGTAAACATGTTAGGCTTGGCAGGCCTTGTTGTCTTTATTGCAGCTGTCCAGCTCTGCTTTTCATGTAAATCAGAGATAATACATAAATGAATGTGTATGGCTGTGTTCCAATAAAACTTTTTTTATGGATACTAAAACTTAATTTCCTATAATTTTTACGTCATGAAATATTCTTCTTTTGATATTTTTCAACAATCTAAGAATGTAAAATCATTCTTAGCTCACAGGCTATACAAAAATAGGTGGCAGGTCAGATTTGACATGTGGGCGGTAGTTTGCCAGCCCCTGCTCTAGACTCTTATAGAGTTTCTCTTAAAGTATGTCCCTTTTAGGTTGAGTCCTTATTAAACATCTTAAACATTCCCAGGCTATCTATCCTAATGTATGTATACCAATTCATCTCTTAATAATGACCATCTTCTGTTTCAACTTATTTACAGAATTGGATAGATGGAAAATCATTCTTTTTTATTCCAGAAAATGTTTTCTGTACTGCACTTGAACATCCTTCAGTGCTGTTATTTTTTATTTAAGTTTTTATCTGTCCCTTCCAGCAACTCTATTTCACTGAACATATATTCAGTTTGTTCCGCTTGATCTTCCTCTCTCTAGCTGCTGGGTCCCTGCGATGAGGTTGTTACTTTTTACTGTCATCTCTTTGGGATTCTGGTAGGCAGCATGTCCTATAGGTCAGCAGTCCTGTGGTGAATGCAAAGTGCTCTTTAACCCTGTAAGCCAGGAATAGAGAAGTAGGTAGGGAATATGGAAGTGCTTACTGAGGCACTTGGAAGAATTCTCTTTCCTCTCTTGTTTTCTTCATACTCTCCTAGACTCAGGAGGAAAGGAAGGACTTGGATCACTTCTTCAGTTTCTTCTTGGAATTTTAGGAGGCAGGGTGACCTGCCAATCTCATGTAAGGCCAATATCGACCCTCTCCACAAGGATTCATAGCTTTGCAAAATCAAGATCTAGCAATTTACAGCCTTCACCTTAGGGGATCCATGATGCTGGTCTTCATACACTTATATAGTATTCAGGGGAGGGAGAAAGTCCTGTATCAACTTTCTCACTAGGACCTAACAAGGCCTTGCTAATACCCAGCTGCCCATGGTACCCATTTTGCTAAGTACCCATATAGTACCTATTTTGCTCAGAAGAAGCATATAACTTGTAGTTAGGAATTGAGGAGAAAGGTGCTATATATTCAGTTCACCCTGTTTCCAGAATCCCCCTCTTCTAAAAATTAATTAAGCAGATCAGTTTGTTATCAGAACATATGTGTTTTACTGTAACACAGTCACTACACTCTAAATGAAATTTTTCTCTGTCTCAGGAACACAGTTCGAAGTAATTAAATTAAACATGGCTAACAGAAAGTCAATTTATGTTGATAACTTTGTTGAAGATGAATTCAGATGTCCTATGAAATATATTACTTAACATCCTAATCCATATTGTACAACTCATCTGTTGATTTCATTAATTAATTTTTTGAATATTATAGAATGTTAGCTACTAGAAGTCATCTAGTCCAGTCTTATTTCTTTGGCAGATGAGGAAACTGAGACCTGAAGAGTTTAAGTGATTGTGATGGAGCCAAGAATATAAACCTCAATCCCACGGTTCCTATTGTAATGTCCTTTATATTATATCCCTCTGAGAATGAAAACTTTCAAGCTGCTTTAGCTAAATGAGTCAGCCTCAAAATCATTTGAAAATTAAAGATTTTTCAATAGAGTGATCCTGGTAATGGCAGGGAAGCGTTAATAGGACTGTCTATTCTATTATCATTTTAGATTTTAAAGAATATAGCTCCTTCCTCCAAGATATGTTTCCTATGTCATGATTGTAGATAATATCTATAAATCAATCAATAAATCAATATATAAATATAAACCAATTTATGTATATGAGAGACGGTCTAGGAGCTGAAAAGGTACAAAATATACAACATAACCACCAGGCAGCCAAACAACTACAGTGAGGCAAAGGGATAAAATATTGGTGGAGCCTAGAAGCTGGATCTGTGCCCAGCTGACCCTTCTTCCATGAAGCTCTCTTTGATTTGCCTCTGCTGGAAGTAAGCAGTGAGCTCTTCTGGTGTCCCATATGGCTTATCACTGCCTCCCCCCATCAGCTATGGGCGTGTGTACTCACCTTATCTTCCTGGCTCTTTGGGGCAGGGCTGGTCTTATCTGTACAGCTCCAGTGACAGGAATATAAGGGGTGCTCAACAAATGTCTGTCGAATGCATAAATGGGATTTAATTCCTGATTTTCCCTGGAAGCAGGTCCCACCTGTGGACACATAGAAAGTATTCAATGAACATGTGTGTAATGAAAAAATATATATATATATATATGGCATGGCTCTTAAGAGAGCTTATATTCGAATTGAGGGTCAATATTATGAAAGAAAAAAATATATCTAGTGTAAGACTTCATACTAAGTAACATATGAGTATTCTAGATACTAAGAAATCTTGAAAGAGAGAAAGACCTCTGTGGGTTGAAGACATCAAAGGCTTCATGGGAGCAATAGAGTTTGAAGTCATCTTCGAAGGAAGAATATGATTCATAGCTAGGATAACTATATAATATGTTGTCCAAACCAGGACACTTAGAGAGTGAAAGAAGTCACCTTTAATTATTATATCAGGATAATATGTATAAACTGAGATTGTCTGAGGTAAATGTGGACAAACGTTCTCCATATTCATAAAAGGAGAAAGGGGAGTTCAGGGCATTCTAAATGAAGGGGATAGTTTAAAGGAAAAGGGAAAGATAAGGATGAACTGGGTGTGTTCTAGATGAAAAAAAAAAAAGTTCGTATAAGGCACAAGTAAGAAAGAAGATTGAAAAGGGCCTTGAATGCTAGGCTTAGGAGCTTGATTTTATTCCATGAAAATAAGAACCATTTAAGCAAAGGCAATTTTCAAAATATTTAACAACCAGCATGGCATGGGCCCTAACGATGAGAAGAGTAAGGACATAGCAGTGCATACCAGCTGAATAGCAGTTGTGCATTTAAGATGTGGAGGCAAGAGAGTGACATGATGAAGTTGGTGTCTCAGAAAAATGAATGTGACAGTGGTGTGCAGGATCAATGAGGAAGAGAGCAGGGACCAGCAAATGTGTTTTGTGAATGGCCAGGTAGTATATCTTTTAGACCATATGATCTCTGTTGCAACTATTCAACTCTGTCATTGTAGTCTGAAATCAGCATTAGTTCATACGTAAACAAATAAGTGTGGCTGTATGTGAATAAAATTTCATTTACAGAAATGGAGAGCAGGATGGATCTTGTCTGTGGGCTGTAGTTTGCCAACCTGTGAACGGTAGGTAGAGAGACTGGTTAAATGACAGTTGCAATATCTCAGGCCCTTAGCCTGGGCTAGGGTTGTAATAGAGGGAATCAAAATTAAAAATATATACATATACAAAATCAAAAAATATTAAATAGTTATAGTTATCTGGATAATTTAGGTAAAAATCCATCTTTAGCAGTCTGAAAGAGCCAAATAATTCAGGATAAAGTGTTTTTACCTATATTATCCAGATCACTTCTCCCCTTTGCTTTCTGTCCATGAACGTAGTCCTAACCTTCAGAAAGTATGTGCCTATTCACATACCAAAGGGATTGAATGAATAAAAGCAACCAATGAACTCACTTAAACAGATGCCATATCCCAAGTTTGACTAAAATTTTCACTAAACTGCATTATGAATCCACTGAAGATTATGAAGAGATAGCTACAAACCGAATGAACCATATGTTGAGGGATTATCAAGTACCAAAAATTAGCCAGAGAAGATGGAAGAAAGAACTGAGACGCTAGAGCACCTTTGAAACAAAGACTCAGGGGAATAGTAATTCAGTCTTCTTGAGGGGGACAGAAAACTTTTAGGATATTAGTAAAGAAGCAAATAAGAACATTTTAAATGGCCTTAATTGAGCATTGTGTTATATGAATTGAAATAAAGTACACACTGATTTCTTAAATACTTGATGTGGGCATTTAGAGAGCAGAAAGAGACGCTATTATTGAGATGTGATTGTGTGCAAAAAATGCAATTGTCCAATGACAGCCACGTGTAGCTGATAGAGTTAGGGGTAGGAGGAAGGGGTGACACAGTAGACTCTGGCAATAAAAGAAGTTTACTGATCATCTCTATGTAACTTGTATCCCCTGGAAATCTAAAACTGTCTGCTAAGAAGTTAGAATGTCAAATCCCTATCCAGTGGTTTAGTCAGTGGTCAGGCAAAAGGTTAAGGAAATGTCAATGAAATTATACCATCGTGGTACTAGAATTTCTGGTCAGTTTGGTCAGGTCCCTCAAATTGCTTGTCTTTTTGTGAGTGGGGCTGAGGGATGAAACTGCAATTTTTTGTTGTTTTTGCTAAAATTCACCAGGTTGATTTCATTAAATTGGCTGACCATGCAATCAGTTTGGTAATTGGGTAATTTGGTGGCCTATATAGACACAACCTGCATTACTTGCTATTCTGACTGCGTTGTTTAGAGGAGGAAAAGACTGGAAGAAATTGTTAACATAAAAAAGGAGCTCCCTTATACCAGTTCCTTATAGGATACCAAATATGCTATCACCAACAGGGACAAAATGGATAAAAATGACTCACAGTTCACAAGATGCAAATATAGAGGGTCAGATGAGTAATCTTAAAACTGAAAGGGGAGGGCATTGGAGGAAGACAGGGAAAGAAGACAGTAGGGGGCTTCCCTGGTGGCGCAGTGGTTGAGAGTCCGCCTGCTGATGCAGGGGACACGAGTTCGTGCCCTGGTCCGGGAGGATCCCACATGCCGCGGAGCGGCTGGGCCCGTGAGCCGTGGCCGCTGAGCCTGCGCGTCCGGAGCCTGTGCTCCGCAACGGGAGAGGCCACAACAGTGAGAGGCCCGCGTACCGCAAAAAAAAAAAAAAAAAAAAAAGAAGACAGTAAAGTTTTGATACAGTTCTTGGCACACTCTCTAAGTAATGTTTCTCTTCCTATACCCTACCTATTCCCTCCTGGCCTTGGCAGATGACGAGCTGATCCATTAAATGACACGGTGCCAGTGACTAATAATAGCTTTAATGTACTCCTTCTCCAGAGAGTATTTGCATTTTAAGAGGGGACCCTGGAGGCCCGATATAAAAGGACACATCTCTAATAGGAAAAATGTCTAGCATAGTGGTTAGCCTGAAGGGAATTTGGGGACTCATGGGGGGTAAATATACCCAGTGCCCCTCAAATTATCCCATGTTGGCAGACACCTACTCTTACTGAATACAATAATGGAATGGAATAACGGAATCATAGGATCTACCGTATTAGAGTCAGCAGTATGGGTTAAAAATATCTAATCCAGCTATTCTCAACTCTGGGTGCATACTAGAATCATTTGGGGGTCTTTAAACAATAAAATGTCCGGAACCCATGTCCACAGATTGTGATTTTATTGCTCTGGAGTGAAGCCTAGCCACTGGCATTTTCAAAAAACTTCCCAGGAAATTTTTATGTGCAAAGTATTTAAAAAACCTTCCACCCAATCCTATACTGTTAGAGTTGGAAGAGCCCTTATAAGTCATAAAGACCAATCTCTACCTCTTGACAATCTTGTCAAATGACTACTAACTTCTGCTTGCACATCTCCAGGGAAAGAATTCCTCCAAGACGTTACCCATCTCTGAACATGATTTCCCCATCAGCTACAGCCAAGATACTCTTCTGGGAGGCAAGAGAAACTATGGAAATGTCTCTGTTTTCTAAGGCCAATGACATACCCCAATCCTTTGTAACCAGGACTCAAACAAATTCAAAACTAATCCCATAACAAAAGCACAGTTACCAGAAAAGACAGAGAGAGTGCTTTAACATCAGGAGGTCCAATGAAAAAAGTACTTTCATGTCTGCCTATTCTCACCCTGCAGGGGAAACGGTTATTAAAAGGATTAAAAATGGGTAGTGGCTTAGAACAGTGTCTTCCAAACCATCTGTAGACAAACCATTTTTTATTTATTTTTTATTTATTTATATTTTTGCGGTACGTGGGCCTCTCACTGTTGTGGCCTCTCCCGTTGCAGAGCACAGGCTTCCGGGCGCGCAGGCTCAGCGGCCATGGCTCACGGGCCCAGCCGCTCCGCGGCATGTGGGATCTTCCCGGACTGGGGCACGAACCCGCGTCCCCTGCATCGGCAGGCGGACTCTCAACCACTGCGCCACCAGGGAAGCCTGACAAACCATTTTTTAAAATGCTTTGTGCCCATTTCTTCTCCCTTTCCTTCTTTAATGGCAACAGTTGGTGCTTAACTTTTGATACCCGTAGCCTGTTTTCCTTTCTTATTATCCCTCATTTTTGGAGATTTTGATAGAGAATTTAAATTGTTTACTTTTCTATAGTGGTGTCTTTTACAGTGTATTCTGTAGCACACTAGCACCATGGAATGTTTACAAGCATTTATTGAAACAAATGTTTCCATAGTCAAATTATATTAAGAAATGCTGGATTCAACAAAGTTAAAACTGATTTCCTATTGCAGCACTTTTCAGAGAATTTATTATGCTCGTATGCATTATGAATCTCTGAGAGGAAATTGTAGCACTTCCCAAATTTGACCGTGAGAATCTTTTAAAGTGAAGAATCTCAGGACTAGTGTATTGCAGAACAATCTTTAGGACAGATGAATTGGTCATCATTGAAATCTAGGCCGAGGAATACTAGTTTTTGGAAAGCATGGTCAGAAGTGGTAGGAAAATTGGAGATGAGAGGTACCTTGTTCCTTTGCTTATGTTTTGTATCCAAACCTTCCCTATTTTCAAGTTTTCCCTCTAACTGGAAACCTTCTTCAGCCCCTCTAGCCAATACTGATTTCTAACTTTTCTTCCTTGAACTCCTACACGTTTACCTATTATGGTAATCTAGTCCTCAGTATTAAGAAAATGAGTATCCTTTCCTCTCAAGTTGTTTCATTTTTCTTTTTTTTTAACACCTTTATTGGAGTATAATTGCTTTACAATTGTGTGTTAGTTTCTGCTTCATAACAAAGTGAATCAGCTATACATATACATATATCCCCATATCTCCTCCCTCTTGCGTCTCCCTTCCACCCTCCCTATCCCACCCCTCTAGGTGGTCACAAAGCACCGAGCTGATCTCCCTGTGCTATGTGACTGCTTCCCACTAGCTATCTATTTTCCATTTGGTAGTGTATATATGTCCATGCCACTCTCTCACTTCGTCCCAGCTTACCCTTCCCTATCCCCATGTCCTCAAGTCCATTCTCTATATCTATGTCTTTATTCTTGTCCTGCCCCTAGGTTCTTCAGAACCATTTTTTTTCTTTTGTTTAGATTCCATATATACGTGTTAGCATACGGTATTTGTTTTTCTCTTTCTGACTGACTTCAATCTGTATGACAGTCTCTAGGTCCATACACCTCACTACAAATAACTCAGTTTCATTTCTTTTTATGGCCAAGTAATATTCCATTGTATATATGTGCTGCATCTTCTTTATCCATTCATCTGTCGATGGACACTTAGGTTGCTTCCATGTCCCGGCTATTGTAAATAGTGTTGCAATGAACACTGTGGTACATGACTCTTTTTGAATTATAGTTTTTTCAGGATATATGCCCAGTAGTGGGATTGCTGGGTCGTATGGTAGTTCTACTTATAGTTTTTTAAGGAACCTCCATACTGTTCTCCATAGTGGCTGTATCAATTTACATTCCCACCAGCAGTGCAAGAGGGTTCCCTTTTCTCCACACTCTCTCAGCATTTATTGTTTGTAGATTTTTTGATAATGGCCATTCTGACTGGTATGAGGTGATACCTCATTGTAGTTTTGATTTGCATTTCTCTAATGATTAGTGATTTTGAGCATCCTTTCATATGTTTGTTAGCAATCTGTATATCTTCTTTGAAGAAATGTCTATTTAGGTCTTCTGCCCATTTTTTGATTGGGTTGTTTGTTTTTTGATATTGAGCTTCATGAGCTGCTCGTAAATTTTGGAGATTAATCCTTTGTCAGTTGCTTCATTTGCAAATATTTTCTTCCATTCTGAGGGTTGTCTTTTTGTCTTGTTTATGGTTTCCTTTGCTGTGCAAAAGCTTTTAAGTTTCATTAGGTCCCATTTGTTTATTTTTGGTTTTATTTCCATCTCTCTAGGAGGTGGGTCCAAAAGGATCTTGCTCTGATTTATGTCATAGAGTGTTCTGCCTATGTTTTCCTCTAAGAGTTTTCTAGCTTCTGGCCTTACTTTAGGTCTTTAATTAATTTTGAGTTTATTTTTGTGTATGGTATTAGGGAGTGTTCTAATTTCATTCTTTTACATGTAGCTGTCCAGTTTTCCCAGCACCACTTACTGAAGAGGCTGTCTTTTCTCCATTGTATATTCTGGCCTCTTTTATCAAAAATAAGGTGACCATATGTGCATGGGTTTATCTCTGGGCTTTCTATCCTGTTCCATTGATCTATATTTCTGGTTTTCTGCCAGTACCATACTGTTTGATTACTGTAGCTTTGTAGTATAGTCGGAAGTCAGGGAGTCTGATTCCTCCAGCTCCGTTTTTCTTTCTCAAGATTGCTTTGGCTATTCAGGGTCTTTTGTGTTTCCATACAAATTGTGAAATTTTTTGTTCTAATTCTGTGAAAAATGCCATTGGTAGTTTGATAAGGATTGCATTGAATCTGTAGATTGCTCTGGGTAGTATAGTCATTTTCACAATGTTGATTCTTCCAATCCAAGAACATGGTATATGTCTCCATCTATTTGTATTGTCTTTAATTTCTTTCATCAGTGTCTTATAGTTTTCTGCATACAAGTTTTTGTCTCCTTAGGTAGGTTTATTCCTAGGTATTTTATTCTTATTTTTGTAGTGGTAAATGGGAGTGTTTCCTTAATTTCTCTTTCAGATTTTTCATCATTAGTGTATAGGAATGCCAGAGATTTCTGTGCATTAATTTTGTATCCTGCTACTTTACCAAATTAATTGATTGCCTCTAGTAGTTTTCTGGTAGCCTCTTTAGGATTCTCTATGTATAGTATCATGTCATCTGCAAACAGTGACAGATTTACTACTTCTTTTGCAATTTGGATTCCTTTTTTTTCTTTTTCTTCTTTGATTGCTGTGGCTAAAACTTCTAAAACTATGTTGAATAATAGTGGTGAGAGTGGACAACCTTGTCCTGTTCCTGATATTAGAGGAAATGGTTTCAGTTTTTCACCATTGAGAACGATGTTGGCTGTGGGTTTGTCATATATTATTTATTATGTTGAGTAGGTTCCCTCTTTGCCTATTTTCTGGAGGGTTTTTATCATAACTGGGTGTTGATTTTGTTGAAAGCTTTTTCTTCATCTATTGAGATTATCATATGGTTTTTATCCTTCAATTTGTTAATATGGTGTATCACATTGATTGATTTGCCTATATTAAAGAATCCTTGCATTCCTGGCATAAACCCCACTTGATCATGGTGTATGATCCTTTTAATGTGCTGTTGGATTCTGTTTGCTAGTATTTTGTTGAGGATTTTTGCATCTATGTTCATCAGTGATATTGGCCTGTAGTTTTCTTTTTTTGTGACATCCTTGTCTGGTTTTGGTATCAGGGTGATGGTGGCCTCGTAGAATGAGTTTGGGAGTGTTCCTCCCTCTGCTATATTTTGGAAGAGTTTGAGAAGGATAGGTGTTGACTCTTCTCTAAATATTTGATGGAATTCGCCTGTGAAGCCATCAGGTCCTGGGCTTTTGTTTGTTGGAAGATTTTAAATCATGGTTTCAATTTCAGTGCTAGTGATTGGTCTGTTTATATTATCTATTTCTTCCTGGTTCAGTCTCGGAAGGTTGTGTTTTCTAAGAATTTGTCCATTTCTTCCAGGTTTTCCATTTTATTGGCATAGAGTTGCTTGTAGTAATCTCTCATGGTCCTTTGTATTTCTGCAGTGTCAGTTGTTACTTCTCCTTTTTCATTTCTCAGTCTGTTGATTTGAGTCTTCTACCTTTTTTTATTGATGAGTCTGGCTAATGGTTTATCAATTATGTTTATATTCTCAAAGCACCAGATTTTAGTTTTATTGATCTTTGCTATTGTTTCCTTCATTTCTTTTTCATTTATTTCTGATCTGATCTTTATGATTTCTTTCCTTCTACTAACTTTGGGGCTTTTTGATTCTTCTTTCTCTAAGTGCTTTAGGTGTAAGGTTAGGTTGTTTACTTGAGTTGTTTCTTGTTTCTTTTTTGTTTTGTTTTGTTTGCGATACGCGGGCCTCTTACTGTTGTGGCCTCTCCCGTTGCGGAGCACAGGCTCTGGATGCGCAGACTCAGTGGCCATGGCTCACAGGCCCAGCCGCTGCGCAGCGTGCGGTATCTTCCCAGACCGGGGCCCGAGCCCATGTCCCCTGCTTCGGCAGGTGGACTCTCAATCACTGCGCCACCAGGGAAGCCCTGTTTCTTGTTTCTTGAGGTAGGGTTGTATTGCTATAAATCTCCCTCTTAGAACTGCTTTTGCGGCATCCCATAGGTTTTGGGTCGTCGTGTTTTCATTGTCATTTATTTCTAGGTATTTTTTGATTTCCTCTTTGATTTCTTCAGTGATCTCTTTGTTATTTAGTAGTGTATTGTTTAGCTTCCATGTGTTTGTATTTTTTATAGGTTTTTACCTGTAATTGATATCTAGTCTCATAGTGTTGTGGGTGGAAAAGTTACCTGATACGATTTCAACCTTCTTAAATGTACCAAGGCTTGATTTGTGACCCAAGATATGATCTACCCTGGAAAACGTTCCATGAGCACTTGAGAAGAAAGTGTATTCTGTTGTTTTTGGATGGAATGTCCTATAAATATCAATTAACTCCATCTTGTTTAATGTATCATTTAAAGCTTGTGTTTCCTTATTTATTTTCATTTTGGATCATCTGTCCATTGGTGAAAGTGGGTTGTTAAAGTCCCCTACTGTGATTGTGTTACTGTCAATTTCCCCTTTTATGGCTGTTAGCATTTGCCTTATGTATTGAGGTGCTCCTCTGTTGGGTAATATGTTGGGCATAAATATTTACAATTGTTATATCTTCTTCTTGTATTAATCCCTTGATCATTATGTAGTGTCCTTCTTTGTCTCTTGTGGAAGTCTTTATTTTTTTTTTATTTTTATTTTTTTTGCTGTACTTGGGCCTCTCACTGTTGTGGCCTCTCCCGCCGCGGAGCACAAGCTCCGGACGCGCAGGCCCAGCGGCCATGGCTCACGGGCCCAGCCGCTCCGTGGCACGCGGGATCTTCCCGGACCGGGGCACGAACCCATGTCCCCTGCATCAGCAGGCGGACCCTCAACCACTGCACCACCAGGGAAGCCCCTGGAAGTCTTTATTTTAAAGTCTATTTTGTCTGATATGAGAATTACTACTCCAGCTTTCTTTTGATAACCATTTGCATGGAATATCTTTTTCCATCCCCTCACTTTCAGTCTGTATGTGTCCCTAGGTATGAAGTGGGTCTCTTGTAGACAGCATACATACAGGTCTTGTTTTTGTATCCATTCAGCCAGTCTATGACTTTTGGTTGTAGCATTTAATCTATTTACATTTAAGGTAATTATTGATATGCATGTTCCTATTACCATTTTCTTAATTGTTTTGTGCTTGTTTTTCTAGGTCTTTTCCTTTTCTTGTTTTTCCTGCCTAGAGAAGTTCCTTTAGCATTTGTTGTAAAGGTAGTTTGGTGGTGCTGAATTCTCTTAGCTTTTGCTTGTCTATAAAGGTTTTAATTTCTCCGTCAAATCTGAATGAGATCCTTGCTGGGTAGAGTAATCTTGGTTGTAAGATTTTCCCTTTCATCACTGTAAATATGTCCTGCCACTGTCTCCTGGCTTGCAGAGTTTCTGTTGAAAGGTCAGCTGTTAACCTTATGGGGCTTCCCTTGTATGTTATTTGTTGTTTTTCCCTTGCTGCTTTTAATATTTTTTTCCTTGTATTTAATTTTTGGTAGTTTGATTAATATTTGTCTTGACATGTTTCTCCTTGGGTTTATCCTGTATGGGACTCTCTGTGCTTCCTGGACTTGATTGACTATTTCCTTTCCCTTATTAGGGATGTTTTCAACTATAATCTCTTCAAATATTTTCTCAGTCCCTTCCTTTTTCTCTTCTTCTTCTGGGACCCGTATAATTAGAATGTTGGTGCATTTAATGTTGTCCCAGGGGTCTCTGAGACTGTCCTCAATTCTTTTCATTCTTTTTTCTTTTTTCTGCTCTGTGGTAGTTATTTCCACTGTTTTATCTTCCAGGTCACTTATTCGTTCTTCTGCCTCAGTTATTCTGCTATTGATTCCTTCTAGAGAATTTTAAATTTCATTTATTGTGTTGTTCATCGTTGTTTGTTTGCTGTTTCGTTCTTCTCGGTGCTTGTTAAATGTTTCTTGTTTTTTCTCCATTCTATTTCCAAGATTTTGGATCATCTTTACTATCATTACTCTGATTTCTTTTTCAGGTAGACAGCCTATTTCCTCTTCATTTGTTTCGCCTGGTGAGTTTTTACCTTGCTCCTTCATCTGCTGTGTGTTTCTCTGTCCTGTCATTTTGCTTAACCGTGTTTGGGGTCTCCTGTTTGCAGGCTGCCAGTTCGTAGTTCCCATTGTTTTTGGTGTCTGCCCCCAGTGGCTAAGGTTGGTTCAGTGTGTTGTGTAGGCTTCCTGGTGGAGGGGACTGGTGCCTGTGTTCTGGTGGATGAGGCTGGATCTTGTCTTTCTGGTGGGCCAGACCGCATCCAGTGGTGTGTTTTAGGGTGTCTGTGAACTTATTATGATTTTAGGCAGCCTCTCTGCTAATGGGTGGGGTTGTGTTCCTGTCTTGCTAGATGTTTGGTATAGGGTGTCCAGCACTGTAGCTTGCCGGTCATTGAGTGGAGCTGGGTCTTAGCATTGAGATGGAGATCTCTGAGTGAGCTTTTGCCGTTTGATATTATGTGGAGCAGGGAGGTCTCTGGTGGACCAGTGTCCTGTACTCAGTTCTCCCACCTCAGAGGCACAGGCCTGACACCTGGCCGGAGCACTAAGGCCCTGTCAGCCACAAGGCTCAGAAGAAAAGGGAGAGAAAAAAAGAAAGAAAGAAAAAAATAATAAAATAAAATAAAGTTATTAAAATAAAAAAATTATTTAAAATAAAAAACTGAAAAGTCATAAAAAATGAAAGATAGCAACCAAAGCAGTAAAGAAATGCACCAAGGATAACATGCACTAAATACTATACCCCCCCAAAAAAAATGGACAGACAGAACCCTAGGGAAGATGCTAAAAGCAAAACTATACAGACAAAATCACACAAAGAAGCATACACGTAAACAGTCACAAAAAGAGAAAAAGGGAAATATATATATAAAAGGGAAGAAAGCATCCAAATCAGTGAAAAAATCTGCCAAGGATAATAAACTGTAAATACTAAACTACGATAAACATAAAACCAGAAACAAATGCAGAAAGCAAACCCCAAGTCTACAGTTGCTCCCAAAGTCCACCGCCTCAATGTTGTGATGATTCGTTGTCTATTCAGGTATTCCAGAGATGCAGGGTACATCAAATTGACTGTGGAGATTTAATCCGCTGCTTCTGAGGCTGCTGGGAGAGATTTCCCTTTCTCTTCTTTGTTCACACAGGTCCTGGGGTTCATTTTTGGATTTGGCCCACCTCTGCATGTAGGTTGCCCTCTGGCATCTGTTCTTCGCTCAGACAGGACAGGGTTAAAGGAGCGGCTGATTTTTGGGCTCTGGCTCACTCAGGCCGGGGGGAGGGAGGGGTACGGGGTGTGGGTGAGCCTGCAGCGGCAGAGGCCAGCATGATGTTGTACCAGCCTGAGGCGCGCCGTGTGTTCTCCCGGGGAAGTTGTCCCTGGATCATGGGACCCTGGCAGTGGTGGGCTGCACAGCCTCCCAGGAGGGGAGGTGTGGGAAGTGACCTGTGCTTGCACACAGGCTTCTTGGTGGCTGCAGCAGCAGCCTTAGTGTTTCATGCCCATCTCTGGTGTCCGTGCTGGTAGCTGCGGTCACGCCCTTCTCTGGAGCTCATTTAGGTGGTGCTCTGAATCCCCTCTCCTCGTGCACCCCAAAACAATGGTCTCTTGCCTCTTCGGCAGCTCCAGACTTTTTCCTAGACTCCCTCCCTGCCAGCTGTGGTGCACTAGCCCCCTTCAGGCTGTGTTCTCGCCGCCAACCCCATTCCTCTCCCTGAGATCTGACCTCCGAAGCCGGAGCCTCAGCTCCCAGCCCCCGCCCACCCCGGCGGGTGAGCAGACAAGCCTCTCGCTCTCCTCCATAGCTCCAAAGCTCTCCCCCGGCCACCCCCCATCTCCGCCAGTGAAGGGGCTTTCTAATGTGTGGAAACTTTTACTCCTTCACAGCTCCCTCCCAGAGATGCAGGTCCCATCCCTATTCTTTTTTCTCTGTTTTTTCTTTTTTCTTTTGCCCTACCCAGGTACATGGGGAGTTTCTTGCCTTTTGGGAAGTCTGGGGTCTTCTGCCGGCATTCAGTAGGTGTTCTGTAGGAGTTGTTCTACATGTAGATGTATTTCTGATGTATTTGTGGGGAGGAAGTTGATCTCCACGTCTTACTCCTCTGCCATCTTGAAGGTCTCCCTTGTTTTATTTTTCTTAAAAAAAAAGATAAGCTCTTTTAGAGAACAACGGCACATTCTTCTTTCGTGTGTTCCGCTGTGATTAGCCCAATGCTGGCCTTAACAGTTCTTAAATTATTTAAACTAATGTTTACTGAACATCTACAATATGCCAGGCTTGAAAGTTAGTGTTTTTTTGTACCTTAAAACTGTATTTCATTGTCATCCACACAACCAAACTCCTCAATTAATCCACATTCCACCACTCTACCAACCCCACCTCCCCTCACCCTGAAACCAACCTCTTATACCAAGGATTTATATGATTTGAACTGTACAAAAGCACTGTTTGATGATTTTTGGCCACAAAGATGGAAATTTCTATTTTCATTTTTTTTTAAGTAACCATGGAAAAGTATCCTGCATTCTCAGCCCTGCCTCCTACCCTTCTCTTCTGTCCATTGCCGGCTAGTGATTGCTGATGGTCCCAGTGATTATCTGAATCCTCTCACCCTCAATCAACAAGTAGAGCTTCTATGGAAGTCAGTGCTACAACTCTAAGGGCACTCTGGACTGTGTAGGGTTCTTACTGTGCTCTTATTTTCCCTCACCAAGACTACTAATATCCGGACAGCCCCTCTCCAAGGACTGGTTGTCACATTATTGTGTTGATCTGCTTCTGATCCAGATCCTGAGTTCCTGTGTTCAGTTCCCTGCTGTTCCGCAACTGTTTGTTCATCTCTGTCTTGAATCCCCAATCCAGACCTGTCTTTGTACACTCAGACTCTATGCTGCCCTCCTGCTTGCAGTTAGTTTTCTGGGCGTGATCCCTGACCCAGACTCTTACCTATGCTGGGCCTCCAACTCATCTGGATCTCTCTGATTATTACTGTCAACCCACATCCTGTAATTTAGAACTTTGCTTATGCTCTTTCTGTTTCTTCTGATCCCCTGGATACTATTCCCAGCTTCATCCTTATGATTTACTTTGATGTGTGAACCAAGTCCCCATTGGGCCTCTACTCAGACTATTAGCCACAGACTCACCAGTCCAACTTGATCCCTAGTTCTGGTTCTTCTTTGATTGCCTTATTTTTCAATAATCCTTGACCCAGGCATGGCAGTCATTAGACTTTTTTGAAAAGCAAGACAATAATTTAACCACTTTATAAAGTTTTCCAACATTATATTTTACATAAGGATATTTAATGAAATAGGAAAAATGTTCATGATATATTCTTGACATTATAAAAGTCATGATCTAAAACCTTGTATATAGTATCATTCCATATTTTTTTAATGCCTGTGTCACATACACACACACACCCATGAATGCTTGCATAGAAAAGAGACTGAAAGACTATATATAAAAATGTCGACAGTGGTTTTGTTTGAATGATAGGGTAACCAATACATGTTTTTTTGCCTTTTTCTCTATTTTCCAAGTTATCTATAATGAGCATTTTGTACTTAAAAATACATTATTTTTAAACAAAATTTTCTAACAAAAGTGTTAAAACTATAGTTATCATCTTAATGTTTGATCACTGTGGCCAAAGGCATGCTCCTCCCACCTGTAATCTTACATGGTATTCCTTGTGTGGCCCAGCATGTATCAGGCTACCACTATCTTCAACTTCTTCTATAAGCACGCTTCTCCCAGGGAGATGGTGGCAAGGAGCCAGTGATGAGGGAAGGACATCCAGGAAGGGAAGAGAAATCTTAGCAATGGACTCAAATGCTTCTCTTCCTGTGCAGAGAGAAAGGTCATAGCGTTGTGATGTCCTCTGTTTTAATGGGATGGGCATGACGTAAAAGTGCTTGAAATTCGAGCCACTCTTTGTGGCTGCTGTGGAGGGGTTTAGGGGTGAAAATACCCCTTTTAGTATGAAACATAGATTGATGTCTTCTGTGAAGCAGCAGAGACCATTTGGCAATCACAGTGGAAGAGTAGGCTTACTGAAAACTAGTAATGTGTACAAAATTCTGAGGTATGCAGTGAGCAGGTGATACAGAGTGAAACTGTGTCTCTTAAACTATAGTCAGGAGACACAAGATGTAAACCCATATTAGGGGTCATATATAGAAACAGCCAGTAAGTAATAATTAATATCAAGGAGCTTTGTGAGCATGAAAACCTATATAAACTCAAGGAAGTTGCTACCAGTAGACTTTTTAGTGCAGCGGTTCTCACAAACTTCAGTGGGGATCTGAACCTCCAATGGGCTAGAAAACATTCAGGTTCCCAGACTTCCTTCTCAGAGATTGTCCTTCAGAAGGTTTAAGGTAGAGCCCAGAAACCTATGTTTGTGTGATTTTTATGCCTGTTGTCTATGGACTGCACCCTGAGAAAGCATGGTATAGTGGTTAAGAACCTGGAAGCTGGAGACAGAAAAAAACCTGTTTGAATTGTGGCTCTGCCATTTACTAGCTGTGTGACCATGGGCAAGTTACCTAAAAACTCTGAGCCTGTTTCTTCATCTTCAAATACAGATGACAAGAACCTACTTCATAGAGTGCCAGAGAGGAGTGCAATCATTCATGAAAAGCTGCTAGTACAAGGAAGCAATCAAAAACTTTTAGCTACCATGACCAACCACCACTATCACCACTGTTAAGGTGTATGGTAAATGTTAAAAGGTGGCAAAGATACTATATGCTATAGGTATTGGAAGAGGTGAGAGATCACGTCTTTCCAGAATGGTCAAGGAACTCTTCACCAGGAAGATGCAACTTGAACTGAGCCTTGAAAAGATAAGAAAGATTTGACCAGGTAGGGCTAAGAGAAGATGCACAAGAAGAGAGTAGAAGTCAAACTTCACCTACTCCCTAACTGTTCCAAGGTCTAGGCCTGGAGAAAAGCAGACCACATAGTCCTGATAGATCTAGATACAGTCAAGACAAAATCCTGGGCAAATCTGTAGTTGAGGTGAGATGGGGAACAGGAACTCTGAGACCTTCTATTCCTTTGACTGGAAATTGTCTCTAGGACCAACTGGACTATTTAGGCAGACCTGAAAGTAAAATTCTGTGCTATATAACTGAGTGGTTCATTACTCACTAAATAAAAAGCCGTAGAATCTGACCTCCTTTGAGATGTTTTCACCCTAATGGTGTGGTGGGGTCACAGGGTTCGTCTAACTCTTAGCTTTGCTGCTAACCAGCTTTGGGACTTATGGACAGCTTCTTAGCCAATCTTCAAACTGTTTCCTCAAGTGCAAACTATGGCTGTAATATCTGTCATGATTTTGTACTTTTGAGTTTACAGGTTTGGCAGCTAAGGCTCTTTTCTCCCCTAATTATTCTCCTGTAATTAGGGTAATTTTGTAGCATACTCCTTGATTCATATGGTCTCATGAACTAAATTCTAAAGCATATGTTTTATATGATATACAGATAGGAACCAGGAAATGTTTTGAGACGTTTACTTTTTGATCAATATATAACTTACCTGCATTCTAAATATAATCTTACAGAGCAGGCATAAACAAACAATCAACATGTAGGGACACTTTGGTATGTCTCTCACTAGTTGATATTAAGCTGTTTTTTGTTGTTGTTGTTAAGTCCTAGTCTTATGTTTTTATTAAAATGCTCCATGTCTGATTGGACATGGTTCCACAATTAGTTCAGGAGCTAGGATTTTGTTGGTTGACTCGTGATTGATTCCTTTAGCAGTTAGGACTTCTCTTCCTCTCTCCTTGATGAGTAATATAATTATCATGCTTTGATTGTTAAAATTAATTAAAGGGATGACTTTAGTTTGTGTTTTCAGTGTTCCAGATCAGTTAGGTGGTCCCTGCTATTCCTTTAGTCTCCTTTTCCCTGTTTTTCCCACAAGACAAAAAGCAAAAATCGACAAGCAAACAAGCAGACAATCCAAAAAGACTCAGAGAAAGAACAGACCACATAGCTTTCTCTCTCCTCATAGTAAAATAAACCTATCATGACTGGAGTGTTGCCATCAGAAAGTGGTACTTTTCCCCTCTTCAGACAGACCCTGAATTTGAATGTACTGTGTTCCTAGAGACTGTGTCTTAATGTCCCATATGGCAAAATCCTGTCTCCACATGTGTCAAAATCTGACTGTATGAGCTGTTGCCTTTTTCCTGTTTGGTCACAGACAGAAACCAAGGAACAATTGGGTAAAGGCAATTAGAAGTGAAGTTAGTGTCCTGAATAAATAGTATGGTGGAGCGTTTGGGAATATAAGGGCAGTTAAAAACTCCCTGTGTTGTTTTTAAATGCTATTATTATTGATAACAATAGCTAATATATAATGCTTGTTACTGCCAGACACTTTTATAATATCTTTAAATACATTTACTTGTTTAATCCTCACAGCAATCCTATGAGTAAGTGCTATTGTTGTCCCCATTTTAGAAATGAGGAGACGGAGGCATAAGATGGTTGAATGACTGGCTCAAAGTAACAGCTGAACAAAGCACAGGTAGCAACACTGAGATTAATTAAAGGGATTAGATCTGAACACAGGAAGTCTGGCTCCAGAGTCCATGTGCTTAAATACGACACTATTTTTTTACAAAAAGGAATTACATTCAGTTTAAACGTTTAGATACAATGAACTATAAAGGATGTATAATGGGTTTTGATATCAACTTGTAGTTTTCCTTCTCTAGAGAAGGAGTGTGACTTCATCTGTTCTGTGTGCCTGACATTACTCTAGCCGCTCTCTAACTTCATAAGGATGCCCTCTTTCTGCTTCAGGATTCATAATCAAGTGGCTTAACCTGTTAAAAATGGAGCGTACAGCCTTTAGAAAGAAAGAGCTCCCCCCCCTTCTATTTTTTTTAATTCAAGCAAAGAAAGTGACTGGCTAATCAAGGAGAACTTTGTTGTGTTGTGGAATAGATGTCCAGGAAAGGGAAGAGAGGTGATTTTTTAAAAATTCATCAGTTAAACGGATAGAAGATAGTGGCTTAGAGTTCAAGCTAAACTCATTCCCATTGGTCTGGCTACTACCTTTGCAGCACCATGGGCAACTGTGGAATTGTTCCACACCTCTCTTAGGCCAGCAGTTTTATCTCTTAGATAGGGCAGTAGACTAAGGTATACATAGCTTGCTACCTGAAGCTTTCTTTCCAGAAGTCTACAGATGCTGAGAAGGTGGTACTGAGAGGGGAGTTAACTTGAGAAAGTTTTGGCTCATGGCCTCTCAAGAGATGCAGTTGCATTGGGGAAGCAGCAAGCATTATGCTGTGAAGCTTAGACTGGAGTCAGGTTGCTTAGGTTTGAAACCAGACTCTACTACACAGTGGCTTCATCGTGGTGGGCTATTTGCATAGCCCAAATTTGCCTTGAGTTTCTCAACAGTAAAATGGTGGTGGCCACATAATAGTACCTAACCTACTGCACTGCTTTGTTTTGAAGATAAATGGATTAATAGTTGTACAATTTTTATATGCCTGTCACACAATTAGTGCCATGTGTTTATTAAAATAGAAATAGGGCCCCATAAAGTTGGTTTCTACACTTGCTTATTACTCAATTTTTGTTTGGTACTTAAAGAGTTGTCTTTCTTCACTGATAAAAGTGAAAATCTTTGTGTCTCTCTGACATTGCAAATGATGCTGTTCAGTGCTTTTAAGGAGGGAAACCTTTTTCTCGGCATTTTCTCGGCATTTTCTTCCTGCAATGGTAAAATTCCTGCAATGGTAATGGATGACTGCAATGGTAATGGATGACTTGGATACAATAGCATTTTACTCTGGTAACTGTTCTAGCTAGAAAACTGTCTTTTGTTTTCAACTTCCATTTATAAATCCAAACTTGTGTCAGAACAAAAGCGAGATAATAAATGTGAAAGCACTTTAAAAAGTTAAGAGGGCCTGAGATTCTGTGCTAAAAAGCCTCTTTGAGATTGACTCTTTGGGATGACCAGTTTTCAAGGGTATCTTGTCCAGAAATAAAATTTGAGCACTTAAGACTAAGGATAATACTAATAATAACACGAATAATGAACACTTACTGAGTGTTGTGAAATAAAATCCATATTTTATGGCAAGACAAGAAAAATTTAAACATAAAACTTTTTCTCTGCCATTTGGCCTCCTCTCTCCCCCCTACTGCGCATTATGTATCTGCATTATGTATTGACCACACCTCGCCCATTAGCAGAAATACCTGCTTAACCATAAAGAACAACATTCTCCTAGCATCAACAAAACAACTCCTTAAAATATAGCATTTCTTCTTGATCTTGTAAGGGGTCACATGTCCCACCAGGATGACGCTTAGATCTGGATCATATAAACTGTCAATAATACATCATTTAATGTACAGCCTTCTGTCTCCAAAAACTTCTATAACTGTGCCTTGACTTCTAACAGGAGGAAGAGTTCTCAGAGCTTTCTGAGATGCTCTTCCAGGTTATAATCCTCAAATTTGGCTTGAATAAAATTTTCCATTTCTTTTTTAGATCAACTGATTAATTTTTCATCAACAGTCCTCACAGTGTGCCAGGAACCATGCTAATGTATCACATGCAGTATTTCATGTAAATGCTTCTTGGTGCTACTGCTTCTGCTGTTGTGTCTCTGAGAACTGGTTTATTCCTTTTCTTCATCTAGAAGGAAACAACTAACACTTCACAAGAGGAAATCAAGTTGGGTTTTATTTTTCTGACAATGAGGGGAAAAATATTCACTTCTTCCTTCTCTGCTTCTAAGTTGTTTTTAACAGCGCTTTGAATTATTAATTCCTTATGTAACCTTGTTAGAGCAGGCATTTTTAAGGACAACAAACTTATTTTAATGACAAAGGAAAAGCATCGTCCTCAAAGAAAAGGAAGTGATGCTCAAAGAAGGGAGAGAACAAAAGGAAAGGAGGGAGGAAGGAGTGGTGAGGAAGAGAAGACAACCCTGCACCCAAATGATTAGAATCACAGGCTAGAAAATAATATCACCAATATATAGGACATCTGTACTTTCTGTCTCTCTTTCTCTCTCTCCTCATTTTGAGTCATGAAGAGAGAGAGGCAGGGAGGTACGTAGGGAGGGAGGGAGAGAGAGAGAGAGAGAGAGAGAGAGAAACTAACTTCTTTTCAAGTCAAAGAGAAAGACTAGAAGCTTTCTTTCATGCCAACCAAAGTCACCCTTTTAAGGTTCTTGCTACTTCTCCAAGAACTGAGCTTCTGGGGAATCTTATATACACTGTTAAAAAAGAGACAACAGTCTCAAAATAGTCACTTATGCTAAGCCCCACATCACCGACCAAGACTTAATACCTAACTTAATTACAGTTTCAGCCTCCCCTAGGAATGGAATGAATCTTAAACCAGTCAATCTGGAATGACCTGGTCAGTACTAGTGAGGTAATCTGCCTGATGAACCCCTGCCATCTCCTAAAGGAAGGTGACCCTGCCACAAATAATCAGCTCTTTGCTAATGTAACTTCCTTGTCCTGCCCCCTTCTGCCTATAAAAAGTCTTTCATTGTGTACAGCTCTTTGAAGGTCCCTTCTATCTGCTAGACGGGATGCTGCCCAATTCATGAATCACTGAATAAAGCAATAAGATCTTTAAAATTTACTCAGTTGAATTTTTTTTGACAACACTAAACCCTCTCATTATTTCCAAACAGTCTCTCACTGGCCCCATGGGCCACTTCAGAAAAGAATTTAAGAGGAACAGTGAGCAAGATGCAGCCAGGACCCCATTATGTTTAGTTTTTTCTGCACTGGGGTGGAATTATTCTACCCCAGTATGGTGGGTACTTGTGTAGTAGCCTGGAGGATGACCTTGAACTAGTTGGGGAACCAGAATTCCATAGAAGGTGACTGCCTGCTTTGCCAAAACTTTGTGATCCCATCCTGCCAGGTATCTCTAGGTCTTTTTTTTATCCCCAGGAGCATTTTGGCCTGCTTATATTCTATACAGCTGGAGAACAGACTAGGAACAGAATAATACCATGTTTTAGGGCATTCATTTTCAAGTTTAAATTTACATCATGCAGGACAATGAGAATCATCTGTTCTCCCTTAAATCTCCAGTATAATCCCCTAAACCATTTAAAACTAGCTGGGAAGGTGCCCATCAAATGAGAACTGGATCTACATGTTGCTGTTACCACAGTAGCCTTCTGAATACACACAGAGTTCATTTATTGATATGCAGAGTGCTCACTGATGTGTACACAGAGAGTAATTGAGATGATAATTTAAACATTGTTATAAACACTTGTGGGGGAGATCTTCCCTAGCTCCATGCACAGGGAAGCCAGTCCACAGATTTCAGGCTTTAAATTGAGTCAGGGAATTGAGACCTAGCAGACAGTCTTCTTCATGTTCAAAATTCATGCTCCAGAGCAAACCATAGTCTTCTGCTTTTAGCCATAATTCCTCTAGTCCAGATAATAAACTTTGTAATAAACTTTCCTCATCCTTTGGCATAGTGCTGGGATCTGTGATTGAAAGGTCCAGTTGGCTGTATAGAATAGAAGCCCACTCAGGCTAGTTTAAATCACAAAGGTCCATTATATTAGAAGGATAAATGTGGGGCATGGTTCTAGGAGGAGTGACATGAAGAAAACACCATGTTGTTTGTAGAAAATCATCAGGCAGCTCCGTCTTCCCTTTTTTTTTTTTCTTTGTGCCATATGGTTTCTTCTTTGTGTATATTTGCTCTGTTCTTCCATTTTATCTTTGCAGATTAGCTTTCTCTATTGATTCATACTTTCTATGTTTTCCCATAACTATGGCTTGTAAGTGACTTTGTCTTGCCCTGGCACCAACTCTGACCCAACTCAAGATGACCTTAGCTAATTCATTCAGTCACTGTGTCCAAATGATTGTCTCAGCATAGCTTATGGATTGATAACTCCTGGGTCAGGTGTTCACCCCAATCTAAAACATGACCTTTTATCAGGGACTAAGACTATGTGGACAGTTTCAAAGAAGGAGGCTTTGGCTAGGTGACGACTCTCATCTACTGTATGTGCTATCTGTGGATGTGTGAAAGATAAAAGTCTGCATTAGTCACGGTTCTTTTGGTAACAGAACACACAGTTCAAACTAGTTTAATCAAGAAAGGGGAACACATCAGGTTATGTATCTGAAAGTTTCAGGAGTAAGGCTGACTGCAGCAGGAAATTCAAACGGTATCTTTAGAAATCTCTATCGTCTCTCAGATAGAGATAGCTTCCTTGTGCTGGAAGCTATTCCCAACAAAGTGATAAAGAAGAGCTTCAGCACCTCTAAACTTACATTCTACTAGCGTAAAAACTTCAGCAAAATCAAACAAAACAGTAAGCTCCTCATCTCTAATAATTTCCACAAGTGTCCCAAGATTTTCTCTGATTCAACTGATTTGGATATCCACTCACTCCTAAGCTAATCACTGTGGCCAGGAGGATGTTGTCCTTTTATTGGCTAATCCCAGGTTATTTGACCATTTCTAGACCCGGGAGGGGTGATTAAGCCAAAATGAAGAGGTGCGCTCTTTAACTAGAAAAAAAAATAAAGATGTTAGACAAGTGAAAATAGCATGCCTACCTCACGGGCACATACGGGATTAAAAAAGATGCCCTTAACCTCATCTGCATTCTGCTCAATTCAATAGCCACCTAGCTTCAAGGGCAGCATGTAGGTTAAAACATCAAGCATGCTGCACTGATGGCAAATTTCCTAGTAAACTGTCTATATACACAAGGCGCTTATATGTGGCTATACAAACAACATTGAGGTTGTACGTTGATATATAAACCATACTACATAATCAGAGTGTGTGATAATCATCTTCTCTCTGGACTTCAGTTTATCCATGTGCAAATTAAAGTGCTTATACTAGAAAAGCTTGCTAAGAACCTTTCAAACGCTGACATAAAACTTAACTTCAGGTGCTCAGACAGCAACGACCAGGAAGACTCTTAGGTAAGCATTTAAACAGGAACAGATCCTCATGTCCAGGGACCCAAAATAATAGAAAGTAATTAGATCTTGTGTTATACTATCGATACTATTCATATGTCTTGAACATGGGCCCTGTGCTTTAAATTTTTCTTTGTAGTTATAGAAATGGGTTTCCACTGAGTCATCCAAACTCATTTTCATCCAATTCTAGGATACATCTCTGAAACAGCTGATCACACTTACATGGCAGATATAACATGGTCAACGACAACTGGCCCATTTTGTAGAAAGAAACCAAAACAAAACTAATTTATCCATTAGAACCCTTAATGTTTTAGGTGACTGAAACCCAGCACAAAGTAATTTATATAGTAAAGGGATATGTGGAGGGGACTCATATAACTTAAAACTCTAGAGATAAACAAAGCTCAATCCAGTAGCTCAAGCAATGTCACTCACAGCCCAGTGTCCTTACATCTTTCTACTCTAATTTCTGCATGAGTGGATTCATCCTCATATTCCACTTGGTAGATACTTGGCAGCTCTAATCTCTCCTACCGCATGGTAGCAAAACGGCTACTGCAATTCCAGACCTCTCACTATTCTTGTACTACATAGAGGGAAGTCAGAATTTCTTCCAGTGGTTTCTACACTAGTCCTATTCATTCTCCATACTTCGCGTGTATTAAGTCAAGTACTCATCTTTAAATGAATCACTTTGGCCAAGGGGATATTTGCTGATTTGTTTGGGCCAATCCGTACCCATCTCTGGCTTTAGGAGTGGAATCAACCCCACCTAAGCTATATTAACTGAAAATCAAGTAAGAGTGGATTCCTTGAAGGGCAATCAATGTATCACTGCTGAAAGAATGGAGTATGGCTGCCGGAGATGAAACAACAAATGTCTATTTTTAGGTAATGAAAATAGTAGGTCCACAATAATATCAAACCTACAGAAGTATACCTTTTAGTCAAATATTAGAAATAGCTTATTTTTCTATGAAGATAATTAGATTCTCTAACCAGCTCATTAGTAAACAATTACCAGGACTTGAAGAGGTCTGAACAGGAAATAGCTTTATCTTTTCACTCCTTATTTTCTTAAATTATGCTATTGAGATTTTCCCTTTCTTGCCCCACAATGATCCTTGGGAAGAGTATATAGATTTTCAGGTACTTTCAGTTATACGGACAGCTTCATTTAGACTTATTTTAGTTAATAAAATTTTAGTTAATTTTAGTTAATAAAAATTTTAGTTAATAAAAATCTAACCAATGTAAAGTGAAACTTCAGTTTCCTGTGTTCTCCCTCTCCCTAGCCCAAGGATATGCAGTTAGAAAGAGGGTTCTCTCTTGACTAACACTGACTGGCCATTGTGACAGGCTTTGAAATTCAGGCTCTATAATGAAGCATGTTTTTGGGTTCTCTGAAGCTACTTTCCTAGATGCCATAACATTGCATAGTTTCCTAATGCAGGCAATACGTGCTCTCCCTGACCAGAACTAATGCACATTTTGAAAGCTACAATTTTTCAAATGGGAGCAGTAATTTACTAAATCAGAGTGAAGTTCTTACAGGAACATGGAAAAGTCCAGAGGGTCTTATGCACAGTTAAAGCAGAGTAATCACAATAGCGATTGCGAGAAAGAAATATTTATGTAAGCATCCTGTTTTAGCCCTTTTTCACATGAGTTGTATACATAAGCTTCTTCTGTCTAAGCCTCACTGTCTGAATCTCATTCTCTCTTCTTTCATATTTCCCATCCCTTACTCACTGCTCAGCCGTTTGCAGATACAGTTCTATTACTGATTCTCTTCATCTTTTGTTTTCTTTCAATACTGACTCCACCCTTTCCACTTCCAGGTCCATTTTAATCAAGTTGTGGATTGTTAACACAAGGATGTTCTTAAGTTTCAGACCCAGTCCTCCTTCCCTGCCTCAGGTCTCTAGTGTTAAATTGCATTTACGGACCCAGTATCAAGACCCAAATCCATAGTATAAGGATTCACACAAAGGGTATGTTCTTTTGGGTTTAAAGTGTAAGATAACAAAACATAGAGAAGAAACTTTAGAAACCCTACAGCAACCATTGTTGCTCCAATCAACCATTGTTTTTGATTTTTTTAACCAAAGGACCTACATCAGAATAGTGCTAACAGGAAATCTTGCAGAGCATAAAATCTCCAGTTTAAGTTGTTACTTTGACTCTTTTTTTGTATTCATTTGACAGGTCTTTGAACTTTTTGTCCTCCTTCCTCCATCCTCATACTATAGTACTATATATATCTGACTTCTTTGATTTCCTTTCCTAAATTCATTTCAGCACTTGTCTTTGGACTTTTGTTCACAAGAATATTATGATAAGTGAGTTCCCTCATTCCATTCCTCTCCTGGTAATTTTGTGGCATTTTTCCTACTCTATGCTTATAAAAAAAAATGGAGAAGAAGCATTTCTTTAAATCTGATAGGCACAATGAGTCATTTAAGATAGTTACGAAACCCAATTCATAATAGTATGTCTTATTCCAATGTCTCTGGAGTTATTTATGGCCTAGGGAGGCAGAGTACTTTCTGTGTTCCAGAGGAGAAACAAAAAAGGAAAGAAAGAAAACCTTTAGTTGTTCTAAATTATATTAACTTTGAATTAGCCGGCACATAACAAAGGGAGAAAATATTCACCACACTTAAACACATACACACATATAATCTCACACAAAAACTGACTCCAAAAGTTGCCTGAGAGCTTATTTTCCCAATTGCATAGCTGTCTCTTTCTCTAAGGACAAAATTTTTCCCCAGATAAGCTGCTATTTCAATTGGAGAAAAATAACACACGTGGTATACACTAACACACATACACACACACACACACACACACACACAATTAACAACCGTTTTAGTTTATAGGTTTAGAAGATCACCTAATAGTCTCCCCGCTCCTCTTCTTGTCTCTAGGGTCTCTGTTTTTAGCCATTCCCTGCTTCTTTCTCTCTCACTGTCCCCCGCCCCCATCTTACTCATGGAGATAGATAACTTTTACAGTTTACTTGTTGGTTTCAATCTCCAAAAAGTTCAAAACCCAACTTTATAATTTGCTTTTTATCCTTTTTACTGAGTGCTCTGGACTGCGTTATTATTCCAATCGAATAGATCCCTCTTCAGAGGCAGCTCCAAGAGTCTTCTATAAGCAACCCCGCAGTGCCTTTGGCTTTCTCCTGACCCTGCCTTGTAATCCAACCTTTACACCCTACCTTCTCCATCCAGAGGAGAGGTTCCTCTGCTAAATCTAGGCAGTCTCATGGAATATCTTCCATGATAAGAGTTCTGGCCTCTTGAATGTGCTTAACACTCTTGTTAAGTTCCTGATTTCTCTCTCTCGATCTCTCTCTAATTATATTCTCATTTTGGTTAATATCAGGAGGTTCTATCCTTAATCCTGATGAATTTACATTCCTTCATGGCAACTACCAATTCCAATCGAAGGGCCAGTCTTTTTGCTGAACCATTCACTCCAAGGAAGCTAAATTCACTTTCTCTATTTCCCAGATTTAACTATAGATTCCTTTTATATATATAAAAGGAATCTATATAGATAGATAGATAGATAGATTCCTTTTTTATCCTCCATACCTACTCTCAAAGATGCAGAGAATACTTGCAAGACATATATATTCAGATCCCCTTTGTGTAAATGCCCCTCTAGGAAGTTACTCATATGTGACCCTGAAACTAGAGATATGATAGCTTAGCTAGTAATTCTGCAGTGTCCCCAGCAGAGATGTGGATCTTACAGTACACAAGCACTTGGATTTGTTCATTCACTCAGGAGATAGAAAGCAAGCTGTTGCTACTCTTCTGGGTGGTAGTGGTAGAAAAGTGAAGAAGAAAGGGCATGGTTCCTGCCATCATGGAGCCTTCATTTAGTGGTGGACACACACAGTAGACTAGTGAACAGATTAATAAGATCATTTGCAGTAGTGCTAAACATTATGATGAAGAGAAAAGAGGATAACATACAAGAGACTGGACAGAAGTAGAGAGCTACTTTTCAGCGAATGGTTAAGGAAGGTCTTTTTTTTTTTTTTGCGGTACGTGGGCCTCTCACTGTTGTGGCCTCTCCCGTTGTGGAGCACAGGCTCTGGACCGCAGGCCCCGCGGCCATGGCTCACGGGCCCAGCCGCTCCGCGGCATGTGGGATCCTCCCGAACTGGGGCACGAACCCGTGTCCCCTGCATCGGCAGGCGGACTCTCAACCACTGCGCCACCAGGGAAGCCCAGGAAGGTCTCTTTGATGATGTAAAAATTGAGGCAAGACCTGAAAGATGAGAAGGAACAAGCCATGTGAAGATCTGGAGAAAGACTGTTTTCAGGCAGAGAGGACATCCCCAGCATGGGCGAAGTTTGAGGTGTTCGAGAAACAGAAAGAAGGTCAGTATGGCTGGAACAGAATGAGCAAAGGGGAGAGTGGTAAGAAATGAGATCACAGAGATAGACAAGGGAAGCTTCTGCTAAGGAAAGCTTTGGATAGGCTTTATTATAATACACATAGCTTAAGGGTCCAGGCAGGCCAGGGTTGCTTTTACGGTGCCTTCTCCAGTAGGCTCTCTCAGCCTCTTACCCACATCTAAGGATAACTAAGCATCCTGGTTTTCCTGGGACTGTCCTGGTTATAGCACTGAAAGTTCATGTCCAAGGAAACACCTTCATCTCAGGCAAATCAGGATGGTTAATCATCCTATCACATCTCAGGTCTCTTGTCTCAAACATGCAGAAATACCTTCCCAAGGCCTGAACTGTGTCTCTACCAAGGTTACATGACAGTCTCACAAAGTGTACTCTGCAACCCATCCTTCCTACGTTCTTTTATCTCAAACTTCAGTTCCCATTCTTTTTTCTCCCCCGAAGGAAGAGGCAAAGTTATCTGTTCCGGGAAGGGTGGAGGTGGGAGAGAAATGAGTTTGAGACTTAAGGAGAGATAAGCTCTGAAACAGACTTTGTGATGGAAACACTTGGAAGTCAAGGAAAACAATGAAAGACTTGCAGATTGGCAGCAAAGACCCAGTCGATGCCAGACAGCGTGACTTGGAAATGAACCAGCTTTGCAAAATTCTGTGACCCTTCCTATCTGCAAGGAAACCAAGAGATACATCATTATTTCTTCCTATTAAATGCTTGGAGGGTCTCCAGGGGAAGGTGCTAGCTGTATTGAAATTAGCCCCAAGAGGACAACTGCTTTTAAATCAAGGGCAAGAGGGGAATGAATTGGGAAATGGTGGGGTCACCTGTGAGATAAACTCCCTGCTTATTATGGTGTCATCTCCAGGAGTACACAGCAGTTTGCCAATTGACCGTGGATGCAGGAAGCCCTATACTCACACTTATGCCAGAGTAGGACCAATAAGTAGCAAGCCTCTGATATTTGCACCCTAAGTGTAATCATTCAGAAGATAAACAAGCAAAAGATAGAAGTTGAATCACAATTTCACTGTAAAAATAGACACCTGCTCCCTGTTCAATTGCACTTTGTGAAATGCCCTTTAATTTCAAATGCTCCTGTTTTTGCTGCTGCATTTTTTTTTAAAAATAAAGCTCATTATCTGAAGCACCATTAACCTTCAGCACCATTGACATAAATATGATGCACTCTCCATATTAAACACAATCTGTTCAGCAGTTTGAGGACTGACCCATAAGCAGGGCATTCAGGAGGTGACCACAGTGAGATACACAGCTAGACGGGAAGCCAGAGGCACTGATGGGGGATATTTTGGGGGGGAGGTAAGTGAGGAGGGAGGGGCGCAAAATCATTTCCGATTAGTGAGGGGCTTTGCTATAGTTAACCATTAGAGAAACATGAATATTTGTTGTTTTGGAAATACTTGATCAACTCACTCAGTACCATGGGCATTACAGGCAGACACTCAGTAGAACTGATTGAATTGAATGGAACGGGAAGAACATGGGTAATAGAAATCCACTTTACCCAATAGTTGCAAAGTTACTTTTAGCAGAGTTTTTAAGCTCCTCCCAAAGAAGTAAATGTGGTTGACTTGAATTTTCTCTTTCATGGTGTCCCCAGCCCAAGACCGTAATCACAGTGGGACCATGTTGGTCATTGCTTAGGTCACTGTGTGGCTGGGATGGCACTCCCTCTTCAACATACCCACCAGTCCCCACCAGCATCCGTTCACAAACATGAGGGCTAACCGAAATCCCAATATCACAGATTTCTCTCTCTGGTTTATGGCACTGGGGCTTCAGAAAGGGACCGTTTATATATAGTCACTTTGGAGATCCTAAAACTTAGAGCAGTTGTTGCGTTGGGCTTCAGCATCTTGGCATGACTTTATAACTTTGAACTGATTTCCAGTATATAGCTGAATATAAATCTATCTGAGATCTGGGGAAGAGGATGGATCTGTTTTTTGATTAGGGGGGATGGTAGTGTGAGTACAATGGGTAAAGTTCAGTCTCAGAGCATGGATTGTGGGGGAGGGCAGGAGGAATGACAGAGGCATCTCTGAGCAGCTATGGGACCAGAGGTTGGGACGCAGTAGAGAGGAGAAAGTGATATAAAAAGAGAGGTAAGAGCATGAAGAAGAAATATAAATGATGAAAGAGCCAGCGGATGGGGAAAAGAGAATGAACTGGGTTACACAAAGTCTAGATGATTTACCAGAATGGACTAGTATCCTACTGCCATGAATGCTTTATGACACGACACATTTTCTGAGACTGAATTGGTGTTGATATTAATTCAATTAAAAATTTTATTATATACTTTATGTCATGCATTGTGCTAGGTATACAGCAGTGACAGAGACCCTCATGGAGCTTCCAGTCTGGTAAAGGTTACCTGTGCTTGCAATCAGTGTATGGGATATAAGATAGTGGGTAGGTCATTGTGTAAAGGAGTATGGGGAAGGTGCCTAATCCAGTCTTGGGTAGAGGCAGGGAAAGCTTAGAGGAAAAAACTTTTAAATTGATGCCTGAAGGATCAGTAGAAGCATGCCAAGGGAATATGGTGGAGGTGGGAAGAGAGTTACAGGCAGAAGAAATAGCATACACACAAGTCCAGAGGCAAAAGGTTTATATTTCAAGGAACTGAAAAGAATAATAGTCTGGTTGGAATACACAGTGCAGGTGGAGGGAGATGAGAGATTAGGTTGGAGAAATAGGCTGGGGGGACTTCCCTGGTGACGCAGTGGATAAGAATCTGCCTGCTAAAGCAGGGGACATGGGTTTGAACCCTGCTCTGGGAAGATCTCATGGGAGCAAGTAAGCCCATGCGCCACAGCTACTGAGCCTACGCTCTAGAGCCCGCGAACCACAACTACTGAGCCTGTGTGCCAAAACTACTGAAGCCCGCGTGCCTAGAGCCCATGCTCTGCAACAAGAGAAGCCACCACAACGAGAGGCCTGCGCACTGCAGCGAAGAGTAGCCCCTGCTCGCTGCAACTAGAGAAAGCCTGCACGCATCAACCAAGACCCAATGCAGCCAAAAATAAATAAATAAATTTATTTAAAAAAAAAAAGACTCAAAGCAAATATCCTATATTAAAAAAAAAAGAAATAGGCTGGGGTCAGATCATGTTAATTTATTTATGCTTTATCTTAAGAACTATAGAAGTTCTTTCACATCAGCCTTCCCAGGCCAATATACTGGGGTCAGACCCTTCCAACTTATTTCTGCCGGTTATCATTCCTCTGGCTAGGAGACACTCAGTTGTGTAGAGGTTTAGCCATCATGGGTTAAAGTCTTCAAACCACCAATGTGAAATACTTTTTGGTACCCGTTCAAGATAATATGAGAAGTTTATAGACTCCCTGGGAAGATCACCTGACTCAAGGTAGAAAGAATTACCCAGTGAGTTTAATACTGATATCAGTGATCTGTCTGACCCACAAATAGGACAATTTGACCTCTAATGTCCCTTCTGACTTAAGTGCCCATGATTTTTTTTTTTTTTTTTTTGGGGGACGGGGGCCCCCCACTGTTGTGGCCTCTCCTGTTGCGGAGCACAGGCTCCAGACACGCAGGCTCAGCGGCCATGGCTCACGGGCCCAGCCGCTCTGCAGCATGTGGGATCTTCCCGGACCGGGGCACGAACCCGTGTCCCCTGCATCGGCAGGCGGACTCTCAACAACTGCGCCACCAGGGAAGCCTGAGTGCCCATGATTTTTGGCTTAGATCTTCTGCCTTTCACCTCTATGCTCTTTCTGTCACCCCCGGCTACCTACCTAAGTGTAAAGCTAGTAGGAAGGCACAAACTACAACCACATAGGCATTAGGCCCAGCTTCATCCAACTCGGGAAAATGACTTACTCTGTCCTCTCAGTTATGACTGTCTTTGAACCCAAGTTAAGATCCTCCTTCCCTGTTTATTCAAGCCAGATGCCTCTTCTGATTCCAGTCTGTACTCCTGGCTAAGCTCCTCTGGTTGTTCAGGAAGGTTCTGTCTCCTCTGGTGCAGAGAACCTACTGAATTAAAGACCCTCCTTCTTTCCTTCACCTCTGATGCTGTCCTGGAAACTGAGATTCTGCTTTGAGCTGTGGTTTGCAGTAATCCACAGGCATTTTCAACTTTCTGGAGGAGCCAGAAAGCCTTCTTTCATTTGGCCATTAAATAATCTTATTTAAATAAGTTTTGACCGTTGAGGTGATATAATTGAATAGAAAGCAAATGAGCATCAGTAGACCTGAGTCTTAGTTCAGCTCTTCTCTGCCCTGGCTGTGGGATCTTGAGTAAGTCACTTATTTATTTTTCTGTGTCTTGGTTTCCTCTTGAAAAAGAAATAATGGATATGACAGTACTCTGAAAAATAAAATATTCAGAAAAGGTGAGGTAATAATTATATAATCACCACCATCACCATATACAGACCTGACATATGCAACACAGATCATACACTCAGGTACATGCATTGGCAGGTGGCTTCTTACAAGCTCTGAACACATCCAGGCCTCTCCCTGCCCAGCAGCCGCCTCTGAGGGAAAGATGAGGTGTGATCCTGGAGTTTGCAGCAGGATATGCACTCACGTAATTAAGCTTTTTCATCCGGACAGCTATTCTGCTCTCCAGAGTTAACTATTTATTCAGTGGCTTTTTTCATCAATATGCCAGGCTGCCTTCTGAGGCTGTCTGACACACATTCTTCATGTGCCTATGCCTGCCAAATTATTCTTTTGAAGGCCACCCTCCCTTTTCTTTGTATCCACACTCCATAAACTTGTGCAAATTTCAAATTTGTTCGCATTTGCAGCATTCACAAATAATACCTATAATTTTTTTCCGTGTGTACCTGATAGGGACAGAATCAAAATGACAAGTCTTTCTTCCTTGGTTGAGGACCCGAAGTGTCAAATGGCAAGGCTGGAAGTCTGGTCTGAGGTAACTTTGGCCAGCCCTGAAATGTAATCCTGAGAGACCTATTCTGACTCCAACAAACAGGGTATGCGCTCCCAGCTAGGGGGGTAATGGAGGTGATTAGAGAGTTGCCTTTCAGGCCACTTGTCCTGCCAGGATCATAGCTGAAAAGCAAGGAAGCTGTACAAAGGGCTACTAGTGGTCAAAACAGCTGCTACATACCCTAATACTCATATTCTTTACACAGGAAAAATACGTCTTCATCCTTACACTATGCCAATATAGTTTTATTCTTTATACAGTTCTAGCAGAATTGAACATTTTATTTCCCTGTCTATAGTAGATTAGAAGCAGCAAAATAGAAAGGGAACAGAGAATAGGACTCCCCCATTCCTAGGGCTAGGTTATTAGTGTCAGTCATGCTGACAGCTGCAAGGAATGACATACAAGTGGAAACTGATAACGAAAAAACCCAAGAATGGAAAAAACTTCAGTTTGGGCCTTTGAGTGCCAAGGAAAATAGTAATACCTGTCTTCAGAGTCCCTAAAGGCATCATTACATGAAAGCACCATACTATGCTTAATGATGACACTAAGTCATCAGGAAGAAAAAAACCAGATTACATTAGATATCCTTCTCTTTAAGTAATCATAGACCTCTATTTGTGTGTAATTTTAAAGGAAGATAGAATGTTGTAATAAAAAACACTGAAATTCAAAAATATAATTTCTTCCATTGATTCTTTCATTCATGAAATATGAATTGAGCACTCTGCTATGTACCAGGCACTGGGGATAGAATGGTGCCCATGCCACCTTGAAGATCACGTACTAGTGGGAAAAACTGACAAGGAAACAGGTGATTAACATGCAGAGTGAAAAGGGGATTAACAAGGTCCTAAGAGATCACACAGAAGGGACACAACTTGGACATGAGCATTCAGGGAAGGCTTACTGGAGGATATGATGTTTAAGTTAATAAATAAGCCAGACAAAAATAAGTGGAGATGAATAGTTCTATTCAGAGGCAACATCATATATGATAGACTGAAAATGAAAGAGAATATGGCGTATTTGTGGAAATACAGTAGTTTAGTGGGAAGGGAAAGATGAGCAAGTGCCAAGCAAGAGGTTAGGATGTTTAACGTTTTTCATAAAAACAGTGGGAAGCCACCGAAGGGTTTTAAGTTCCTGAGTAACAGGAATTTTTAAAATTTTAAATGTTTACTCTGGCTACAGTATAGACAATAGATTGGAGGGAGCAAGACTAGAGATGGGGAGTAGAGTTGGGTGGCTGTTTTAGTGATTCAGGTGAAAGAAAATGGAAGCCTGGACTAAGACAGTGTCTGTATCAATGGAGAGAAGATGGATTTGAAAGAGACTTAGAAATGGTGTTGATATGACTTTGTAAGGGAGAGAGAGGAGACAAGGATCACGCCTAACACGGGCAACAGGTAGATGGTGGCAGTGCCATTTTCTTTAGTAGTCCCTACTTAGCTACCCACTAGCTTTGAAATCAAATTCAGCTTCCTCATTTTTAAACTGACGAATTTAGACTAGATTATTGGTTCTCAATAGGGGAGATTTTTGTCCCTCACCCAGGATACATTTGGCAATGTCTGGAGACAATTTGGCTGTCGTATCCAAGGGGGGAGAGGTGTTAATGGCATTGAGTGGGTAGAGGCTAGAGATGCTGCTGAAGATCCTACAGTGCACAGGAGAGCCCTTTTCCCTCAACGAAGAATTATTTGGCCCCAAATGTCAATAGTGCCAAAGTTGTGAAATCCGGGGCTAGATAATATAAAAGGATTTGGATCAGATAAACTCAAAGGTCTAGTCAAAGCTTTTGAGTTTACAAGCTAGAGTGGTTGTGTATACTTTGACACTTTAGGGGATCAGCTTTTAGTGACTTTCTTCTGGAAGGCTGGAAGACTCTCTTCTGTGGACCAGGTGGATAAATGAGGCATTACTAGAATTATATGACGGATAATAACTGGACATTGGTGAATGTGGTCTCAGTAATTTAAGCCAATTTTCAGGAGGATCCGGGTGAATCATGTGCTGCAGGTATTTGGAGTATTATATGTGCACGTGGCACTTAGAGGGTGTCTGCAAACTTACTCCAATCTTCCAGAGACCTAGAGTGCCTCCTATCTGTATTCATTTTTTCCAAAATGTGATGTGCTCAATTACACTTTAGGGCAAAGGAACAAGAAAGAAATGATGGGGCTACGCAGCTCCTGCCTGAGCTATATATCTTCTAGAACTATCCTTGGCATCAGAAGCCCTGTTTGTACAGATTTTAGCCCCATGTATGGGACCACAGGCAGAGCCCCACAGAGTGTCTACCCCAGGCCAAGATATTTTATTACCTTTTCTCTTTAGGGTGTAGCTCAAATTTTGATAGCAGGTGCTTTTCTCCATTCTATATTAAGAAACACCCTTCCTGAAGGCATGTCTCCCACTCTTAGGGGCTTCCTCATAGAAAGGGAATAAAACTCAGACCATCTGTATAAGGCTATGGAGCTCCTAGTCAGAGTCTTACAAAGTCACCTCGGCAATGGGGTCCTTACTTAAGGCCTTCACAGCACATAGTAAGCATTCAATAAATAAATAAATGCTTCTTGAGCGAATTAATGAGGTCCCTACGTTTTGGGTGCCAAAGAGGAACCTCTCAGTTCTCAGAAGGGAAAAAGGAGAAGGACTTTACTGTGTGCCCACTAAGTGGCAACACTGTTCAAAGTGCTAAGTGGTTTTCAAATCTGAATGCTATAGACTGAATATTTGTATCCCTCCTCAAAAAAAATTCATATGTACAAACCTATTCCCCAGTGTGATGGTATTAGGAGGTAGAGCGTTTGGAAGGTGCTTAGATCAGGAGGACAGAGCCCTCATAAATGGAATTAGTATCCTTATAAAAGAGGTCCAGAAGGCTCCCCAACCCCAGTCACTATGTGAGGACATAGTGAAAAGTCAGCTGTCTATGAACCAGGAAGTAGGGCCTCACCAGACACTGAATATGCTAGAACATTTTTTTTCTTTTTGGCCACACCAGTATCTTAGTTCCCCAACCAGGGATCAAACCCGTGCCCCCTGCATTGGGAGCACGGAGCCTTAACCACTGGACCACCACGGAAGTCCCATGAATTTGCTGGAACACTTATCTTGGACTTCCCAGAGTCCAGAACTGTGAGAAATAAATTTCTGTTGTTTATAAGCCACATAGTCAATGATATTTTTGTCATAGCAGCCCAAATGGACTACGACACTAACTTATGCTTTAATATTTTTAGCTAGAAGGCCACCTAGGAGTCCATTGCAGTAATCAGCGGCAAATAATAATGCTGGTCAAATCCAGCATGGCAGCAGTGAATGTGGTAAGAAATGAGTGGGTTCTGAATATATTTTGAAGGTAGAGTCAACAGGGCTTCCTGATAGGTTAGATGTGGCTGCAAGAGAAGAGAGGACTCCAGGATGAACCTGAGCAATAGGAAGTACGGAGTTTCCAACAACTGAGATGAGGAACACTGTGCATGAGTTGAGATTCAGTTTTGGACTAGTGAGTTTGAGATATGTATTAGACATCTAAAGGAAGATGTCAAGAAGGCAGTTGGTTGTATCATCAGATTTGGAGAGAGGTGTAAGATGAAGATATGAAAGCCATGAGACTGGATGAGATCATCAAGGAAGGGTGTATAGACAGAGAAAAGAATCAAGATCTAGACCCAATATTAATAGACCTTTGTCATTTGACCTGGGGGCTAACTCTGCCTGCTTACTTTTCGTTGAGTGAACATTGTAGCAGCCACCCTGCCCCCAGCAGCCTCCAGAAAGGGGCTTGGAACTTTAGAATCTTAGCTCTCTATGTCCCATTGTGCATTCATCTCACAGAAACAATAGCTAAGTCATCCATGTGATGTTTAAACCTCTAAGAGGTTACTTGGTTATAAATATTTATCATTTCCTCCAGGCTAATATAATGATTATTAATCCTAGCTGAATAAGAATCCATTCTTACTAGGGTGAGGAGATTTTTTTTCTCTGTATAATTCATATGCAAATATTTTGAAAAGCAGTTTGAAATGCAAGCTGCCACCTGTCAGTTTCCTTTTTGCAAGGGAGAAGAAGGCACCAATGTCTCTGAATTCTACGAAGAGCAAGCATTTTCCTTGCTCCACGAATCTTCAGCTTATTGTTTGCAGGCTGAAAAGTTCATATGATAGGTGTTACTTTAGGTAGGCCATCCATTCCCAACGCTGTTGCTCAGTATTTATCATCATTTCAAAGAACACTTCTCTTCCTTTGAAGGCACTCATCTTAACTCCCCTTGGGGTACAGGCAAGAGACAGAAACATTGATTTATAAAGGAGGAATGAAAAAAGAAGAGTCAGCAAATACTGGGCTGAGGCATTACTCTAAGGTCACCATGTTCCTTGTTCTGCCTCTTAGACAGGAATGCATCCAGCATTGGTCCTAATTCCCTTGAAACTGTTTAGGTATATTTCACATTGTAATCAGCATAAATCAGTCTTGATTTCTAAGTTTTATGGTTCTGGTTACAATGGTCATTCACACATCCAGGCTCTTGGTGCAGGGGCACACATACTGTCTAAGGTAACAGTTTTCATACCGGGATGTATATACCCTTGGGGGTACATGAAGACTTCCTAGGGGACACACAGACGCAATTTTAGGAATATCAGTTGCCAGATTCTCAATTTTCATAAGTAGTTTTTCCTAAAATAGATGTATAGTTGGAGTGTCATGCTAGTTCTCCTTTTGTACATCGTCTTTCAAAGTCATTCTTCTGCTCTACAAAAGAAAGGCATACCCCTCACCCATCTGAATTACTACAATCTATTCCATCCTCTGACTATTGTTAAAGAGTGCAATATTCTGGACAGGGGGTCTAGTGAGAGTAAACAGAGAACCTTGGTAAGAAATGCCTTTTGTAAGTTCTGTATTTACTATTAGCCAAAACCTATCCTCTTCTTGCTGTTAATTTCCACAAAGTACATTAAACTGAAGTCTTAAAAGCATAACATTTACTTATATATAGAAGTAGGACAAAATGTTCCCAAATGTACAATCTAGTATGTAATGACTTGAACTTTAGAATATCAGGTTCATTTCATTAGGGTTAACTTCTCCCTCTCAGATATGTTCTATTTCTGTCAAATTGTTTTCAACCATAAAATGAAAGTATTGACCTATCTATGTATAATAATTCTCAAATATCCATCTCTGTATTCATCCGTCACACCATTTAAAGGCACTTTGAAACCATCTGTGTTAGAAATTGAAATTTAACATTAAATATTTAGATCCTAATTCACAGCCTATGGGAAAAAACATAATATGCACACTTACAAATTTTATTAGTTGTTCATTCTCCAATTTTGTCTAACTTCATAGACAAGGTGCCTCTAAGTGAAAGAGTTACATATATGGCTAATATGTTTTTATTTTTAGAAATAAATTGCTTTTGTTGATTCATAAAATATATATAGAAAAGTATGCAAACAATAAATGTACATCTTTATGAGTTATCACAAAGTGAAGGGACCCATGTAACCAGTCAGGAATTAAAAACACTTCCAGCACTACAGAAAGCCCCTTGAGCTTTCCAATCAGTATCTCATTCTTCCTCCCTATAGGTAACCATGCTCCTGACTTCTACCAGAATAGATTTATCTGTTTTTTAAAAACTTTTTATTTAAGTTGAATCATACAGAATGTATTCTAGTGTGCCTGGTTTCTTTTATTCAACATTATATTTGAGGTATTCATCCATGTTATTTAGTGAGGCAGTATCCATTTATTTCCATTGCTATATAATATTCTATTATATGACTATAACAAAATGTTTTCATCATTTCTACTATTTTTAAAAAAAATTTATTGGAGTATAGTTGCTTTACAATGTTGTATTAATTTCTACTCTACAGAGGAGTGAATCATCTATATGTATACATATATCCCCTCCTTTTTTGGATTTCCTTCCCATTTAGGTCACCACAGAGCATTGAGTAGAGTTCCCTGTGCTATACAGTAGATTCTCATTAGGTATCTATTTTATACATAGTATCAATAGTGTATATATGTCAATCCCAATCTTCCAATTCATCCCCCACATCCCCCTTGGTATCCATACTTTTGTTCTCTACGTCTGTGTCTCTATATCTGCTTTGTAAATAAGATCGCCTATGCCAATATTTTCAGAATCCATATATATGCGTTAGTATACAATATTTGTTTTTCTCTTTCTGACTTACTTCACTCCATATGACAGTCTGTAGGTCCATCCATGTGTCTACAAATGACCCAATTCCATTCCTTTTTATGGCTAAGTAATATTCCATTGTATATATGTACCACTTCTTCTTTATCCATTTATCTGTCATGGACATTTACGTTATTTCCATGTCCTAGCTATTGGAAATAGTGCTGCAATGAATATTGGGTGCATGTGTCTTTTTGAATTATAGTTTTCTCTGGGTATATGCCTAATAGTGGGATTATGGGGTCATATGGTAGTTCTATTTTTAGTTTTTTAAGGAATTTCCATACTGTTCTCCATATTGGCTGTATCAATTTACATTCCCACCAACAATGCAAGAGGGTTCCCTTTTCTCCACACCCTCTCCAACATTTGTTGTTTGTAGATTTTCTGATGATGCCCATTCTAACCACTGTGAGGTGATAACTCTTTATAGTTTTGTTTTGCATTTCTCTAATACTTAGTGATGTTGAGCAGCTTTTCATGTGGCTCTTGGCCATCTGTAATGCCTTCTTTGGAGAAGTGTCTGTTTATGTCTTCTGCCCATTTTTTGATTGGTTTTTTTTTTTTTAACATTGAGCTGCCTGAGCTGTTTATATATTTTGGAGATTAATCCTTTGTCCGTTGATTCATTGGCAAATATTTTCTCCCATTCTGAGGGTTGTCTTTTCATCTTGTTTATAGTTTCCTTTGCTGTGCAAAAGCTTTTAAGTTTCATTAGGTCCCATTTGCTTATTTTTGTTTTTATTAAAATTACTCTAGGAGGTGGGTCAAAAAAGATCTTGCTGCGATTTATGTCAAAGAGTGTTCTGTTTTCCTCTAAGAGTTTTATAGGGTCTGGCCTTACATTTAGGTCTTTAATCCATTTTCAGTTTATTTTTGGGTATGGTGTTAGGGAGTGTTCTAGTTTCATTCTTTACAGGTAGCTGTCCAGTTTTCCCAGCACCACTTATTGAAGACAGTCTTTATTCCATTGTATATTCTTGCCTCCTTTGTCATAGATTAGGTGACCATAGGTGCATGGGTTTACCTCTGGACTTTCTATCCTCTTCCACTAGTCTATGTTTCTGTTTTTGGGCCAGTACCATACTGTTTTGATGACTGTAGCCTTGTAATATAGTCTGAAGCCAGGGGGCCTGATTCCTCCAGCTCCATTTTTCTTTCTTTAGATTGCTTTTCCTATTCGAGGTCTTTTGTGTTTCCACACAAATTGTAAAAATTTTTTGTTCTAGTTCTGTGAAAAATACCATTGGTAATTTGATGGGGATGCATTGAATCTGTGGATTGCTTTTGGTAGTATAGTCATTTTCACAATATTGATTCTTCCAATCCAAGAACATGGTATATCTCTCCATCTGTTTGTGTCATCTTTGATTTCTTTCATCAGTATCTTATAGTTTTCTGAGTACAGGAATTTTGCCTCCTTAGGTAGGTTTATTCCTAGGTATTTTCTTCTTTTTGTTGTAGTGGTAAATGGGATTGTTTCCTTAATTTCTCTTTCTGATCTTTAATTGTTAGTGTATAGGAATGCAAGATATTTCTTTGTATTAACTTTGTATCCTGTGACTTTACTAAATTCATTGATTAGCTCTAATAGTTTTCTGCTGGCATCTTTAGGATTTTCTATGTGTAGTATCATGTCATCTGCAAACTGTGACAGTTTTATTTTTCTTCTCTAATTTGGATTCTTTTTTTTCTTTTTCTTCTCTGATTGCCGTGGCTAGGACTTCCAAAACTATGTTGAATAATAGTGGCAAGAGTGGTCACTATTGTCTTTTTCCTGATCTTAGAGGAAATGCTTTCAGTATTTCACCATTGAGAATGATGTTTGCTGTGGGTTTGTAATATATGGCCTTTATTATGTTGAGGTAGGTTACCTGTATGCCCACTTTCTGAAGAGTTTTTTTATCTCAAATGGGTGTTAAATTTTGTCAAAAGCTTTTTCTGCATCTATTGAGATGATCATGTGATTTTTATTCTTCAATTTGTTAATATGGTGTATCACACTGATTGATTTGCGTATATTGAAGAATCCTTGCATCCCTGGGATAAATCCCACTTGATCATGGTGTATGATGCTTTTAATGTGTTCTTGGATTCTGTTTGCTAGTGTTTTGTTGAGGATTTTTTGGTCTGTGTTCATCAGTGATATTGGCCTGTAATTTTCTTTTTTGTGATACCTTTCTCTGGTTTTGGTATCAGGGTGATGGTGGCCTCGTAGAATGAGTTTGGGAGTCTTCCTCCCTGTGCACATTTTTGGAAGAGTTTGAGAAGGCTGGGTGTTAACTCTTCTCTAAATATTTGATAGAATTCACCTGTGAAGCCATCTGGTCCTGGACTTTTGTTTGTTGGAAGATTTTTAATCAGAATTTCAATTTCATTACTTGTGATTGGTCTGTTCATATTTTCTATTTCTTCCTGGCTCTTGGAAGGTTATAGCTTTCTAAGAATTTGTCCATTTCTTCCAGGTTGATCTTTGCTATTGTTTTTTCGTTTCTATTTCATTTATTTCTGCTCTGAACTTTATAATTTCTTTCCTTCTACTAACTTTGGGTTTTGTTTGTTCTTCTTTCTCTAGTTGCTTTAGGTGTAAGGTTAGGTTGTTTATTTGAGGCTTTTCTTGTTTCTTGAGGTAGGATTGTATTCCTATAAAATTTCCTCTTAGAACTGCTTTTCCTGCATCCCATAGGTTTTGGGTCATCATGTTTTCATTGTCATTGTTTTCTAGGTATATTTTGATTTCCTCTTTGATTTCTTCAGTCATCTCTTGGTTATTTAGTAGCACATTGTTTAGCCTCCATGTGTTTGTGTTTTTTACAGTTTTTTCCTGTAATTGATTTGTAGTCTCATAGTGTTGTGGTCAGAAAAGATGCTTGATATGATTTCAATTTTCTTAAATTTACTGAGGCTTGATTTTTGACCCAAGATGTGATCTATCCTGGAGAATGTTCCACATGCACTTGAGAAGAAAGCGTGTTCTGCTGCTTTCAGATGGAATGTCCTATAAATATCACAATTATGTCTATCTGGTCTAATGTGTCATTTAAGGCTTGTGCTTCCTTATTACTTTTCTGTCTGATGATCTATCCATTGGTGTAAGTGGAGTGTTAAAGCCCCCCACTATTGTGCTACTGTCAATTTCCCCTTTTATGGTTGTTAGCATTTGCCTTATGTACTGAGGTGCTCCTCTGTTGGGTGACCAAATATTTACAAGTGTTATAGCTTCTTCTTGGATTGATCCCTTGATCATTATGTAGTCTCCTTCCTTGTCTCTTGTGACAGTCTTTATTTTAAAGTCTATTTTTTCTGACCTGAGTATTGCTACTCCAGCTTTCTTTTGATTTCCATTTGCATGGACTACCTCTTTCCATCGCCTCACTTTCAGTATGTATGTGTACCTAGGTCTGAAGTGGGTCTCGTGTAGACAACATACGTATGGGTCTTGTTTTTGTATCCATTCAGCCAGTCTATGTCTTTTGGTTGTCTATGTCTTTTTTATCTCAAATGAGTGTTGTAGCATTTAATCCTTTTACATTTAAGGTAATTATCAACATGTATGTTCCTACTACCATTTTCTTAATTATTTTTTAATCTGTTTATTTTATTTATTTTTATTTTTGGCTGTGTTGGGTCTTCATTGCTATGTGTGGGCTTTCTCTAGTTGCAGTGAGTGGGCGTTACTCTTCATTGCGGTGCATGGGCTTCTCATTGCAGTGGCTTCTCTTGTGGAGCACGGGCTCTAGGCACGTGGGCTTCGGTAGTTGTGGCACGTGGGCTCAGTAGTTGTGGCTTGCAGGCTCTAGAGCCCAGGCTCAGTAGTTGTGGCACACCAGCTTTGTTGCTCCGTGGCATGTGGGATCTTCCTGGACCAGGGCTCAAACCTGTTTCCCCTGCATTGGCAGGCAGATTCTTAACCTCTGTGCCACCAGGGAAGCCCTGAGAGTTGTTTATCATGAAAGGATGTTGAATTTTGTCAAATAATTTTTCGGCATCTATTGAGATGGTCATTTGATTTTTATCCTTCATTTTATTAATTTTATGTATCATGTTGGTTGATTTGTAGCTGGTGAATTATTTTGCATCCCTGGAATAAATCCCACTTGATCATGGTGTATAATCCTTCTAGTATATTGTTGAATTCAGTTTGCTAATATTTTGTTGAGGATTTCTGCATCTATGTTCATCAGGAGTATTGGCCTCTAATTTTTTTTTTTTTGTGGGTGGTGTTGTCTGCCTTTGGTATCAGGATAGTGCTGGCCTTGTAAAATTAGTTTCGAAGTATTTCCTCATTTTAATTTTTTTGGAAAAGGTTGAGAGGGATAGGTACTAAATCTTCTTTGAATGCTTGGTAGAATTCACCAGTGATGCAGTGTGATTCTGAGCTTTTGTTTGTTGGGAGGTTTTTGAGTAATGCTTCAGTCTCCTTTCTAGTAATTGATCTATTCAGGTTTTCATTTTCTTAATGATTAAGACTTAGAAATTTGTATGTTTCTGAAAATTTATCCATTTATTTTACGTTGTCTAATTTGTTGGCCTATACAGTAAGTTCCCTACATATGAATGAGTTCCATTCTGAGAGGGCATTTGTAAGTCCAATTTGTTTGTAAGTCCAACAAAGTTAGCCTAGGTACTCAACTAACACAATCAGCTATATAGTACTGTACTGTAATAGGTTTATAATACTTTTCACACAAATAATACATAAAAAAACAGAAAAATAAAGAGTACATTTTTAATCTTACAGTACAGTACCTTGAAAAGTACAGTAGTACTGTACAACACCTGGCATACAGGGGCTGGCATTGAGTGAACAGGCAAGAAGAGTTACTGACTGGAGGAAGGAGAGCAGGTTGGAAATAGTAGAGCTGAAGGATCCTCAGAAATAAAAGATGGAAGGACAGCTGCAATTTCACTCATGCCTGATGTTGATGGCACAGGTTCTGATTCGATGGAACCAGATGCACGTTCGCATCTTTGAAAGTTTACAACTTGAAGGTTTGTATGTAGGGGACTAACTGTAATTGTTCATAGCAGTCTCTTATGATTCTTTGCATCTCTTTGGTATCAGTTGTAACTTCCCCTCTTTCATTTCTGATTTTACTTATCTGAGCCCTCTCTTTTTTCCTTAGTGAGTCTAGATAAATGTTTATCTATTTTATCTTTTCACAGGACCAGCTTTTAGTATCATTGATTTTTTTTCTATTGTCTTTTGAGTCTCTATTTCATTTTCTTCTTCTCTGATCTTTATTAGTTTCTTCCTTCTACTAACTTTGGGCTTTGCTTTTTACCTCCTTTTCTAGTTCCTTTATATGTAGTGTTAGACTGCATGTTAGAGATTTTCCTTATTTCTTGATCTAGGACTGTACTGCTATCACATTTCCTGTTAGAACTGCTTTTGCTACATCCTGTAGCTTTTGGTATGTTGTATTTTTATTTTCATTTGTCTCAGGTATTTTTGAAGTTCTCCTTTCTTTCTTGACCCATTGGTTGTTTAGTAATATATTGTTTAATCTCCACAAATTTGTGATTTTTCCTGTTTTCTTTTTTTTTGAGTGATTTCAAATTTCATATCATTGTGGTCTAAAAAGATGCTTGATATGATTTCAATCTTAAATTTATTGAGACTTGTTTTCAGGCCTATCATATGATCTATCCTGGAGAATGTTCCATGTGCTCTTGAGAAGAATGTGTATTCTGTTGCTTTGGGATGGAACATTGTGTATGTATCTGTTAAGACCATCTGATTTGTGTCATTTAAAGCTCATGTTTCCTTATTGATTTTCTGTCTGGATGATCTATCCATTGATTTATGTGGATTATTAACATCCCCTACTATTATTGTATTGCTGTCAATTTCTCCCTTTACCTCTATTAATATTTGCTATATATATTTTTATATTCTATATTGGGTGCATAGTATTTACAAATGTTCATCTTCTTGTTCATTGTATTCCCTTATTATTTTTAATATCTATAGAATCTTTAGTGATGTCACCTCTCATTCCTGATGTTGATTATGTGTTCTCTCTCTCTCTCTCTCTCTCTCTCTCTCTCTCTCTCTCTCTCTCTTTGTTTTTCTCTCCTCTGTCTTTGTCTGTCTCTTGAGAGTCTGGTTGAAGGATTACCAATTCTATTGATACTATCAATAAACCAGTTTTTGGCTTCACTAATTTTCCTTATTTTTTCTGTTTTCTATTTTATTGATTTCTGGCCTGCTCGCTATTATTTCCTTTCTTCATATTTTAGGTTGCATTTGCTCTTCCTTTTCTAGTTTTTAAGGTGGAAGCTGAGGTTATTGATTTTATTGCTTTGTACTTTTTAAATATAAACATTTTAATGCTATAAATCTCTCTTTAGGTGCTTATTTAGTTGCATCCCTTAAATTTTAATATAGCATAACTTTATTTTCATTCAGCTCAAATTACTGTCCCTTTCGATTTCTTCTTTGACCTATAATTTTTTAAATAATTTTAACATTTATTTTCCAAATATTTTCAGATTCCCAGAGATCCTTCTGTTATTGGTTTCTAGTTTAATTCCATTATGGTCATATGGCAAACTTTATATGGCTTGAATCTTTAAAAATTTTTGTTACTTGTTTTATGGCCCAGAATATAGTCCATCTTGGTAAATGTTCCATGTGTACTTGGAAAGAATGGTTTTCTGCTGTTGTTGGGTGGAGTATTTTATAACTGCTAATTTAGTCAAGTTGGTTAATAGTATTATTCAAGCCTTCTATATCCTTACTGATTTTCTGTCTACTTGTTCTATCAATTATTGATAGAAGGGTCTCTAAATCTCTGGCTATAACTGTGGATTTGTTTTATTCTCCCTGTACATTTATCAGTATTTTTTAATGTATTCTGAAGCTCTGTTAATGAATCCTAAGGCATAAACACTTAGGATCCTTATGTCTTGTTGAATTGGCCCCATTATCATGACTAAATGGTGCTCTTTTTCTGTGAGTGTATTCTTTGCTCTAAAATCTACTTTGTCTGATACAGACATACTAGCTTTCTTTTGATTAGTGTTACATGTTACATCTATTTCTATCATTTTACTTTTATTTTTGTCTTTATATTTAAAGTGGGTTTCTTGTAGGCAACATATAGTTGAATTTTACCTTTTTAAATCCAATCTGATATTCTCTGTCATTTAATTTGGGTATTTAGACCATTAACATTTAATATGATTATTGATGTGGTTGATTTCAAATCTTTCTGTTTGTTTTCTATTTTCTCCATCTGTTGTTTGTTCCTATTTTCAACTTTTTCTGCCTTCTTTTAAATTGGATAATTTTTATCATTCAATTTCATATCCTTTTGTCTTATTAGCTATAACCCTTTGTTGCATTTAGTGTTTATAATATACATCTTTAACTTGTTAGTCTGTCTTCAAGTGTTTTTATACCACTTTACACATAGTATAGGAACCTTATAACAGTATCCTTCATTTTCTCCCCTTCCAATCTTTCTGCTATTTGTGTCATACATATTACTTCTATATATGTTATAGACTCCAAAGTACATGTTTTTATTTTTGCTTCAAACAGCTGGTTATGCTTGAAAGTGATTTAAATTATAAGAAAATGTCTTTGTATTTACCTATGTTATTACTATTAACAATAGTAATAGTAATAGAATAGAATGTTGTTACTATTCCTGGAGTTCTTCATTAATTTGTGTAAATCTGTATTTCCATTAGTATCATTTTTCTCCCACACAAAAGACTTCCTTTTACATTTCTTATTGTATGGGTTTGTTGCAGATTATTTGGTTTTGCACATCTGAAAAAGTCTCAATTTCTGTTTTGTTTTTGGGAGATATTTTCTTCAGGTAAAGTATTCTAGTTTGACAGTTTTTTCCTTCTAATACTAAAATGGTGTTACTCTCCTGTGTTCTTTTTGCTTTTTGAGGATATATCTGCTGTAATTCTTATCTTTGATCCTCTGTAGGTAATGTGTCCTTTTTTTTTTCTGTTTGTAAGATTTTTTCTTTATCACTTGTTTCAAGCAAGTTAATTCTGATATGACTTGCTGTAATTATCCCTGTGTTTATTGTTTTTAAAGGATGTTTGAGCTTCTTAGATCTGTGGGTTTATAGTTTTCATCAAACTTTGAAAAAATTGGCCAATATTTCTTTAAATATATTTTCTGTTTATCCCCTTTCTCTTCTCCTTCAGGGACCACAATTATACTTATATCAAACCAGTTATTGTTGTCCCATAGCTCTCTCTGATGTTCTGTTTTATCCCAGTATTTTTTTCTGTTTATGTTTCATTTTTTATCATTTCTATTGTTATATATTCAAGTTCACTAACCTTTTGTAATATCTACTCTGCCATTAATCCTGTGCAGTGCATTTTAAAAAAATCTTAGACATTGTAGTTTTCATATCTACATACCTACATATCTTTTTTCTTATATTTCATATTTTTTAATGTGTTTCATCTTCTAGTTTTTCAACATATGAAATGCAGTTATGTTAATTTTAAATGTCCTTGTCTAATAATTTGGTTGTCTTTATTCTTTCTGTGTTGATTTTGACTAATTGATTTTTTTCCCTCCTCGTTAAGAGTTATATTTACCTGGTGCTTTGCATGCCTGGCAATCTTCCTTTGGAAGACAAACATTGTGAATTTTACTTTGTTGGGTGTTGAACATTTTTGTATTCCTATAAATATTCTTGAGCTTTGTTCTCAGATATGTACTTTGAAACAGAATAATCCCTTTGGGTTTGTTTTGGAGATTTGGTAGTTGCGATTGCAGCCGTGCTTAGTCTAGGGCTAATTATTCCCATTACTGGGGTAAGACTTTTCTGTGTGTTCTACCCAATGATCTGTGAATCCTGAGTTTTTGTAGTCTGACGAGTGGCAACAGATACTATTCTCAGCCTGTTTGAGCATTAAGCACTCTTATGCCTAATCATTTCAGATGGTTCAGCACACACATATGCTGATCAGTACTTAGCTGAACACTTGAGGAGACCATCTGTAGATCCGCATGGTTCTCTTTTTGTGTAGGTCTCTTCTCTTTGGTACTCTGTGCTGCAAACCCAAGTTGCCTTGGTCTCCCCAGATCCTTAGCTTTGTCTCTTCAAATCAAGGGGACTCAAACTTTGCCTGGCTTCCTGCTCCTTGTACTGTAGCTTGGAAATACTCCAAAGGCAGTAAGCTGGGGCAATCATAGAGCTCCCCTTGTTTGTCCTCCATCTCTCAGGGATCACTGCATTTTATTCCCTGATGTCTAATATCTTGAGAACTGTTTTATGTTTTGTCTATGGTTTTAGTTGTTTCAGTCAGGAGAGTAAATCCAGTTCCTTTTATTTCATCTTGGCTCAAAGTGAAAGTTTCCCATTCTTTATTCTGAAAAATCTCCTTTCTCTTGGTTTCTGTGACATCCTCTTGATTATCACCCTACTCTTGTTCCACACACCCCTTAATTTGGGTATCTCTGTTCTTGTCTTTACATTCTCCCTCTCAGAGCTCATGTGTGATTTTGAGTCCGGGTACCATCCCTTCTGATAACATCTTAAGTATTTAGTTTCTTGAATGTCTGTATCATATCTACTACTGCCTAGAGAGAATTCCACTTAGATATCTTGCTCTCATTTAAAATTCAGAAGTTTGGTGTTTTGTAAAGTGCACCTGTTACAGTGTCAAAAGGCCTAGATTCTAGTCCCTACTTTGCTGCTACCTGACTAGGTAACCTTAGAGAAATTACTTACACTTTCTTAGCTTTAATTTCATCATGTATAAATTGAAGAAGTTTGATTAGATAACTTCTGAACTTTTTTTCTAGTTGTAATATTCTTTTATTCTAGGTAACTCTTAATTATCCTCTTTTTCTGAAAGCTAATTGCCTTCACCCCACATCTGCATTAATACCACATCCTCCTAACAAGCTTTCTTTCTTCCATCTAACCCTGCTGGACATTACAGCCAAAATATTATTCCTTAAATACTCTTATCAACTCATATCCTTGTATAAGAACTTACAATAACTCTTTGTTGCCTGACACATTAAATACAGTCTTCTGCCTGACTTTTAAGATACTTATCCTATCTTTTTTTATGTACTCTTTATGTCTTGCTACTCACCTATATGAACTTTTAGCCTCATTCTGGATGATCTCTTCTCTATATTCTATCTTCCTGTTCCTGCTCCTATGCCTACTGTTCTAGCTTGGTGTATCCTCTTTTCCACCCATCCAAGTCCTCACTATCCCTCAAGGTCCAGCTCAAGCCTCTCTTCCTCCATGAAGCCTTTGCCTACTGCTTCAGAACACACTGACCTCTCTACCTTGTAAGCTCCTTTTGTACTTCTTCAGTACACCTCATGGTTTAATTGCTAAATATCTGATTATTTCATGCTTGGTAATTTTTCATTTTCTCATACAGAAGGTAAGGTCTTTAGAGACATAAAACATACCTTCTCATTCTCTAGGTATGATTTCTTCCAAATATATGTTATTTATCAAGAAATCATTGATTGATTAAGCCATTCAACTGAGGTTTAGCTCATCTCCATCCTGAATTATCATTGTGAGTGTCTGTTTGTATGTGTGTGGGTGTGTGTAAAAAATGCTGGCTCCTAAGACAGTTTGTGCTTATGTTTATTCATATTATACTGACATTTGCATGTGCTTTCTGACCGCTGTCCATTCCTAAGTTTTCAGAGGCAAGTCCTTGATTAGTGAGTCTGAGCTGGGATTTTGGAGCACAGATCTGTCTTGATGGCAGGAGCTATGCTTGCATCACATTATCCATTCCTTAGTGAACTTGCAGCTCGTTGTTGGGAAATCTGTGAGTGAATCATTGTGACAAAGAGGAAGAGAAAACCTCAAAGCTCTAGACCTTGATGGCTTAAGAATAAATAACCTCTATTAGCAAAAAGAGAGACAGATGACAGTACTATGTAATGGTACCTCTAGGATAAGGAATCAGATAATGGCCAGGATTTGAAGAATGAGATAGCTTTAAGGAAGGGTGGAGAAAAAATTTTGCAGCAGGCTTTCTTGAAAATGAAAGTGTGCTAAATAAAGGAAAGGAAGCAGGGAGCTGTGAAAGGATTTCACAGAAGAAAACGTCTTGAATTTGTTTTGAGTAACTTAGTATGTGGCATGAACAGTATTTTAAGGCTTCTGAAATCACACTTTACCCTGTTCAACTCAGAACTCATTCTTAGGCTTCTGAAGTACTTAAGTGGAAGAGACTCAGCTTCTTGGTTTCATATAGATATGGTTGGAATAAAGGCATTCCACCCCTTTGCAGCCGTCACCTCATTCCCAGCCAAAACTGAATGCTCAGAATTTTACTCTTAGGGACATTTTTTCATTTACTTGCCCCACCAAGTTGGCTTTAGACTACAATTCATATAGCTCTCTTGTGCCCGGGGACCACAAAGTTTAGTCACAGTCAGGTGTTTCACAGCCATCTGCATAAAGAAAAACAAAGACATGTCAGTTGAATTGCTGAGAGACGTTCATCATTTCTTTCCCCAAAGTTGGTTTATTAACAGGTTCACTGAACTGACCCTCTAAAGAAAGCATGGTTTAGTAGAAAGAGTACTATATTGAGAATCATGAGATCAAACAGAACTAGCTGGCTGTTTGACTTTGAGCAACCCACTTAACCTCTGTATTTTAAGTGTGTCATCTGTTAAATTAAGAGGTTGAACTATACAATCTCTCAAGTACCATTCAGGGATGATGTTTGATGTATTTGTGACTATTTTCTTTCATAGAGTGCTTCTCATATGTCTTTTCCTTGATGCTCTGTCCACTCTTGGATTCTGAGAAATCTTTTCTCTTCTCACTTCCTGGACCAATACTTGTTTTGTTTTGTTTTTCCCCTGGGTCTTGTTTGTTTGTTTGTTCCATCTCTTCTGATGGGTGAAAGCCAGAACTGTGTTAAATGTAACTCGATTCAGAGGTCACAAATAGCTCAAGGGTCAACCCAGCTTATAATTATGTCTGTCTGATCAGGACAGTGTTTAATATTTTTTTCTGTTTCAGTACTTGTTTTTTTAAAAATTGAATTAGTTACCAGCATTTGAAAATCAAGGGATCTCACACAAATATCCATATTTCCAGCTTCTCTAAAAGAATCATAATATCAGAAAGCAAGAGCCCCTCATTTCCACAAGGGATCAACAAGCTGGTATGAAAGAGTGACACTCCCTTTTAGGCTGGGCTCTCCCCTTTACCACTCCCATCGTTACCTCTTCCCATTGTCTTCCTGGCACTGAGGCCAAAAGTAACTGCCATTTATTATCATGCCTTGTGTGGCTGGTTTACTCTTTATGTGGGGTATTGACTCTCCAGTTTACTGAGGCCCCCTCTACTTCCTATAGCATTGAGGTGAACGTCAGTTACCATTTATCATCCTATTTGTACTGCTGTTGTTCTTTTACAGTTTTAAAAGGAAAGTGAAATTTTTGTACCTGTATCTCTATCAAAAATAAGAAAACATATCAAAGCCAAAGAGTCAAGAGTTTTATTTGTCTCACCCAACTTACTGTTTTATTTTACCTTCCTGATCTCTGTTGGTCTTTGTATCTGTAACCCCTGTTCTAAGTTGAACATATTTTTAATATATTCCTCATTCATAAGGATAGTTTCTTCAACAAATGGTGTTAGGAAAACTGGATATTCACACACAAGAGAATGAAAGTGGACCACTATCTTACACTACACACAAAAATCAACTCAATATGTATGAAAGACTTAAATGTAAGACCTACAACTGTAAAACTCCTACAAGAAAACATAGGAGGAAAGATTCATAACATTGGTCTTGGTAATGATTTCATGGATATGACACTAAAGGCATAGGCAACAACAAAAACAAAAATACGTGACTACATCAAGCTAAAAAACTTCTTCAAAGGAAAGCAAATCAAATAAAAGGAAAGGAAAATAATCAATGCAGCAAAGGAAATAATCAACAGTGAAAAGGTAACCTACACAATGGAAGAAAATATTTGTAAACCATATGTCTAAATAAGGGGTTAATATCCAAAATATATAAGGAACTCATACAACTCAATAGCAAAAAACTAATAACCTGATTTTAAAATGGAGGAAAGACTTAAAGACATTTCTCAAGACTTAAAAGTGGCCAAAAGGAATATGAAACAATGCTCAATGTCACTAATCATCAGGGAAATATAAATCAAAATCACAATGAGAGGGCTTCCCTGGTGGTGCAGTGGTTGAGAGTCCGCCTGCTGATGCAGGGGACACGGGTTCATGCCCCGGTCTGGGAAGATCCCACATGCCGCAGAGCGGCTGGGCCCGTGAGCCATGGCCGCTGAGCCTGTGCATCCGGAGCCTGTGCTCCGCAACGGGAGAGGCCACAACAGTGAGAGGCCCACGTACCGCCAAAAAAAAAAAAAAAAAAAATCACAATGAGATATTACCTCACACCTATCAGTATGGCCATTATAAAAAAAAATGACAATAAGTGTTGGCAAGGATGTGGAGAAATTGGAACACTTGCACACTGTTGGTGGTAATGCAAAATAGTGTAGGCACTATAGAAAATAGTGTGGAAGTTACTCAAAAAAATAAAAACTAGAACTTCCATTTGATCTAGCAATCCCACTTCTGGGTGTTTATCCAAAATAACTGAAATCAGGATCTCAAAGAAATATCTGCACTCCCATGTCATTGCAGCATTATTCACAATGACCAAGATGTGGAAACAATCTAAATGTCCATCATAAGATGAATGGATAAAGAAAATGTGGCATATATGTAAAATGGAAAACTCTTTAGCATTAAAAAAGAAGGAAATTCTGCAATATGCAACAACCTGGATAAACCTTGGGGACTTTATGCTAAGTGAAATAAGCCAGTCAGAAAGACAAATACTGCATTATTCCACTTATATTAGGTATCTAAAATTATCAAATTCACAAAATCAGGGAGTGGAATGGTGGTTGCCAGGGATCAGGGGTGGGTGGAGGAAGAGGGGAGTTACTAACCAATGGATAGATATTGAATAATTTAAGTTAAGCTTGATCAATAAACTTGAAAGGTCTGCTCTATAACATTGTACCAATAGTTGATAATGCGTTGTACACCTAAAAATTCATTACGAGGATGAATCTGTTAAGTGTTCTTACCATAATAAAATTTTTTAAAAGAACAATGGGAACCATTGAGGGGTTTTCATCTTGGGGTAGGGTTGCCAGGTAAAATATAGAACATCCAGTCATATTTGAATTTCAGAAAACAACATAAATTTTAATATAAATATGTCCCAAATATTGCATGATACCTACATATGCTAAAACACTGTTTGTTGTTTATCTGAAATCCAAATTTAACAGGAAATTCTGTAATTTTATTTGCTAAATCTAACAGCCCTATCCTGGGAGCAACCTGATTGTTTTTTTCATTTAAAAAGATCACTTCGGTTGCAAGTAGAGAACAGAATTGATGGATGTAAGGCTGGAGGAAGGGAGACACTTTAGAAGGCTGAATTGCACTAACTAGATGACAGATAATTGGTAACTTAGGCTAAGGTTGTAGCCGTGAAGATAAGGGGGATAATCAAAATAAACAGGTCTTGGTGAAAAATAAAGAGGATGGAGGCATTATAGAGAATATTCTACATTAAGGTACCCTTTTGATTTCTGATTTCTAGTATTTGCAGGATGACCATAATTTATCATCCAGAATTGAATATTTTTGCAAATGAAAGAGGATGCTAAACCAGGATGTATGGTCACTCTAGTAATTTGTAGCTTCTTTCTTTTTTTTCTTGATCATTATTACCAATGCATATCGATTTTATTAATCTTTTCAAAGAACAAAATTTTGGCTTTGTTTATCCTTCTAATTATATACTTTTATTCATTTAATCTTTGCTGTTGTCTTTATTATTTCCTTCCTCTTTCTTTGACCTAACTATTCTGTTTATAGTTTCTTGACATGGATACTTAGATCACTCATTCTCAACATTTCCTCTTTTCTAATACGTATATGCTTTCTAAGACTATACATTTTTCCCATAAGAATGGATTTACCTGCATCCCAGATGTTAAGATATGTAGAATTTTCACTGTCATTCAATTAAGAATGTCTTCTATTTTTCATTGTTATGTTTTCTTTGACCCTTGTGTTATTTAGAAGTGTATTTCTTAATTTTCTATCATATGGAAACATTCTAGTTATCTTTTTGTTAGTCATTACTTTTTTCTACTGTGTCAGAACCTATCCTATATGATTTCAATCTTTGAAATATTTGAGATTTGCGTTTTGCTTCAACATATTGTTGATTTTGGTGGATGGCCCACATGGACTTGGAAAGAATGTGTATTCTGCAGTTGATGGGTAGTGATCTATAAATGTCAGATTAATTTGGTTAATACTGTTGTTCAAATATTCCACAACCTTGCTACTTTTTAAAAAAATTCCATATCTTTGCTGATTTTTTGCTTGTTCTATCATTTTATAGGAAAGGTGTGTTAAAACTCACTCACTATTTGTGAAGTTGGTTTTTATTAACCTTTTATAATTTTGAAATGCAGCTGTATCTTTAATAATTCTTATTTCCTTAAAGTTTACTTTTGTGACATTAATATAGCTAACCAACTTTTGTTTGGTTAGTGTTTGCGTGCTATAGCATGTTCTATCATTTTCCTTTTAACCTTTCTGTATCATTATAATTTAGATGGGTCTCTTGTTAGAAACTTACACTTGTTTTGTTTTCTTTCAAATCCAGTTTGATAATTCTTATATTTTAATAGGATTATAGTCCATTTATTTTTGGTATGACTTCTGATTTATTTGGGTATAAATCTAGTATCAAATTTTCTTTCTCATATCTAATCTGTTTCAAGTTTGTTGTTGTTGCTTCTTGTCTTCTTTTGGAGTTTTTTTTCATTTTTTTCCCTCTATTATTGTTATCACATATTGTTTTAATGGCTCACCTAGAGATTACAACATTTTTTTCTTGACTTATCAAAGTCTAATATTAGTGAGCTCTTCTGTCTTTTAACAGAAAATGAAAGGATGTTAGAACACTTTAAAGAGTTGTGGAGAATGATTCCCAGCTATTATTATCCCCATATTACAGATGAAAATACTGATGTTCAGAAGAGTTAAGTGACTTGCTTATGCTCTCAGAGCTAATAAGTAGCAGAGGGATTTGAACTATGACAGCCACAGGTTGCACTCTCTAGAGTCCTTTACGGTCCATTGCTAATACATACTTTTATAGTGCTCGTGAGTCCACAGTCTACCCTCCCAGCCCCCACCCACCACCCACCACCAGTACATACTTTTATTTTTAATTTGTATAGCATATCCTTTACTGTGCATCCTCACGTACATTATCTTATTTGATACTCTCAATAATTCTATTAAGTAGGTGGGAACAACAATATTACCACTTTTTGAAAAATAAAACTGGGCTCAGAGAGCTTAAGTTGCGAGGACACAGGCCTTAAGTGGTAAGTGCTGTCCTAAAACCAAATTCTTCTGATGTCTGCTCCATGCCATTTCCATTGTAAGTGTACTGGGCCCTGTTGTTGCCAATATTTTTATGAAATGTCTTTGATGACATAGAAGGAACTTCTGGAAAATCTGGAGGTGAAAAAGAAGGAATAGCTAGTCGCTAATGTAACAGGTGAAAATGATTGCTCAGAACTAATAAAATGAAGCTCAACAAGGATAAGTGTAAAGTTGAACAAAATTACATTAAAAAATAATTTACTCAAGTTAAAGGATGGGGGAGAACTAGCTTGCCAAGAGTTCAGTTGAAGAAAGTTCTGAATTTCTTTAATTGTTGTTTATTTGTTGATTTATTAAAGGCTTATAGTTGCCTATAAGCTTAATATGAGCTAACTATGGGACGTGTCTGGGTAAAACCCCTCGTTGGCTTCAGTAGTTATATATAGATTAATAATGTGGAGCATGGGCTTTGGAATCAGACTTGGCTCACATCCCAGCTCTAGCATTTACCAGCTGTGTGACCTTAGGTAATTCACGTTTTTTCTGTCTCAGTTTCTTCATGTGTAAAGTTAGATAATAACAGCACCTATTTTATGGAAAAACTGGAAGATTAAATCAAATAATGCATATATATATATATATATATATATATATATATATATGGCTTAATACTATATCTGACACTTAGTAACATTCAAAAAGTATCAGCTATTGGTAATTTGATTTCATCTGGAGTAAAACAACCAATTCTGCTTAACAAATACATAATAAATGTGGCCATAGCCAGGATTGGAAAGGCAATGGAAACTATTTCATATGGGGAATGACTGAATATACAGAATCTTTAGTCTGGAGGAGATAAAGCAAGAAAGATAGAATGCACTTTTTCAAAGACTTTTTTTTAACCTTGAAGAAGAGGAATTATGCTTATTCTGTGTGGCTCCATGAGAAACAACCAGAGCCAATAGGCAGAGAGTAGGGAGGTTACAGGAGGCATATTTTGGCTCAATGTAAGCCAAAAAAAAATTCTTGCAAGAAGAGGGGTATGAGATATTCAGTGAAATATTGAGTCTCTCATAATAGGAGATAATGAAAGACTTCTGTCAAGGCTGATGAAAAAATGATTTCTCCAACAGGGAAGAAGCAGGCTTGATGAATTCTAAGATTTCTTTGACTCTGAGATTTGATTATATATCACTGGGAGGCAAGAGTCTCTGGATCCCAACAGGCCAAAGTAACATAAAGGATCCCATCTCCCCAAAAAGCCTACTGTTTTACCCTCTCAATATCAGTGCCCATCCTAAATTTCTCCTGCTTCCGTGTGAAGCCATTCCAGACCAATCCTTCAGTTAAAAACGAGAAAACAACATCTCACTAATTTCCATACAATATACTTTCCTAAGCTCTAAAGATGGTGACTACAAACTCCATCAGTCCTTTCATCTTACTTCTTTGTTGACTCTTGTCCTCTGTAATTACATCTGCACCTATGGAAAATAAGTAGCTTTGGAGGGAGAAGCAGTATTTTTGGTAGGAAAAAAATAATGGCTATTTCTCCTCAGTGCAAACTCAATAACTCCTAGAGCTACTCCTAGAGCTTTTAAGTCTGTCTGGCTTTTCATTCCAACATCTGGAAGAGGATGTGGCAGGAAGAGGTATATCAGGAAGGGGAAACAAGGTGAATGGACAGTGGGCTAGGAGCAGTGGTTGGACTACAATTCCAAGTCTCAACTGCCACTTCCTAAGACTCATGGTCATGTTTGTGGATGTGGCCTTGGGAAAATATGCAACTCCCCACCCCCCGCTCCCTGCCACAGTAAAGTATCACAGTAGAAATGAATTCTCTGGGCAAAAAAATATAGGCATAAAAATAATAGTATAGCTAATAGCCTATGGCAAACTATGGTCTGCAAGCCAAAACCAGTCTACTGCTTGTTTTTGTAAATAAAGTTTTATTATGGCAGCCATGCCCATTTATTTACATATTGTCTATGGCTGCTTTTATGCTACAATGGCAGACTTAAGTATTTACAGTAGAGACTGTATAGACCATAAAGTCTAATATATTCACTCTACAGCTCTTCACAAGAAAAGTTTGCTGACCCTGGTCTACCATACTATTCTCCAAAGTAGGAGTCAACCCAAGGACTGCATGAGACAATGAGTTGGGATATGGAAAGAAAGTTTTAGAACTTCTATTGTTGAATTTTTTTCATCTCATCCTTTTTTACTTCTCTTCATATATATATATATATATATATATATATATATATATGTATATAATTAGTACTAAATTCGTTTACAGATTTGGGTACACAATCCATGAAGTTCAGAGACCACTGGTCTACTGCTGTGTTCCTACATCAGAATCACCTGCAGAATGTTAAAATGCAGATTCTTGGGACTTACCTGCGGTAGGCAGAATAATGCACCCCCAGCCCAAAGATGTCCACATCCTAATCCCCAGAACCTGGGAATATGTTACCTTATGTGGTAAAAGGGGCTTTGCAGATATGATTACATTAAGGATGAGATGGGGATTATCCAGGTGGGCCCAGTGTAACCACAAAGGTCCTTTAAAGTAAAAGAAGGATGCAAGAGACTCAGAATCAGAGAAGGAGATGTGATGACAGAATCAGAGATCAGATGACAGAATCAGAGATCAGAATGATGCAATTTCTGGCTTTGATGATGGAAGAAGGGGCCATGAGCTAAGAAATATAGGCAGCCTCTCTAAACTGGAAAAGGCAAGGAAACATTATACCCTAGAGCTTCCAAAAGGAACACAGCCCTGCTGACATCTTGATTTTTAGCCCACTGAGACTCATTTTACACTTCTGACCGCCAGAACTGTGAGATAATAAATTTGTGTTAAATCACTGAGTTTGTAATAATTTGTTATAGCGGTAATAGAAAATTAGTAAAAAACTCATAGAGATTCTAATTCAGTATGCTGGATTTAGGAGTTTTGATCCCTACCAATAAAATGTGTTCCCTCAGACAAGTTGCTAATCATCATTTTTTTAACACCTTTTTTGGAGTGTAATTGCTTTACATTGTTGTGTTAGTTTCTGCTGTATAACAAAGTGAATCAGCTATATGTATACATATATCCCCATATCCCCTCCCTCTTGCGTCTCCCTCCCACCCTCCCTATCCCACCCCTCTAGGTGGTCACAAAGCACGGAGCTGATCTCCCTGTGCTATGCAGCTGCTTCCCACTAGCTAGCTATTTCACATTTGGTAGTGTATATATGTCCATGTCACTCTCTCACTTCGTCTCAAGTTACCCTTCCCCCTCCCCATGTCCTCAAATCCATTCTCTACGTCGCTAATCATCATTTTTAAAAAGAATACTTCCAAAGGTTAATACCTACTTAGCTCATAAGGTTGTTTTGTGGATCAAGTGAGGTAATGGCTGAGAAGGTGCTTTGAAAAAAGTAAAAACACCATGCATATGTGAGCTATTACTGTTTGTCCTTGTGTTAGCCCACCTACATTTTATTTAATGTCACTTTACTTTTGTTATATTTTCAAGAGATAGCCAGCATGATTTTTCCCTCTAAAAGCTGAGAACACGGAGACTTACATGCAAACATTCTAGGGGCTTTGTCACTTATTATAACAATACACTTGGTATTTGGCATTATGGTTTATGGAACACTTTTATTTATATTATATCACTTGATCTGAACAGCAAACTTGTAGTCCACTCAAGTATTTATGTTAATAGCAGTAAAGGGGGTGGTTCATATATTTGTACATGCTTGCAGAGGTGGATAATGTAGTGTGATGATTAGATACATGTATATATTGTAAATGCTTACCAAAATAAAGTTAGTTAACACATCCCTTACCTCTATAATTACCATTTCATTATTATTGTTATAGTGAGAACATTAAAGCTCTACTCTCATAGCAACTTTCAAGTATACAATAACAGTATTGTTAATTATAGTCATCATACTCTACATTAGATCACGGTAACTTATTCATCTTATAACTGGAAGTGTGTACACTTTGACCAACATATTCCCATATCCCCCAACTCTCAGCCCCTGATAACCACCAGTCTAGTCTCTTTCTATGAATTTCATGTTTTTGAATTCCATGTGTAAGTGAGATCATACGTATTTGCCTTCCTCTGTCTGACTTATTTCACTTAGCATAGTGCCCTCAAGGTTCATTCATGTTGCTGTAAATGGCAGAGATTTCCTTCTATTTTCTGGCTGAATAATATTTCATTGCATATATATACCACATTTTAAAAAATCCATTCATCCACCAGTGAATGCTTAGGTTATTTTCATGTCTTAGTAATGCTGCAGTGAACCTGGGAGTGCAGATATCTTTTCAAGATAGTGATTTCATCTTCGAATATATACCCAGATGTGCGATTGCTGGATCATATGGTAGTTCTACTTTTAATTTTTTGAGGAACCTCCATTCTTTTTTCCAAAGTGGCTATCTCGAGACTTCCCTGGTGGTCCAGTGGTTGGGACTTCATGCTTCCGCTGCAGGGGACACGGGTTTGATCCCTGGTCAGGGAACTAAGATCCTGCATGCCGTGTGGGACAGCCAAAAAAAAAAAAAAAAAAAGACAAAGTGGCTATATCGATTTACATTTCTACCAACAGTGCACCAGGGTTCCATTTTCTCCACATCCTTGCCAGCATTTTTTATCTCTTGTCTTTTTGATAATAGCCATTCTAACAAGTGTTAGGTGATATCCCATTGTGGTTTTGATTTGAATTTCCCTGATGATTAGTGATATGGAACACCTTTTCATGTACCTGATTACTATAGCTTTGTAATATATTTTGAAATCAGGAAGTATGATGGCTTCAGCTTTGTTCTTCTTTGTCAGGATTGCTTTGGCTATTCAGGGTCTTTTGTGGTTTCATATAAATTTTATTTATTTATTTTTATTTGTTTGGTTGTGCCCGGTCTTAGTTGGGACAGGCGGGCTCCTTAGTTGCGGCTCACCAGCTCCTTAGTTGTGGCATGCAAACTCTTAGTTGTGGCATGCATGTGGGATCTAGTTCCCTGAGCAGGGATTGAACCTGGACCCCCAGCATTGGGAGCATGGAGTCTTAACCATTGTGCCACCAGGGAGGTCCCTCATATAAATTTTCGGATTTTTTTTTTCTACTTCTGTGAAAGATGCTATTGGAGTTTTTTTGTTTTTGTTTTGTTTTGTTTTCTGGTACACGGGCCTCTCACTGTTATGGCCTCTCCTGTTGCGGAGCACAGGCTCCGGACGCACAGGCTCAGCGGCCATGGCTCACGGGCCCAGCCACTCCACGGCATGTGGGATCTTCCTGGACCGGGCCATGAACCTGTGTCCCCTGCATCAGCAGGCAGACTCTCAACTACTGCGCCACCAGGGAAGCCCGCTATTGGAGTTTTGATAGGGATTATATTGAACCTATAGATGGCTCTGGGTAGGATGAACATTTTAACAATTTTAACTCTTCTGATTAATGAACATGAGATTTCTTTCTATTCATGTCTCCCTTCTTTCATGAATGTCTTATAGTTTTGATGTACGTATAGATTTTTCACTTCTTTGGTTAAATTTATCCTAAGTATTTTATTGTTTTTGATGCTATTGTAAAATGGAATTGCTTTATTTCTTTTCCAAATAGTTCATTATTAGTGTATAGAAATGTAACTGATTTTTGTATGTTGATTTTGTATCCTGAAACCTTACTGAATTTGTTAATTAGGTCTAACAGTTTTTTGGTGGAGTCTTTAGGATATTTTATATACAAGATCATGTTGTTAGCAAAGAGAGACAATTTTACTTCCCCTTTTCTGATTTGGATGCCTTTTATTTTTTTTTCTTGCCTAGTTGCTGTGGCTAGGGCTTCCAGTACTATGTTGAATAGGTTTGGTGAAAACAGCACCCTTGTCTTGTAATTTATTTTAGAGGGAAAGCTTTCAGCCTTTTACTGTTGAGTATAATGTTAGCTATAGGTTTGTCATATGTGGCCTTTACCATGTTGAGATATGTTCCTTCTGTATCGAATTTATTGAGAGTTTTTATCATGAAATAATGTTGAATTTTGTCAAATGCTTGTTCTGCATCTATTGAGATGATCATATGATTTTTGCCTTTTATTCCATTAATGTGGTGTATCACGTTAATTGATTTGCATATATTGAGCCATCCTTGCATCCTAGAGATAAATTCCACTTGATCATAGTGTATGATCCTTTTAATGTGCTGTTAAATTAGGTTTTCTTGCATTGTGTTGAGAAATTTTGCATTATATTTATCATGGATATTGGCCTATAGTTTTATTTTCTTATACTACCCTTATCTTTAATATCAGGGTAATGCTGGCCTCATAAAATGGGTTTGGGAGTATTCCCCCCTCTTCAATTTTTTTGGAAGAGTTTCAGAATATTTGACATTAATTCTTTAAATGTTTGATAGAATTTGCTTGTGAAGCCATTTGATCATTATCTTTGTTGAGGTTTTTGATTACTGATTTAATCTCCTTGTTATTGGTCTGTTCAAATTTTCTATTTCTTCATGACTCACACTTTGTAGGTTTTATGTTTCAAGGACAGTATCCATTTCTTGTAGACTGTTTAATTTGTTAGCATATAATTGTTTATAGTAGTCTTTTATGATCCTCTGCATTTCTATGGTTATCATTTGTAATGTTTCCTTTATCCTTTATAATTTTGAGTCCTTTTTTTAATTGATAAGTCTAGCTAAAGGTTTGTCAATTTTATCTTCTTAAAAAACTGACTCTTAGTTTTGTTGATCTTTTCTATTGTTTTTCTAGTTTCTATTTCATTTATTTCTGCATGATGTTTGTTATCTCCTTCCTTCTGCTACCTTTGGGCTTAGTTTTTTCTTGTTTGTTAGTTCCTTGAGGCATAAAGTTAGGTTGTTTGTTTGAGATCTTTCTCTTTTTTTTATATAGTCATTTATCACTTTAAACTTCCTGCTAAGCACTGCTTTTTCTGCAGTCCATAAGTTTTGGTTTGTTGTACTTCCATTTTTGTTTGTTGCAATATATTTTTTAAATGTATCTTTCCTTTTTTGATCTATTGGTTGTTCAAGAGTGTGTTGTTTAATTTCCATCAAATTGTGAATTTTCCAGTTTTCTTCCTGGTATTTCTAGTTTCATAACATTGTGGTTGGAAAATATACTTGGTATAATTTCAGTCTTTTTGAATTTACTGAGATTTGTTTTGTAAATCTTGGAAAATATACTTGGTATAATTTCAGTCTTTTTGAATTTACTGAGATTTGTTTTGTAACCTAACATATGATCTATCCTGGCGAATGTTCCATATGCCCTTGAGAAGAATGTGTATTCTGCTACTCTTGGATGGAATGTTCTCTATATCTCTGTTAGAACTATTTGGTTTAAATATAGTTCAAGTTCAATGTTTTCTTATTGATTTTCTGTCTAGATGATCTAACCACTGTTGAAAGAGGGGTTTTGAAATGCCTATTTCAAATGCCTACTATTACTGTATTGTTGTCTTGCAGATCTGTTATTATTTGCTTAATATATTTAGGTTCTCCAATGTTGGGTACATATTTATTTATAACTGTTATGTCTTCTTGATGAATTTACCCCTTTATCATTATATAATGGCCTCCTTTATCTCTTGTTAACAGTTTTTGACTTAACTTCTATTTTGTCTGATGTAAGTATAGCTACCCTTGCTCTCTTTTGGTTTATATTGTGTGGAATATCTTTTTCTATCCCTTCACTTTGAGTCTGTGTGTGTCCTTGAAGCTGAAGTGAGTCTCTTGTAGGCAGCATACAGTTTGATCTTTTTTAAAAAAATTTATTCAGTCATTCTATCAGGCTGTATGATGTAGATTAAAGAACACAAAGTTTAAGCCATACAGATAACCCTGTTCAAACCCTGCCTATTTCACTTATTAGCTGAATAATTGTAGACATGTCACTCTGCTTCAGTTCATTTATCTCTCAAAAGGAATAACAATAGCTGTTATGCTACCTCATGGGGTTGTTATGAACATTAAATGCAATAATTCGTGTAAAGTGTTTAGTACCATTCAAAGAAGATACTAAGCTCCCCATTAAATGGTACCTGTTATTTCTTTTCCCTAAAATTAGGAACGTAAAATCATATAGTAGTTATTATTAGGGGTTTATAAACACATAGACCTGGATTGTGTCCTTGAGTAAATTACTTAATTTCTCTGAGGCTTAGAGCTCTCTTCTACAAGTAAAGGTTAGAATAGTGTCTACCTCATAGGGTTGTTTGTTAGTATTAAATAGGAATCATAAATTGCAGCATTTGACACAAAGTAGGAACTTCGTAAATGGTAGCTGTTACAATTGTTGAGAAAAAATGAAATAGGGAGTTGTATCAACAACAAAGAACTATATCAACTACTCTTCTGCAATCTAATAGCAAATAAGAAAGTGTGGGTTTTCTCCTATAGCTATTGAGCAAAAAACATAAAAATACACTTTATTGAGTCTGCCTTCCCAATTTACCCAGTCAGTTCATAGAATAGATGTTTATGATAGTGCTTAGAATAAAACCTCATTCATATTATGTTGTAATAAATATTAGTTAAATCTGAATCTGGACTCATTCATTTAGATCATATTGAATAATTCAACATCCCATGTAATTTTTTGTTAGTGGCATTATTTTTAATTGAAAAATAATATATGCATGCACATGGTAAAAATATCCAACAGTAAAAGGGTATGTACAATTAAATATAAGTTCAAACTCCAGCACTATTATTTATCAACTGTATGGCCTCTGTGTCTCAGTCTCCTTGGCTATGAGAATCATGTCAGTACTTACTTTATAGAGTTGTTATGAGACTCAAATGTGTAAATCATTTAGAATAGTACTTGGCCTATGATAAGTTCTATTATGAGTTTAGCTTTCTGTCATGTGTCATTTGTATTTTTCTGTGAATTTCTCATTCATTTCCTGTCCCCATTTAAAAAAATCGGGTTGTGATATTTTTCTTTGGCTTTGTAAAAGCTCTTTATTATTAAGGTAATTTGTCCTCTACCATATTTTTAAACCTTTTTTTCCTCAATTTTAATTTGTCTATGGATTTTTCTCATAGTATTAAGTTTTGCGTAAAGAAATTTTAAATTTTTTATAGTCGAATTTATCAGTCTTTTGCCTTAAGTTTTCAGGGGTTTGAGTCTTATTTACAGGGCCCTTCCACATTCCAAAACTATTTTTTAAATTCTCCCATGTTCTCTTCTACTGCTTTTACAGTTATCCTCTTTGGTCTATCTGGACTTTATTCTGTTGTAAGAAGTAAAATAGTGATCTACCTGTATTTCTTTTCCAAATGGGTAGCCAGTTTTTCTAGCACTATTTATTGACTATTCTATGTAAGTTAAAATTCTTGCTATCTCCCAGATGACTGGATGCTCTATTTTTCTTCAAGTCCAAATAGAATGTAGCCCAATCCTAATTCACTCCACTTTAATTTTTCGTCTGGTCTTGATCTGAATACAAGTTGACTTGGGGAGACACATTTCTTAGGCAAATTACTTTCTCTCCTTATAAATTAAAAAAAATAAAAAACAGGCACAAAGTAAGAGGTTGCACCTATCTTTAAGATTCCTTTAACTACCAGCCTATGAGAATTGTTAAAAAGTAAGACTTCCCCATTGAAGGACTGGATATAAAACTCTTTGTCACCTAATATTCTGTTATGTGGGTAAATCATAATTGATTAAACCATGACTCTTCTATCTGATATTAGCATAATTTTCCCTGTACTATCTATTACATGTATTACTATGCTGACTATTCTCAGACATATATTTGTTTTTCTCTTAGGATATCTTTTTAAATGTGCAATTACTAGTTCAAATGATATAAATTTTGAAACATTTTTATTGAAGTGTAATGTACATACAGAAAAATGCACATAAGTGTACAACTTGACAAATTTTCACAAAGTGAACACACCCATATAACCACCAACAACAAGACCTAGAAATAGAATGTTACCAGCACCTCAAAAGCCTCCCACATACCTCTTTCAATTACTACTTCCTCCCAAGGGTAAGCACTATCAGGACTTCCAACAGTCTATATTAGTTTTGCCAGATTTAAAAATTATTTGGAATCATAGAGTATGTAGTTATTTGGGGGGGCCTCTTTCATTCAACGTTTGTAATATTTATAGTTATAGAGCATTGATTTTAATTGCTGTATAGTATTTTATTGTGTGAATATATCACAATTTACTTATTCACTTTACTGTTAATGGGCATGTGACTATAACTTTTTCAATCATGAATGTTGCTGCTATGAACACTTTATGCATTTCTGTTGGGTATATGCTTAGGAGTAGGCATATACTTTAGAAATGACTATTGCATATATACCTTAGAAATCAGTGGATCGTAGGGTATGCACATGTGAAGCTTTTATGTATTTTTATACCAAATTGCTTTCCAGAAATGTATATTTATAATGATAGAAAACAATAATCACTCTTAAGTGATAGACTCTTTCAACTTTAAGTATTTTATTTAATGCTCATTATAACCCTATGAGGTAGTGTTATTCTTTTTTATTGATGAGTAAACAGAGGTTCAGAGATGTTAAATAATCTGCCCAAGTCCACAGTTAGAAAGTGGATGAGTCAGAATTTGAACACAGATTTGTCTGACTTTCAAGGGCATGCTCCTTCTACTATACCTCCTGTATTAGATTCCTAGGGCTGCTGTAATGAGGTACCACAAACTGCATACCTTAAAAAATAGAAATTTACTCTCTTACAATCTTGGAGGCTTGGAGTCCAAAGTTAAGGTGTTGGCAGGGCCAGGCTCTCCTAGCTTCTGGTTGTCACCAGCAATCCTTGGTGTTCCTTGGCTTGCAGCTACAAAACTCCGATGTCTGCATTCCTAGTCACATGGTAGCCTTCCCTCTGTGCATCATTGTCTTCACATGGCTGTCTTCCATCTGTGTATGTCTATCTCTGTGTCTTTTCTCCTTTTCTTACAAGGACACCAGTCATACTGGATTAAAGGCCCACCCTACTCCAGTATGACCTCATTTTAACTTGATTACATTTTCAAAGACCTTATTTCCAAATATGACTGAATTCACAGGTACCAAGGCTTATGACTTCAACATATCTCTTGCGGGGGACAAAATTTAACCCACAACACCTTCCTGCCTATCTTATTTCAATCATTCAGCATTGAACATAGTGGGTAAAAAGGTCCATGCTTTTGTTTAAAATTACAGTTTTTATTGCTGCAGAGCTGATGTCTGTGGGGTATGTACCTTCAGGAACAGCACTTGTATATGACTTGCCAGGAGGATGGATGCAGTGGCTGGGCTGAGTTCAGTGCCAGGCTAATGTTCTTTCCACCAGGTGGGCTTAGCAACCCAAACATTCATAACACAACACTAGCTAGTATTCTAATTGGAGCCATGTGTTCCCATGTGTGCTAGGAAAAAGGGATATAGGGGCCAGGTAAGGCCCAGGTTGAGGAAGGGCCATACCTATTTACTTATTTCTGCAGATGGGCACTGGCATTTCAGAAACTGCATTTCTGTTGTTGGCAGGGCAGGCTGTCCAAAAGCTCCTATTTTTTCCTCTCACCAGAAATCCCTGTTTTCTCTCAAACCTCAGGAGGATTATAATCAGTACTTGTGTTTTTTAATGAACACCTGCCAAGGGCCACAAACTATGCTAGGGATTTTGTGCACACTATTTCTAATTCTTAACATTTAAGGTAGGTTTTATATAAATGCATTCCCTGGAATTAACCGCCATGGTGAAAAGCAGGTGATAGCACCTGGTTGACAGCATGATCCAAAGGAGGAGGACACATGTCAGTGCCAGATGCTCTGTAGCAAATCAGATTGTCCTGATGTTAGAAACACAATCAGAGGCTGAAAGACCTATAAGCACTTTGCTTCAGAATGACTCCTAGGGACATCTGGAGTCTGGGCATCAGGTTAGGATCCCCAAAAGGATAAACCTATTAGAGTCTTTCTTTCTTGAAAATCATGAGGGATATACCATTCAGGTCTCTTTTCAGAGAGATGAGCACAGATCTAAAATGGACCTGTAGGAAGGAAAGGTTACTTCTGTGGCACTCCAAGAAGCTATCTTTTCCATATCCTTACAACAGAGTAAAACCATACTCAAATCAAATCCCTAAGGCCAGAGAACTTTAATTACAATTTGATAGATGGGCAAGTGGTAGGAGAGGATAGTGTCAAGAAGACTGAAACCGGAGGGTTTCCTTGTTTCTCGAATGCAGAGGTCACAAACCAGTAACCCAGGATTTGAATCCGGCCCACAGATATTTTTTGTTTTTCCCACATAGTTATTTTTTTAATTCAATTTCAGTTGCTGTCACGCAAAAAAAATAATCAGGAAATTTTATATAAAATTCCATATTTCTGACTTATTGAAATGTAACTGAGTCCACATTCCAACGTGGCTCAGTTGCAGCTGCTCCCTTTTAGAAGGCAGGCTCCTGATTTGCCATGGTCCCCTCCAGTGTTGATGCTGGGTCACTTTTTGATGTTGTCTACTTGGTCCCTGAAACTTTTGAGTTTGTGGACCCCCCCCCCCCCCCGGCTCTAGATCTTTGGCCAGGATGGATTTGGAATGAGGCCAGATCCAACTCTCTACTATAAATAAAATACCACCAAATTGAGAGATCAGTTATTTTGGAGGTGATGGAAGTATTCTAAAATTGATGGTTGAACAACTTTGTGAATATACTAAAAGAGAACCCATTGAATTTTATACTTTAAATGGCTGAATTATATTGTGTGACTTATATCTCAATAAAGCTGTTTTAAAAAATAGAAATCAGATAAGAGGGAGGAAAACACAAATGAATCAACTTCTCAATACTAGTCTTTGTCACTGAACTCTAGAAAGTCTCTAATATTGTAATACTGGGGTGGCAGTAGACTCGAGTGGTTAAGAGCATGAAAAATAAAGATTAGAAATACTACCTACCTCATGGGGTTATTGGGAGGAGTAAATGAGGCACATGGCACTCTGCCTGGTATGTGGTAAGTAACAGATAAAGGTGAGGTATTATTGGCTACTATGGCACAGAAGAGACCCAAGAAAACTTAACAACACTGACATTGTGTACCCAGATAGTTCCCTGAACCCTGGAGCAGCTCTTCCTGTGGCCTCTCCAAATGTCCAGTTGTTTCTAGGTGGCTACAGATCCTCAGCCAGAACTCTAGGAGCCTCAGAGTCCCTTAATTGATAAAGAAAAAAATAGTTAGTATACTAATACTGCAATGTCTAGGGAAGTGGGGAAAACCTGTTTGTACCTTATTCAAGCAATATGATGTAGTAGAGTCTCCACAATGTTAAGAGTAGGGAGACCTGAATTCTAATATTGCTTCCACTCCAAACTGGATTCCCTTTAAAGAATACTATACAATGGTATTTACCCTGCTTACTTTATGCTTCCAAAGGAAGCATATAACTACTTGGAATAGTACAAAATTACACATAAGGTAAGGTATGTTTATTCAAATACATAAATCAGTGACCCCAATCAGGTGACAAGCATACTCCCAGAGAAAGTCTAAGGGTATGAAATTCTTGTAATAAGAGGGACTCAGGGATGGTTTTATAGTTATAGACCCATTGTCTTTGTAAAGAGTCCCCAGAGGATGATGAAGCTGTTGGCAATCAGAGCAGATGTAGCATGGGCTACCATATACCATGAAATAAAAAGAGCTTCTGGCAAAAGAAAATCATCAAACCAATGTCTTCACCCTATTACAGAATGGAAAATGTCAGCTTCCCTAGATTAGAGGGTAGGGCTCCAAAGCAGAGAAAATTACATTCACACCCAGAAATGGGAAATTTCTTCTCTGGGAAGAGCTAGGCTGTCATTAGGAGAGTGGGTAGGTAGCTGTGATTTTCTTCTTCTGAAGTTCTTTATGACTCTCCATAAAATTCTAAGAAAGAGTTTAGAAATTGATTAACACTGTTATATCTCCCCTCACACACAGAGCTGTCCAGATAACTTCAGATACGTCATCCAGCGGATATGGGATAAGCAGGGGCATTTTGCCAATGCAGCAGTTGGTAGGTCACCTTAATGAACCAAGGGCAGGCACATTCAGCTCCGGTAGGGTCTGGTGAGGGACAGCTGATCTCTAATGTTCCCCAACACAACCTTCCAGTTGGAACTGGTGGACTAAGGAAGTAGTAGTCACCAGCAGCTCCTTCTAACACATTTTGTTATGTCAAGAGATATTTTAATATTAGAGAGTCAAGGACGGAGCTGAGAGAGAGGGAGTAAGGTGGGAGTATTCATGGGACTTGAAGGGAGGGGTGTCCTTTCAACATGGAAATACGTATGTTAGGTAGTGATCCAGAGTGGTTAAGAGCATGGGTTGTGGCATCAAATAGACCTGATTTATATCCTGGCTCTGCCACTTATATTCTCAGCTAATTATAAAATGGGATGAATACAATACTGATCTTAAGTAGCTCTTATGAGGAGAAAATGAGATTACATACTTAAAGCATGTAGCACATTTCCTGGTACATAGGAAGTGCTAAAAGTTAGTATTAAAGATTCATGCACCCCAATGTTCATAGCAGCATTATTTACAATTGCCAGCATATGGAAGCAACCTAAGTGTCCATGAAATAATATTCAGCCATAAAAAAGAATGAAATTTTGCCACTTGCAGCAACATGGATGGACTTGGAGGGCATTAATGCTAAGTTCTGAAATAACTCAGACAGAGAAAGACAAATACTGTGTGACATCACTTATATGTGGAACCTAAAAAAACTACAACAAACTAGTGAGTAAAACAAAAAAGAAGCAGACACAGAGAACAAACTAGTGGTTGTTTACCAGTGGGGAAAAGAAAGGGGAGAGGGGCAATATAGGGGTTGGAGGTAAAAAGAGTTGGAAAGTTAGCAGCCTCACAACAGCGCCTACAGTGAAGGCTGACATGATGCCTTGAATGACACAAGGACACTCCTTTTGGAGCATATACTATAATTCCTGTCTGTAATACACATATTTGATGATGATGTTCAATTTGGAATTTCATACACCCTTTCATTCTTGTACATGGTTTTGTGCATGCATATGATCTTGCCTTTAATTCTATAAGCTCCCTAAGTTCAGAGACTTGGTTTTCTATTTATATGTTATCTACAACAGTGCTTAGCATAGTTGCTGGAAGCATTGGGAACTCTTAGTAAGTAGTGATTGAATGTCACTGAGTTTAGGGAAATATGTAAAGAAGTTAATACATAGAATAAATCGATTAAAAGGCAGTTTTAGACCCAACAAAACATTAAGTACCTAGATGGATCAATCTCAGAACCAATTTTATCAAATACAGTAATAACATCACAGTTTTATTACTAGGAGCATTTTTTTTTTTCCCTGTATGCGGGCCTCTCACTGTCGTGGCCTCTCCCGTTGCGGAGCACAGGCTCTGGACGCGCAGGCCCAGCAGCCATGGCTCACGGGCCCAGTCGCTCCGCGGCATGTGGGATCTTCCCGGACCGGGGCACGAACCCATGTCCCCTGCATCAGCAGGCGGACTCTCAACCACTGTGCCACCAGGGAAGCCCACTAGGAGCATTTTTATAATGCTTTGTCATTTATGAATTGTTCTCCTATTCTCTTTCTCTCAAAATAGCAAATCTGAATGGAAATAGAACTTAGGTGTTCAGCTGTCAATTAAATAATTAGGGTAAAAGTATTATTCCCAGGAAATGGAATAGCAAAAATTAACATGTATAGAGCAACTACTATAAGATAGGCAAAATTCTAAGTGATTTCCATGTACTCTCTTATTTAATCCTCTCAACAAACCTGTGGAAGAGGTATGGCATTATTCCAATTTTATAGATGAAAAAGCTGAGACTTAGGTGAATTTATTTGCCTAAAGTCACATAGCTAGGAATTGAATGAAGATGACTCTTCACGAAAAAGACTGAGTCAACGAACCTGCAATAAAGTTTTACCATAGGAAGAACTAGACAGAGCTGATTGAGAAGACTCTTTACAGCCTCATATCTAGAAAACAAATTGTGATGAGAAAAACATTAGCCAACTCACAATAGAATAATCAGAATAATGAATGATGTCTTCGCTAACAAAAACTAATCCAAAGTTTAAATGACATATTGGATCCAAAGGAAAAGCTTCACACTCATAAGTATTTTTTCCAAAGGAACATGATATACAGAGAGGGGATAGGTCTTTGTGTGGAACTGAAGAGAACTTTATAGAAAAACATAGGTTCTCTATAACAAGAAGAATAATTTTTAAAAGGCCCAAACAAGGAGTCAAGAAAACACAATATGTAAAGTAACTAGAGTTGTTCAGTATGGGAATATTTTTTAACATCTTGATTGGAGTATAATTGCTTTACAATGTTGTGTTAGTTTCTGCTGTGTAACAAAGTGAATCAGCTATATGTATACATATATCCCCATATCCCCTCCCTCTTGTGTCTCTCTCCCACCCTCCCTATCCCACCCCTCTAGGTGATCACAAAGCACAGAGCTGATCTCCCCATGTGATGCAGCTGCTTCCCAGTAGTTATTTTACATTTGGTAGTGTATATATGTATATATGTCAATGCTACTCTCTCACTTCGTCTCAGCTTACACTTCCCCCTCCCCGTGTCCTCAAATCCATTCTCTACATCTGCGTCTTTATTCCTGTCCTGCCCCTAGGTTCATCAGAACCATTTTGGTTTTTTTTAGATTCCATATATATGTGTTAGCATACGGTATTGGTTATTCTCTTTCTGACTTACTTCACTCTGTATGACAGACTCTAGGTCCATCCACCTCACTACAAATAACTCAATTTCGTTTCTTTTTATGGCTGAGTAATATTCCATTGTATATATGTGCCACCTCTTCTTTATCCATTCATCTGTCGATGGACACTTAGGTTGCTTCCATGTCCTGGCTATTGTAAATAGTGCTGCAGTGAACATTGTGGTACATGACTCTTTTTGAATTATGGTTTTCTCAGGGTATATGCCCAGTAGTGGGATTGCTGGGTCATATGGTAGTTCTATTTGTAGTTTTTTAAGGAACCTCTATACTGTTCTCCATAGTGGCTGTATCAATTTACATTCACAAAAATAAACAAATGGGACCTAATGAAACTTAAAAGCTTTTGCACAGCAAAGGAAACCATAAACAAGATGAAAAGGCAACCCTCAGTATGGGATTTATTAAGCACAAACTTGTAGGCTTATTGCAATGAGATCTTTACCTAAATGTAAAGGGGCGATTTTAAGGGGATAGCCCAGAACTGTCTTTCTTAAAGGATCCCTGTTTTCAGCCCAGCCTAATGGTCTGAGTGGGTTGACTGTGTCTTCTGTAAAACTGCCTTATTATGTGATCTTTTTGCATGGGTTCATGCCCATTCAAAGACTGCAAATACTTGGCACAGCCATGTGTCTGGCTTGATCAGGACTTGGTCAATGGATGTGGATCATAGACTTATAAAAGTAAAGCAACTTACTGACTGGCCCAAGTCCTTAGCTCAAACTAGTGGTCAATCTGACAGGAAAGGAAGCAGAGTTTCTTAGAATCTACTGGTCAACACCACCTCCCTAAAGCACCTTGGTCATCTAGCCCAGTGGTTTTCAAACTATAATTTTCAGTTTCAGAGGGCTCCACAGGGATGCCTCAGGGGGTTCCTTAAATGCTTTTTAAAATGACCTTTCTATGAATGAATGAATACAAAGTTTTAAAAATACAGTACATGGCTTATCTTCTCTGGTTTCTGACCCCAATTTGATTAAATCTAGTGCATTCATTAATTGATATCTTGCCCAGGCTGTAAGGCTGTGCTTATCTAATATCCTTATCTAATATACAAAAACTCAGAAATGGGCCTTTACGTATTTGGCTTGGACTTTCCTATGTTTTCTCTCTCTGCCCATGTTCATTTTCTAAATCTGGATGCTCAGTACCCATTGCTGAAAACTGTCTTTAGTTCATGTGCACAGTGTCTGGGATGATTTTGCAAAGTCACCTCATGGATTAATGAGAATCAGTCATGTAAATCTAAAAGGAAAATTCTTTCCATTTGGGACTTGATACTTCTAAATTTAATGTAAATAAAAATAATAAATTAGCTCAAGTACAGTTATAACAATCCCAGTACATGGTATAGAGGGTGTTGATGAAAAATCCCTAATATACTATTTACAAGGCAGCAGATACATAGACTTTGTTAATATCCTTGGGGAGCTTGACTTTGACAGAATTATTTCCATCTAAAAATTCTCTTTGGTCTAGCTCCACTCAATCTGATTTATCTTCTGGACTTTGAGCTATAGAAAAGTTAACAGGCACTTCAAAACACTCATTGAAAACACAAAGGTTGATTATTATTGTGTGAACAGGTTGAAAAATAAAGCTTTTGGCAACTGCTACATCTGGGGGTTGTAGTTAATGACCTTTTTGGATCAGTGCCCAGGACATGGATCTTCCACGTGCATGGCTCTTTTAAGGTTGCAACCAATCTGAAGCAGGCAGGGTAACAATATAATAAAACAGCCTGAGATCCTCCAGATTGCAGTGCCAAGCACAGCACATCTCCACGCACCCATGGAGTTGAGGTATCGGCCAGCCATTTCACACTAGGAACTCTGGTCTGAAGTGCTGGGGGCAAGGCCTCTGCGGCACCCTAGGAGCAAGTGAAACTAGATGAAGCACAAAGGAAAAGGAAAATAAAATGTATCCACCACTTTTTGAAAGTTTGCTTTACACTGCTTCACTGTTAAGAAAGGTCTACTTTAGTACCTGTTTTCACTAACTGAAAGAAATCCAAAGAAGCTCCTCCAAGCTCCTTCCTGGGAACTACAATAGCATCTCAGCATCAAGCTGCCATAGCTTTGAACTATGTCTGTGGCATCTGTGCTTTGTCTGGATTTATTTTACGCATCCATTAGCAAGATGTGTCAAAAGTGCTTTAGAGATTGGTTCAAGATGGCAGAGTAGAATGACATGTGTTCACTCCCTCTTGCGAGAGTACGGGAATCACAACTAACTGCTGAACAATCATCGATAGGAAGACACTAGAACTCACCAAGAAAGATACCCTACATCCAAAGACAAAGGAGAAGCCACAATGAGACGATAGGGACAAAATCACAATAAAATCAAATCCTATAACATCCGAGTGGGTGACTCAAAAACTGGAGAACAATTTTACCCAATGGAGAACAGAAGTCCACCCACTGGAATGAAGGTTCTGAGCCCAACGTCAGGCTTCCCACTTGGGAGTCCAGCAAAGGAGGAGGAATTTCCAGAGAATCAGACTTTAAAGGCTAGTGGGATTTGACTGCAGGACTTTGACAGGACTGGGGGAAAACAGAGACTCCACTCTTGGAGGGTACACACAAATTAGTGTGTGCATCAGGACCCAGGGGGAAGGAGCAGTGACCCCATAGGAGACAGAACTAGACCTACCTGCTAGTGTTGGAGGGTCTCCTGCAGAGGTGGGGGATGGCTGTGGCTCACCACGGGGACAAGGACATTGGCAGCAGGAGTTCTGGGAAGTACTCCTTGGCATGAACCCTCCCGGAGTCTGCCACTAGCCCCACCAAAGAGCCTGTAGGTGCCAGTGCTGGGTTGCCTCAGGCCAAACAACCAATAGGGATGGAACTCAGCCCTATACATCAGCAGACAAGCGTATTAAAGCTTTACTGAGCTCTACCCAACAGAGCAACATCCAGCTCTAACCACCACTAGTTCCTCCCATCAGGAAGCTTGCACAAGCCTCTAAGACAGCCTCATCCACCAGAGGGCAGACAGCAAAAGCAAGAACTACAATCCTGCAGCCTGTGGAATGAAAACCACATTCACAGAAAGTTAGACAAAATGAAAAGGTAGAGGACGATATACCAGATGAAGGAAAAAGCTAAAACCCCAGAAAAACAACTAAATGAAGTGGAGATAGGCAACCTTCCAGAAAAAGAATTCAGAATAATGATAGTGAAGATGATCCAGGACCTTGGAAAAAGAATGGAGGAAAGATCGAGAAGATGCAAGAAATGTTTAACAAAGACCTAGAAGAATTAAAGAGGAAACACCTACAAGAATTAAAGAACAAAAAACCAGAGATGAACAATACAATAACTGAAATGAAAAATACACTAGAAAGAGTCAGTAGCAGAAAAACTGAGGCAGAAGAACAGATAAGTGACCTGGAAGAAAGAATGGTGGAATTCACTGCCACAGAAAAGAATAAAGAAAAACAAATGAAAAGAAATGAAGACAACCTGAGACCACTGGGACAACATTAAATGAACCAACATTTGAATTATAGGGGTCCAAGAAGGAGAATATAGAGAGAAAGGACCCAAGAAAATATTTGAAAAGATTATAGTCAAAAACTTCCCTCACATGGGAAAGGAAATACCCACCCAAGTCCAAGAAGTGGAGAGAGTCCCAGGCAGGATAAACCCAAGGAGAAACAGGCTGAGACACAGTAATCAAACTGACAAAAATTAAAGACAAAGAAAAATTATTAAAAGCAACAAGGGTAAAACGACAAATAACATACAAGGGAACTCCCATAAAGTTAACAGGTGATTTCTCAGCAGAAACTCTACAAACCAGAAGGGAGTGGCACAATATATTTAAAGGGATGAAAGGGAAGAACCTAAAACCAAGATTACTCTACCTGGCAAAGATCTCATTCAGATTCAATGGAGAAATCAAAAGCTTTAAAGACAAGCAAAAGCTAAGAGAACTCAGCACCACCAAACCAGCTAGCTCTACAACAAATGCTAAACGAATTTCTCTAAGGGGGAAACAGAAGAGAAGAAAAGGACCTACAAAAACAAACCCAAAACAATTAAGAAAATGGTAATAGGAACATACACATTGATAATTACCTTAAATGTGAATAGATTAAATGCTCCAAGCAAAAGAAACAGGCTTGCTGAATGGATACAAAAACATGATCCATATATATGCTGTCTACAAGAGACCAGCTTCAGACCTAGGGACACATACAGACTGAAAGTGAGGGGACAGAAAAAGATTTTCCATGCAAATGGAAATCAAAAGAAAGCTGGAGTAGCAATACTCATATCACATAAAATAGACTTTAGAATGTTACAAGAGAAAAGGAAGGACACTACGTAATGATCAAGGGATCACCCAAGAAGAAGATATAACAATTATAAATATACGTGCACACAACATAGGAATACCTCAATACATAAGGCAAATGATAACAGCTATGAAAGAGGAAATTGACAGTAACACAATAATAGTGGGGGACTTTAACACCTCACTTACACCAATGGACAGATCACCCAGACGGAAAATTAATAAGGAAACACAAGCTTTAAATGACACAATAGACCACACAGATTTGGTATTTATAGGACATTCCATCTGAAAATAGCAGATTGCACTTTCTTCTCAAGTGCACATGGAACATTCTCCAGGGTAGATTGCATCTTGTGTCACAAATCAAGCCTCAGTAAATTTAAGAAAATTGAAATCATATCAAGCATCTTATCGAACCACAACACTATGAGATTAGAAATCAAATACTGGGAAAAAATGTAAGAAACACAAACACAGGGAGGCTAAACAATACGTTACTAAATAACCAAGAGATCACTGAAGAAATCAAAGAGGAAATCAAAAAACACGGAAAGACAAATGACACTGAAATCACGATGACCCAAAAGCTATGGAATGCAGCAAAATCGGTTCTAAGGCAGAAGTTTATAGCAATATAATCCTACCTCAAGAAAAAAGAAAATCTCAAATAAACAATCTAACCTTACACCTAAAGGAACTAGAGAAAGAAGAACAAACAAAACCCAAAGTTACTATAAGGAAAGAATTCATAAAGAGCAGAGCAGAAATAAATGAAAGAGAAACAAAGAAAACAACAGCAAAGATCAATAAAACTAAAAGCTGGTTCTTTGAGAAGATAAACAAAATTGATAAACCTTTAGAGAGACTCACCAGGAAAAAGAGGGAGAGGACCCAAATCAATAAAATTAGAAATGAAAAAGGAGAAGTTACAACAGACACAGCAGAAATACAAACATCATAAGAGAATACTACAAACAACTCTATGCAAATAAAACAGACAACCTGGAAGAAATGGACAAATTCTTAGAAAGGTATAACCTTCTAAGACTAAACCAGGAAGAAATAGAAAATATGAACAGAGCAATCACAAGTAATGAAATTGACACTGTGATTAAAAATCTTCCAACAACCAAAAGTCCAGGACCGGATGGCTTCACAGGTGAATTCTATCAAACATTTAGAGAAGAGCTAACACCCATCCTTCTCAAACTCTTCCAAAAAATTGCAGAGGAAGGAATACTCCCAAACTCATTCTATAACACCACCATCACCCTGATACCAAAACCAGACAAAGATACTAAAAAAAGAAAATTACAGACCAATATCACTGATGAATATAGATGCAAAAATCCTCAACAAAATACTAGCAAACAGAATCCAACAACACATTAAAAGGATCATACACCATGATCAAGGGGCATTTATCCCAGGGATGCAAGGATTCTTCACTATATGCAAATCAATCAATATGATACACCATATTAACAAATTGAATGATAAAAACTATATAATCATCTCAGTAGATGCAGAAAAAGCTTTTGACAAAATTCAAGACCGATTTATGATAAAAACTCTCCAGAAAGTGGGCATAGAGGGAACCTACTTCAACATAATAAAGGCCATGTACGACAAACCCACAGCAAACATCATTCTCAATGGTGATAAACTGAAAGCATTTCCTCTAAGATCAGAAACAAGACAAGGAGGTCCACTCTCACCACTATTATTCAACATAGTTTCAGAAATCCTAGCCACAGCAATTAGAGAAGAAAAAGAAATAAAAGGAATACAAATTGGAAAAGAAGATGTAAAACTGTCACTGTTTGCAGATGACATGATATTATACATAGATAGTCCTAAAAGATGCCACCAGAAAAGTACTAGAGCTAATCAATGAATTTGGTAAAGTTAGAGGATACAAAATTAATGCACAGAAATCTCTTGCATTCCTATACACTAACAAGAAAAATCAGAAAGAGAAATTAAGGAAACAATCCCATTCACCACTGCAACAAAAAGAATAAAATACCTAGGAATAAACCTACCTAAGGAGGCAAAAGACCTGTACTCAGAAAACTATAAGACACTGATGAAAGAAATCAAAGATGACACAAACAGATGGAGAGATATACCATGTTCTTGGATTGGAAGAATCAATATTGTGAAAATGACTATACTACCCAACACAATCTACAGATTTAATGCAATCCTTATCAAAATACCAATGGCATTTTTTACAGAACTAGAACAAAAAGTCTTAAAGTTTGTATGGAGACAAAGAAGACCCCGAATAGCCAAAGCAATCTTGAGGGTAAAAAAAAACCAAGCTGGAGGAATCAGACTCCCTGACTTCAGACTATACTACAAAGCTATAGTAATCAAGACATTATGGTACTGGCACAAAAACAGAAATATAGATCAATGGAACAGGATAGAAAGCCCAGAGATAAATCCATGCACCTATGGTCAACTAATCTATGACAAAGGAGGCAAGGATATACAATGGAGAAAAGACAGTCTCTTCAATAAGTGGTGCTGGGAAAACTGGACAGCTACATGTAAAAGAATGAAATTAGAGCACTCCCTAACACCATACATAAAAATAAACTCAAAATGGATTAAAGACCTAAATGTAAGACAGGACACTAAAATTCTCAGAGGAAAACATAGGAAGCACACTCTTTGACATAAATCACAGAAAGATCTTTTTTGACCCACCTCCTAGAGTAATGCAAATAAAAACAAAAATAAATAAATGGAACCTAATGAAATTTAAAAGCTTTTGAATAGCAAAGGAAACTGTAAACAAGATGAAAAGACAACCCTCAGAATGGAAGAAAATATTTGCAAATGAATTTTCTGTTTTCAGTATTTTGTATTTGGGGGTCATTCTAACCAGCATGTAGTGATATCTGTTTTAATTTGACATTCTCTAATCATATATAATGTTGAATATATATTCATATACTTACCATCTGTATGTCTTCTTTGGTGAAATGTCTGTTCAGGTCTTCAAGCCATTTTGTAATTAGGTTGTTTTCTTATTGTTTAATTTTAAGAGTTCTTTGTATATTTTGGATAATTGTCCATCAGATGTGTCTTTTGCAGATTGTTTTCCCAGTCTAGGCTTCTCTTCTCATTCTCTTGACATTGTCATCCACAAAGTAGAAGTTTTTAGTTTTAATAAAGTCCAGCTTATCAATTCTTTCTTTAATGAATCATGCTTTTGCTGTTATATTTAAAAAGTGATCACCATGCCCAAAGTCATCTAGGTCTTCTCCTAGGAGTTTTCCAATTTTGGGTTTTACATTTAGGTCTATGATCCATCTTGAGTTAATTTTTGTGAGGGATGAAAGGTCTGTGTCTATATTCATTTTTTGCATATGGATGGCCAGTTGTTCCAGAACCATTTATTGAAGAGACTAACTGTGCTCCATTTTGCTTGTCATCTTTGCTTGTTGTCAAAGATCAGTTGACCATATTTATATGGGTCTATTTCTAGACTATCTATTATCTTCCATTGATCTGTTTTTCTATTCTTTCCCTGATACCACACTATCTTGATCACTGTAGCTGTATAGTAAGTGTTGTAGTTGGGTAGTGTCAGTCCTCTAACTTTATTCTTTTTCAATATTGAGTTGGCTATTTTGGGTATTTTGCCTCTCCATATAAACTTTAGAATCTGTTTATCAATGTCCACAAAATAACTTGCTGGTATTTTAATAGGGATTGCATTGAAACTATATATCAAGTAGGGAAGAACTGACAACTTGAAAGTATTTAGTCTTCCTGTCTATGACTATGGAATACCTTCCATTTATTTATTTCTTCTTTGATACCTTTCATCAGAGTTTTCTTTTTTTCTTCACATATTGTACATATTGTGTAAAATTTATGCCTACTTCATCTTTGAGTGTAAATGTAAATGGTAATGTGTTTTTAACCTTTCAAATTTAATGAAATATAACTGACATATGACATTGTGTAAGTTTAAGGTGTACAGTGTGATGATTTGATACGTGTGTGTGTATATATATATATATATATATATATATATATATATAGTGAAATGTTTATCACAATATGATTAGTTAACACATTCCTCACATCATACAATTACCATTTTGTTGTTATTACAGTGAGAACATTAAAAAACTACTCTCATAGCAACTTTTAAGTATACAATAGAGTATTGATAACTAGACCCAACATATTGTATATTAAATCCCTGGAACTTATTCACCTTATAACTGAACGTTTGTACCCTATGAATGACATGTCCCTATTTCTCCCACCCCTCAGTCTTTGGCAACCACCATTCTACTCTATGTTTTTATGAGAGTTATGTTTTTAGATTCCACATCTAAGTGAGATCATACAGTATTTGTCTTTCTCTATCTGACTTATTTCACTTAGCATAATGCCCTCAAGGTCCATCCATGTTGTTCAAATGGCAGGGATTTATTTCTGTTTTATGGCTGAATACTATTATATTGGAGATATATATATATATATGCCACATCTTTATCCATTCATCTGTTGATGAACATTTAGGTTTTTTCCATGTCTTGGCTATTGTGAATCATGCTGCAATGAACATGGGAGTCTACATATCTCTTTGAGATGGTGATTTCATCTTCTTTGGATTAGATACCCAAAAGTTGGGATTGTTGGATTTATGTAGTGGTTCTATTTTTAATTTTTGAGGAACCTCCATACTGGTTTCCATAGGGGCTATAACACTGTACATTCCCACCAAGCATGCAGTAGGCTTCCCTTTTCTCTACATCCTTGACAGCATTTGTTAGCTCTTGTCTTTTTGATAATAGCTATTCTAACAGATGTGAGGTGATATTTCATTGTGGTTTTGATTTGCATTTTCCTGATGATTAGTGATATGGAGAATCTTTTTCTGAACCTGTTGGCTATTTGGATATCTTCTTTGGAAAAATGTCTATTCAGCTTTGCCATTTTTAAATTGGATTATTTGTTATTTTGCTATTGAGTTGTATGAGTTCCTTATATTTTGGTTATTAAACACTTATCAGATATGTGATTTGCAAATATTTTCTCCTATTCATAGGTTGCCTTTTCATTGTATTTATCATTTCTTTTGCTGTGCAGAAGCTTTTTAGTTTGATATAGTCCCACTTGTTGATTTTTTTCTTTTGTTGCTTGTACATTTGGTGTCATATCCAAAATGTCACTGCCAAGACCAATGTCAATAAGTTTTTTTTTTATATTTTCTTCTAGGAGTTTTATGGTTTCAGGTCTTATACTTTAATCCATTTCAGGTTAATTTTTGTTGGTTGTGTAAGGGTCCAATTTCATTCTTTTGCATGTGTATATCAAATTTTCCCAGCACCATTTGTTGAAGAGATTATCCTTTTCTCCTTGAGTATTCTTGGCTCTCTTGTCAAATATTAGTTCAAGATATCTGCATGAGTTTATTTCTGGGCTCTTGATTCTGTTCCATTGATCTATATGTCTTTTTATACCAGTAACGTACTATTTTAATTACTATTGTTTTGTAATACAGTTTGAAGTCAGAGTGTGATGCCTCCAGCTTTGCTCTTCTTTTTAGGGTTAAATAGCTATTTGGGGTCTTTTGTGGGTCCAAGCTAATTTTAGGATTTAAAAACAAATTCAGTGAAAAATGCCATTGGAATCTTGATAGGGATTGCATTGAATATATAGATGGCTTTGGGTAGTATGGACATTTTGACAATATTCTTTCAATCCATGAGTATGGTATATATTTCCATTTATCTATGTCTTCAATTTCATTCATCAATATCTTACAGTTTTCAGTGAACAGATCTTTAAATTCCTTAGTTAGATATATTGCTAAGTATCTTATTGTTTTTGATACTATTGTAAATGGGATTGTTTCTTTCTTTTTCAGATAGTTCATTGTTTGTGTATACAAATGAGACTGATTTTTGTATCTTGATTTTGTATCCTGAAACATTACTGAATTTCTTGATTGGCTCTAAGAGTTTTTAGGTAGATTCTTTAGGATTTTCTGCATATAAAGTCATGTCATCTGCAAACAGACAGTTTTGCTTATTCCTTTCTGATTTGAATGCTTTTTATTTCCTTTTCTTGCTAATTGCTTTGTCTAGGACTTTTAGTACTGTGTTGAATAGGAATGGTGAGAGTGGTCACCCTTGTCTTGTTCCTGATATTAGAGAAAGAGATTTCAACCTTTTACCGTTAAGTAAGATGTTAGCTGCGGACTTGTTTATGTGGCCTTAATATGTTCAAGTTTGTTCCTTTTATACCCAATCTGTTGATAGTTTTTATTATGAATGCATGTTGAATTTTGTCAAATGCTTTTTCTGCATCTGTTTAGATGGTCATATGATTTTTATCATTTACTAAGCGATTTATCACATTTATTGATTTGCATATGTTGAACTATCCTTGCATCCCAGGGTTGAAGCCCACTTAACTGTGCTGTATAATCTTTTTAATGTGCTGTTTGAATTAATTTTGCTTTTATTTTGTTGAGAATTTTTGCCTCAATATCCATCAGTGATATTGGCCTGTAGTTTTTTTCTTGTGGTGTCCTTATCTGGCTTTGGTATCAGGGTAATGCTGGCCTTGTAAAATAAGCTTGGCAGTGTTCCTTCCTCTTGAAATTTTTGGAAGAGTTTGAGTAGAATTGGTATTAATCATGTTTTTTTAAATTGGAGTATAGTTTCTTTATTGGGTGGGCCAAAACGTTCGTTTGTTTTTTTTCCGTAAGATGACTCTAGTAGCACTTAGTTGTCTTTAACTTCATTGGAAACAATTTTGTTAGATTGTATGTGACAGCTATCATATCAGCATGCATTTATAAAAAGACTTATCAAAATTGCTGAATTTTTGTGTAGACATTTTAATATTGATGATGGAAGACATCCAGTCCATCCATGATGGACATTTAGGTTGCTTCCATGTCCTGGCTATTGTAAATAGTGCTTCAATGAACATTGGGGTGCATGTGTCTTTTTTAAAAAATTAATTAATTTATTTTTGGCTGTGTTGGGTTTTCATTGCTGTGTGCGGGCTTTCTCTAGTTGCAGCGAGCAGGGGCTACTCTTCATTGCAGTGCGCAGGCTTCTCATTGTGGTGGCTTCTCTTGTTGCAGAGTACAGGCTCTAGGTGAGCGGGCTTCAGTAGTTGTGGTGCACAGGCTCTAGCGTGCAGGCTCAGTAGTTGTGGTGCATGGACTTAGTTGCTCCTCTGCGTGTGGGATCTTCCTGGACCAGGGATCAAACCCGTGTCCCCTGCATTGGCAGGCAGATTCTTAACCACTGTGCCTCCAGGGAAGTCCTGGTGCATGAATCTTTTTGAATTATTGTTTTCTCTGGGTATATGCCCAGTAATGGGTTGCTGGTCATATGGTAGTTCTATTTGTAGTTTTTTAAGGAACCTCCATACTGTTCTCCATAGTGGTTTTATCAATTTACCTTCCCACCAAAAGTGCAAGAGGGTTCCCTTTTCTCCACACCCTCTCCAGCATTTATTGTTTGTAGATTTTTTGATGATGGCCATTCTGACCAGTGTGAGATGAGGTATTAATTCTTTGAATGTTTGGTAAAATTCACCAGTAAAACCATCTGGTTGTGGACTACTTTTGTTGGGAGGTTTTGGATTACTGACTCAATCTCCTTACTCATTATTGGTCTACTCATTATTGGTTCAGATTTTCTATTTCTTCATGCTTCTGTCTTGGTAGGTGGTATGTTTCTAGGAATTTATTCATTTTTTTAGGATGTCCAATCTGTTGATGTTTAGTTGTTCATAGTACCCTAATATAATCCTTTGTATTTCTGTGGTATCAGTTATAATGTCTCCTCTTTCATTTATAATGCTATTCATTTGGGTCCTCTCTTTTTTTCTTGGTTAGTCTAGCTAAAGGTTTGTCAATTTTGCTTATCTTTTCAAAGAACCAATTCTTGTTTTATAACAGTTTCTCTTGTTTTGTTATTCTCTATTTCATTTCTTTTTGCTCTAATCTTTATTATTTCATTCCTTCTAGCTTTGGCCTTAGTTTCTCCCTCCTTTCCCACAGTTCCTTGAGGTGTAAGGTGAGGTTGTTTATTTGAGATATTTTTATTGATGTATGCATTTATCTCCATAAAATTCCTTCTTAGAACTGCTTTTGCTGCATCCTGCAAAGTTTGATAAGTTGTATTTTCACTTTAGTTAAAAATGTTTAAAAATTTATCTTGAGATTTCTTATTTGATCTGTGTTATTTAGAAATACGTTTAATCTCCAAGCATTTGGGAACTTTCTTGTATCTTTTTGTTGTTGATTTCTAGTTTAATTTCATTGTGGTCTGAGAGGATACACTGTTTGAGTCCCATTTTTCAAAAAATTTTAAAGTACATTTTATTGCCCAGGATGTAGTCTATCTGGGTGTTTCATGTGCACTTGAGAAGAATGTGTATTCTGCTGTTGTTTGATGAAGTATTCTATAGATTCCTTTATATCCAGTTGTTTGATGGTGTGGTTGAGTTCACCTGTGTCCTTTTGATTTTTTGCCTGCTGGGTCTGTCCGTTTCTTATAGAGTGATGTTGAAGTCTCCAACTATTATAGTGGATTAATCTATTTCTTCTTACAGTTCTATCTGTATAAGGAGGCAAGTCTACTGGCAATAAGTTTCCTCAATTTTTGTTTTCTGTGAAAGTCTTTATTTTTCCTTCACTTTTGAAAGATAATTTCACAGGGTACAGAATTCTAAGTTGGTGTTTTCCCTCAGCACATTAAATAATTCACTCTACTCTCTTCTTGTTTGCATGGTTTCTGAAGAGAAGTTGGATGTAATTCTCATTGTTGCTCCTCTATTGGTAAGGTGTTTTTCTCCTCTGGCTCCTTTCAAGATATTTTCTTTGTCTGATTTTCTGAAGTTTGAAAATGATATGTCTAGGTATAGTGTTTTGTTTATTTGTTTTGGGTTTTTATTTGTTTGTTTGCAAATATCCTGCTTAGTGTTCTCTGAGCTTCCTGGATCTTTGGTTTGGTGTCTAACATTAATTCTGGGGAAATTCTCAGGCATTATTGCTGCAAATGTTGCTTCTTTTTCTCTTTCTTTCCTTGGTATTGCCATTACATATATATTACATCTTTTGTATTTATCTCACAGTTCTTGGATATTCTGTTCTGTTTTTTGCAGGTTTTTTTCCTGTGCTTTTCAGTTTTGGAAGTTTGGAAGTTTCTGTTGTCATATCCTCAAACTCAAAGATTCTTTCCTCAGTCATGTTTAGTCTACTAATGAGCCCATCAAAGATACTCTTCATTTCTTTTAGAGAGCTTCTGTTCCCTTACATTTCTATTTGATTCTTTCTTAGACTTTCCATCTCTCTGCTTACATTTTCCATTTATTTGTGCATGCTATCTACATTTTTTTCCCATTAAAGCCCTGACCATATTAATTATAGTTTAAAAAACTTCCTCTTCTGAGAAGTCCAACAATCCTGCCATACCTGACTCTGGTTCTGATGCTTTTTCAGTGTCATCAAACTGTGTTTTTTGCCTTTTTAGTATGCTTTGAGATTTTTTGTTGAAAGGCAGACATGATGTGCTGGGTAAAAGGAACTGCAGTAAATAGGCTTTTAGTAATGTAGTGGTAAGCTGTGAGGCAAGAAGAGTTCCATAATCCTATGATTAGGTTTCAGTCTTTTGAAGACCCTATGCCTCTGGACTGTGAAATTCACCAGTGCTTCTTAGTTTTGTTTTTCTCTCCTTAGTTGGGGCAGGATGGCTAGAGAGAGCTAGAGTTTTATATTTTCCTTCCTCCATGTGGAAGACTAGAGGGGGTTGATTATTTCACGTCTCCCAGGCTGATTAGGCTCTCATAAAACCCCAGCAGGTGAGGTTCTGGTAAAATAGTTTCTCCCGAGGGTAGGCCTTATTAAGTAGAATGTTCTGACATACATACTTACTTAATAATGGTTCCTTTTACTCTCCTGCTTGAAGCATGAAGGAATTTTTTCTCCAATATTCACTATAAGAACCAAGTTGAGCTCCTGGAGGAAAACTCAAAAAATGTGATTCTCCCTGAGTTGGGTCCTCCAGTTTTTAACTCAGAGTTGTCCACATTGAGCCTCCAGCAATTTGTCATTATAGTCCAGGTTTTTCTACCTGGAACTGGTTCCCACAGAGATTTCTGTTTGGGGTTTCTGCTCTGACAAATTATGATTCTCTGAATTCCCCTTGTAACTCTCCAATTTTGGAGGCAGTGGTTCGCCCTGTGACCTTATGTCTTTGTCAGACCTTGATTTTTTTTGCAGTTTGTTCAGCTTTTTACTTTTGTTAGAATGGAGTGGCAACTTATAAGCTCCTTACATGCTGAACTAGAAACCAAAAGTAAAGCTAAGAATTTTAGGTACAAAATTACCGTTGTCTTCTGGGCCCTCCAGATCCATCATGGATCTCCTGTACCATCTTAATGAATCCTTAGGTAAAGCCACACCACTACTCACCCACCAGTAACACTACCAAGCATCCCATAATCCCTTGCACATGTTTGAGTTGTTCTTCAAAACGTACTCAGATTGAATATCAGCTATGTATTCATCTGCTTTTTTCTCAAGAAGGCAGTTCCATGTGTTTGGAGCCTCTGCGTGATTGTCTCTAATTTATGGTACAACTTTTGTGTAGTTACTATTATTATCTCCTTGAGAGGTTTATGAAATAGCATTACATTCTTTTGGGAATAGTTTTTCATTTTAGGAAAATATATTTCATAAAAGAAACAATTTGGAAAGAAGTGATTGCTAACAAACCCCCATGCCCTCATGGCACATGTCCAGTAATTGGCTTCCCTTGGGTTCGAGCTCATTTTTGGTAGGAGTAATGGAAGTAGAAGGGAAGCAAAAGGTTCAGAGGGTTCCAGAGAGGAGGCTGAAGGAAAACTCAGTGTGAGGGGCAGGCTGGAAGGAATCCAAAATTAGCCAAGGGATGTTATCTTGAGAACTATTGACAAAGCATAAACAAAGACTTTTAAAATGTCTTTTTTAAGCCTTTTTTCCCTTAAGGATATGATAATGTAATTGATAGTCTATTAAATCCAAGCACACATACCTTATTTCTCTCTTTTAGCTCTTTAAGGAGGATATTTATCAGATGGTCCTGTTCAAACTTTTCATGTTTTTTCTTTTATTATAAATATCATACCAGAGGTTTCTTCTAAATTAACATTGCTTCATTTCTTCTTTATCAAAGTTGATTTTCCAGGGATGTTTAATGAGGAAATATGAAAATGGGATAGAATGGGTATGATGGAGAAGTCACAGATATTTGAAAAAACCTAATCTCCACCTCACAATGGAAAAAAATCTTCTTGATAATTGAAAATGCCAGGCTCTCATCTTCTCAGCTGTGAGTATGGGAGTTAAAGACTAAATCATGTTATTTTAGGAAAATCAATAGGTCTCATAAAATTACCAGCCTCTTCATGAACACAGAACAGTTTTTCTGAAAGCAAATGTGATTTGTTCTGTTCTATGTGTACACTTATAGAAATCGATGAGAGATGTGGAATAATCAGATAATTCCTTGGCAGTCCCTGATAAATCACTTTTCCTCCAATTGTGAGAGGAGAAAGAAAGAATTTTTTTCATCATGGAAATTCCAGAGTAAATTTCCACTGGCTTCTCTAGCACCCCAGCTGTGAGAAGTATAACCTAAGCTCTGTTGTTCAGCATAACTTTCAGTCTGTCCCTTTAGGCTGCTAGACACAAAACAGGCCACAAACATTAATTCTTCTGCACAGGCCATTTCCACACCACTCAGACAAAGGCAGCAATCAACCAGGAGCCACAATGGCAGTCACAGAATAGCCTATTAAATAAGAAACATTGAACTGCTGTTGAGGGTATTTGAACCCTGTAGTGGATAATCTATCCTTTAGATTTGACATCTAAATTAGGAACAATCAATCAATGTCTTTCACATACTAATTATAATACATGGAGATGATGAACAAATTCCACAGAAAATCCTCCAAATTTATATTACACATTGGCTTCTGCCTACTTTCTTATCTCAGCCATCACAGCTTTCTACATCTTTGCCCTGAGGAAATTACCAGGAAACAATGGAATGGCAGACAATGGATGGAGGGATGCAGAAGCAATAAGTTAGGAACTCAAGGGTTTCCACCAACTAAGAAATTGATGCTTCACTCAACTCCAGCATATTTGTTACCAGGTCATCTCTACCAGGCAGTTCAACATAATTAGTTAAGAATATAGGGCTTTTGTGTCAGGTAGACTTGGGTCTGAATCTTGGCTCTCCCACTTACTCAGTGTGGGGTCTTGGGCAAGCTACCTACTCTTTCAGGTTCAATTTCTTCATCAGTAAAATGAAGCTAAGAATGCCTTCATTAACTTACTTTCATGATTAAATGAAATTACTGATGTAAACGGAGTGTAGTGTTCAGCCCCAAATAAGTACTCTGCTAGTGGAGGTTGTGGTGATGGTGTTTATGTGTTGCCTTTCTTTGGAACCCATATCCTTCAGATGTTTGGTTTCTTTTTTTTGTTTGTTTGGTTTCTTTTAACATTATTGTTGAGGGCGGGCTCAGTGCACATTTTGTAAGCTGGTACAAAAGGCCATGGGTCTGCAGCAATTGAATACCTGTTTTGGTCATTTTTCAAACATGATTTTTGTCTTTGTAAAGTTTCTACTCATCTTTATGAACACAAGTTGACTTTAAGTCATGACTCTGGAGCCTAGAGAATTCCCAGGGGGTCAATAAAAAGTCATGATTAGCTGGTTTTCATTACTAACTACCCAGAGCTTTAAGCAAAAGTTCCATCTTAACTGATAGAACCAGAGGAACCATTCAATTAAACTCAACCTAGAGCTTGTGTTTCACAACCCACACCCTTCACTAAGTGGTAAGACCTGCGAGAGGGAGTGTTAAACTATGGGTCCTGAAACCAGCAAACTTCAGTCACTTGAGAGACATGGAAGCTACTAAGCTTTAAAATAATGAATTCTGGAAGGGAGGAGTCAAGATGGTGGAGTAGGAGGACGTGGAGTTCACCTCTCCCCACAAATACATCAAGAATACATCTGCAAGGATTTCCCTGGTGGTGCAGTGGTTAAGACTCTGAGTTCCCAATGCAGGCGGCCCAGGTTCAATCCCTGGTCAGGGAACTAGATCCCGGATGCATGCTGCAACTAAGAATTTGCATGCCACCACTAAGACCAGCACAACCAAAAAAAAGAAAAAAAAAAGAATAATCTTCAAATGGAATAATTCTCACAGAGAACCTGCTGAACACTAGCAGAGGACCTGGGACACCTAAAAGGACAAGAAAGATCCCTGCATAATTGGGTAGGATGAAAGAAAGAAAAAAAAAAAGAAAAGAGGAAGCAGGACAGAACCTGTGCTCCTGGGGCGGGGGGAGCTGAAGGAGAGGAGAGTTTCCCATATGTGGGGTAGTCCCCTCACCAGTGGGAAGATAGGCTGGGACAGAAGGGGAGCTTTGAGGGCTCAGAGGAGAGAACAGAAACCAGGTCTGTGGCAGGCAGGACAGAGTGAGACCTACACAGATGGTCCATGCCACAGCCCTGCACACCCAAGCCTGAGATGTGAGTCTGTCAGTGCAGACAGGGGCTGGGAGCTGGAACATGGGGTTTGGAGAGCAGACCGAGGGAGAGAGGACTGCTGTTGGCTGTGAGGAGACAGCCTGAAGGGATGAGAGTGAGGAGCTCTGCAACCAGGAATGTTTACAGAAGAAGCCCTGACTGCCATAGAAGTGAAGCACCATTGTTGAATGGGCCACCATTGCAGCCTCTTTCCCCACGTGCTGGCCCCTTCCTCTGCAGGCACTAGGAGGGGCTCCAGCCTAGGTGGGCTCATGAGCCATGGTCGGTTGCTGCCTCAGCCAAACCAGCTTTACAACAAATGCTAAAAGAACATCTCTAGGCAGAAAAGAAAAGGCCACTACTAGAAACAAGAAAATGTAAATGGGAAAGCTCACCAGTAAAGGGAAACATACAGTAAAGGTAGGAAATCATCCACACACAAATTTGATATCAAAACCAGCAATTGTGAGAAGAGGAGAATACAAATGCAGCAAGTGGGAATTGCATTTGAAATTAAGAGGCCAGCAACTTAAAACCACCTTGTATATATAAAGACTGCTGTATCAAAACCTCATGGGAACTGCAAACTAAAAATCTACAATAGACACACACAAAAAAGAAAAAGCAATCCAAACACAGCACTAAATTTAGTCATCAAGTCACAAGAGAAGAGAACAAAAGAGGAAGGGAAGAAAAAAGACCTACAAACACAAAACAATTAAGAAAATGGCAATAGAAACATACATATCGATAATTACTTTAAATGTAAATGGATTAAATGCTCCAACCAGAAGATATAGACTGGTTGAATGGATACAAAAACAAGACCCATATATATGCTGTTTACAAGAGACCCACTTCAGACCTAGGGACACATACAGACTGAAAGTGAGGGGATGGAAGAAGGTATTCCATGCAAATAGAAATCAGAAGAAAGCTGGAGTAGCAATACTCATATCAGACAAAACAGACTTTAAAATAAAGACTATTACAAGAGACAAGGAAGGACACTACATAATGATCAAGGGATCAATCCAAGAAGAAGATATAATTATAAATATATATGCACCCAACATAGGAGCACCTCAATATATAAGGCAAATGCTAACTGCCATAAAAGGCAAAATCAACAGCAACACAATAATAGTGGGGGACTTCAACACCCCACTTACACCAATGGATAGATCATACAGACAGAAAATCAATATGGAAACAGAAGCCTTAAATGACACATTTGACCAGATGGACTTAATTGATATTTATAGAACAGTCCATCCCAATGCAGGAGAATACACTTTCTTCTCAAGGGCACATGGAACATTCTCCAGGGTAGATCATGTCTTAGGTCACAAATCAAGCCTTGGTAAATTTAAGAAAATTGAAATCATATCAAGCATCTTTTCTGACCACAACACTATGAGATTAGAAATCACTTACAGGGAAAAAATAAACTTAACCCCACAAACACGTGCAGGTTAAACAATATGCTACTAAACAACCAATTGATCACTGAAGACATCAAAGAGGAAATAAAAAAATACCTAGAGACAAACGACAACACAAAAACCATGATCCAAGACCTATGGGACACAGCAAAAGCAATTCTAAGAGGGAAGTTTATAGCAATACAATCTTACCTCAGGAAACAAGAAAAATATCAAATAAACAACCGAACCTTACACCTAAAACAAGTAGATAAAAAAGAGAAAACGAAACCCAAAGTTAGTAGAAGGAAAGAAATCATAAAGATCAGAGCAGAAACAAATGAAATAGAGACAAAGAAAACAATAGAAAAGGTCAATGAAACTAAAAGCCAGTTCTTTGAAAAGATAAATGAAATCAATAAACCTTTAGCCAGACTTATTAGGGAAAAAAAGGGAGAGGGCTCAAATCAATAAAATTAGAAATGAAAAGGGAGAAGTTATAAATGACACCACAGAAATACAAAGGATCATAAGAGACTCCTACAAGCAACTATATGCCAACAAAATGGACAACCTAGAAGAAATGGACAAATTCTTAGAAAGGTACAACCTCCAAAACTGAACCAGGAAAAAATAGAGAATATGAACAGACTAATCACAAGTACTGAAATTGAAAATGTTACTTAAAAACTTCTAACAAACAGGCAAATTCTATCAAACACTTAGAGAAAAGTTAACACGTATCCTTCTGAAACTATTCCAAAATATTGCAGAGGACGAAACACTCCCAAGCTCATTCTATGAGGCCACCATCACCCTGATACCCAAACTAGACAAAGATATCACAGAAAAAGAAAATTAGAGGCCAATATCACTGATGAACATAGATACAGAATTCCTCAACAAATACTACCAAACCAAATCCAACAATACATTGAAAGGATCATACACCATGATCAAATGGGATTTATCCCAGGGATGCAATGATTTTTCGATATATGCAAATCAATCAATATGATACACCACATTAACAAACTGAAGAATAAAAACTGTATGATTATCTCAGTAGATGCAGAAAAAGCTTTTGACAAAATTCAACACCACTTATGATAATAAGTCTCCAAAAGCGGGTATAGAGAAAACCCACATCAACATAATAAAAGCCATATACGACAAACCTACAGCTAACATCATTCTCAATGGTGAAAATCTAAAAGTATTTCCCCTAAGATCAGGAAAAAGACAAGGATGTCCAATCTTGCCACTTTTATTCAACATAGTTTTGGAAGTCCTAGCCATGGCAATCAGAGAAGAAATAAAAGGAATCCAAATTGGAAAAGAAAAAGTAAAACTGTCACTCTTTGCAGATTACATGATACTATACATAGAAAATCCTAAAGATGCTACCAGAAAACTACTAGAACTCATCAAAGAATTTGGTAAAGTTGCAGGATACAAAAGTAATACACAGAAATCTGTTGCATTTCTATACACTAACAACTAAAGATCAGAAAGAGGAATTAAAGAAACAATCTCATTTACCATCACATCAAAAAGAATAAAATACCTAGGAATAAACCTACCTAAGGAGGCAGAAGACCTGTGCTCAGAAAACTATAAGATTCTGATGAAAGACATCAAAGACGACACAAACAGATGGAGATATATACTGTATTCTTGGATTGGAAGAATGAATATTGTCAAAATAACTATACTACCCAAAGCAATCTACAGAATTCCCAGAATTAGAACAAAAAATTTTACAATTTGTATGGAAACACAAAGACCACAAATAGCCAAAGGAATCTTGAGAAAGAAAAATGGGGCTGGAGGAATCAGGCCCCCTGGCTTCAGACTATACTACAAGACTATAGTCATCAAAAGAGTATGGTGCTGGCCCCCAAACAGAAATATAGACCAATGGAACAGGATAGAAAGTCCAGAGATAAACCCACGCACCTATGGTCATCTAATCTATAACAAAGGAGGCAAGAATATACAATGGAAAAAATACAGTCTCTTCAATAAGTGGTGCTGGGAAAACTGGACAGCTACCTATAAAAGAATGAAACTAGAACACTCCATAACACCATACCCAAAAATAAACTCAAAATGGATTAAAGACCTAAATGTAAGGTTAGAAAATATAAAACTCTTAAAGGAAAACATAGGCAGAATACTCTCTGACATAAATTGCAGCAATATCTTTTTGGATCCACCTCCTAGAGTAATGAAAATAAAAACAAAAATAAAAAATGGGACCTAATTAAACTTAAAAGATTTGCACAGCAAAGGAGACCATAAACAAAACAAAAAGACAACCCACAGAATGGGAGAAAATATTTACAAACAATGAGATTGACAAGGGATTAATGGTTACCAAAGGGAAAGGGGGGGGATAAATTACGAGATTGGGATTAACATATCCACACTACTGTAGGTAAAATAGATAACTAATAAGGACCTACTGTATAGCACATGGAACTCTACTCAATATTCTATAATAACCTATATAGGAAAACAATCTAAAAAAGAATGGATACATGTATATGTATAACTGATTCTCTTTGCTGTACCCCTGAAACTAACAACAAGGTAAATCAACTATATGCCGATAAAATTTTTAAAAATAAATAAAATAATGAATTCAGGGTGGGGTCATGTCCATATAGAGCCCAGAACCAGGAAAGTAAGCCTATCAGCTTTCTCCGGTTCCTCATAGCTCCATCTCCTTATAGGCTTCACTAGTAGGCCTCAACTCACACTGGTTCTTGAGCCAATACTGGTAGAGTCATGGGGGCTTTAAGCTGATTAAACTCCCACCTACACCATCAAATCAAAGGTAGGGAGTATGGGGATCTGAATGGCTGATTTTCAGCATTCCTTTATCCTCTGCAATGATGGCCAAACTTGACTGAGTTAATCAAAACTATGATATTTGGGCTTTCAGTCCTTTCTCTGGGGCTTGGGGTTGGATGTGATAAAGAGTTAAGAGCTCCTCTCCTTTCTTCTAGAATCACTGAGAGTCAATCACTTCCCTCTCTGGGTCTCAATATTCCTGGAATAACCTAGAACAGGGGACTTCATGTTTCATGGTGATGCTACCCATATCCTGGAGACTTATCTCATGACTTTGAAAAACATCTGCCAATACACTTATAAACAATATTTTCATATGAGAATGATTAAAAGCCACCTGGATAGAAAAAAATGGAAGGAAGAGGAAAGCAAGTGTCCTCTACACATCTGCCACTATCTATGACAAATACACTTGAGGCCACCTAGCCCAGTGCACTGCCTCCACTATAAGTCAACTCAAATCCATTTCCTGGCTGTTGCTTCAGCCATCTCTGAGTATACTGATTCCATGTTTTGTTCACTCATGTATACAAGTTCATCTCCAGATCTAATGAACATTTCCTTGATACAGTTTCATTCTATTTCTTTCTTGATTTATTTTTTTATGAAGACAGAGATCATTGGGAACATTTTACTCTGGCACTGCTCTTCAGGGTCTCCCTGCAGACTGAATAACTGAGGCCTGCTGGCAGGTCACAACCAGTTTCCTTTATGACACATTCTTACAGAAGACAGGAAGACTTGACAGTCTGACAGACACTTAAAATGTGAAGATGAATAAAAGATACATCACTCCTGATGGATATATATAAAAAAAGCTGTCAGTCGATGTAAGCAGTATTCTAAAAACATACAGTACCATATCAGTGCTAGAGGGTGCTGGATACAAAAAAGAGTTGGCAGATGGACAATTTTTGATAGTCAGGTCTATGTGGATGTGAAAACCAAGCTGAGAAGGAGTTTGTTAGTCCTCATTTGTTACCCTGCTTTGAAAATCACATTTGGAAGCTTTGCTTTCTTTCTCTTTGACTTCCTTCAAGAGCTACATTATCAGCCAGTAGGTAGACTGGATGATGATCTAGATGCTATGTTTAATGTGAGTGGTGTCAGGCAGGAAATTCTAGCCAAAACATCTTACTCACTGGCTGTTGCTTTGCCTGAAATTCTACCATTAGAGATTCTTATTTGGGAATATACTACAACTCAGACGCTCTGAAAAAGGGAAATCTTTAGCTTACTCTAGTGAAGATTGATTTCCAGCCATTTGTGGTACCAGGGCATTAAGGATTGGGGGTTAAGTGGAAGTCAGGTGAAAGGGCAGAGAACAGAAAGGAAGAATCAGAAGTCACAGAATTTCGATATTATCTACTTCACATTGTCATAGAAATATCTGAGTATATTCATCTAACCTTTATCTGGTACATGAATCTGCTTCAGAACATCCCCATGAGGTGTTCATCCAATTGCTACTTAAATACTTTTAGTGATAGGGAGCACCTTTCTTATTGACGTTCACTCTATTATAAGGCAGTTCTAAACTCTAGAAAGTTCTATGTTATAGGAATTCCAAATCTGTCTCCTTGCATCTTCCATACTGTTGATGTTTGTTCTTCATAGAATTAGATTGCCTCCCTCCCTGGATAGGTACAGGCAGCTTTACTGATTCCCTACCCTCAGGCAAAAAATGAAGTCTCTCCTCCCATTTCTTACCACATTCCTCAAAGGACATGGGGATAGGATGATAGTGAGCAGCCAATAGGGGAATGATCTAATGGCTCAGCGCCCTTCAGGAGCTTCTGTAAAACTCCATACAAATAAAATGTAAAAGACTGACAATGCCAAGTGTTGGCAAGAATGTATGACTGGAACACTCATGTACTGTTGGTGAGAATGAAAAATAGTATAGCCATTTTGGGAAAGAGTTTTCAGTATCTTGTAAAGTTAAACAGTCTTACCATATGACCTACGCCTAGGTATTTAACCCAAGAGAAATGAAAATATATTTGTACACAAATGCTCATAGTAGCTTTACATGTAATGACCCCAAACTGGAAACAACCTAAATGTCCATCAATAAGGTGAAACAAGATGTGTTATATCCATACAATAGAATATTTCTGGCAATAAAAAGGAATGAGGTACTGATACATGCCACAACACGGATGAACCCCAAAAACATGCTAAGTGAAGGAAGCCAATCACAAAAGACGACATATTGTATGATTACATTTATATGAAATGTCTAGAAAGGGCAAATCTATAGAAAGTAGATTCATGATTACCTGGGGCCAGGGATGGGGAAACTGACTGCAAAGGAATATGACAGAATTTTGAAGTAATGGACATATTTTATATCTCAAATGTGGTGGTGGTTTTATATATATGTATATACATATATATATATATATACACACATATATATTTGTCAAAACTCATTAACTCTACATACTAAATTGATGAATTTTTTAATATGTAAATTATATCCCCAATATACTTTGAGATTTTTTAAAAGTCAGGCAGAAGCCAGCTTTCTGCAGAATCATGTTACCGCTGGTACCTTTGCATCCCCAGTTATCCTTTGGGAACTCCAAGTGCCAATGGCAGCAGCATCCTCAATGCAGAGGTCACCAAGAACACAGATACACAAGTAGGTGGAAAGAGCTGTCTTATTGGAAATATGATCCAATGAGAAAAGATGGAGAAGTAGACATGACCTTACTGAAATCTGGGGCTCAAGACAGAAGGGCTTTGCAAAGAGGGCATTTTGAGGCTATTATAAGCAAAGGCCATAAATAAAAGGAGGTTGCTGCTGCAACTTGAGATGCTAGAGAATCCCACTCCTTCTCATTTGGTCTTTTCCCATCCCCCAGAATCTGCCCCACTGCTGAAGCTTGTGGCCCGATTATGCTTGGGGCATGCATGACACGTGAGAGGTAAATAATTCCTCTGTCTTCACTTAAGGGTGGTTGAAAATACCATATCTTTAAACAACTCTTGTCTGGATTATTTTGTACTCATTTTCTTTCCAAATCTGATAGATAAATTTTCTGACCAAGGGCCTGGGCATATCTGAAACTCTTATAAGAAGAGAGTAGCCACAAACTAAATGACCCATTTGTCCTAGCATAGTACATTCTCAAGGGTCTTCAAGGTTTCTCACTGCTCTGGCTAAGGTCACCATAAGTCTAGGGCTGGGACATCTGCCTCCTGAGCATTAGTTTTACTGCCACAAGTCTTTATCTATATTTCTATCTGGTTAACTCAGGCATTTGTAATGCAAAAACATGCTGATATGCTCTGCAACCGGGCTGAGTTTTTCACTCACTTCAGGGAATAATAATAGAAGAGTTATATTGGGAAGGGGAAACAGTAAGACCACTTGGCTACTATCTAGTTTTAACTATTATATGTCTGTCATGGGCAGATATTATAAATTCAACAAAGAATTACTGAACACCTCTATGTGTAAGGAAGTATGCTAGGACTTAGGGATATAGAAATGAAATTGGATGATGCCTGTCTTGATTAGCTCATAATCTAGTAGGAAAAATGAGCATATAATAATTTATTACAAGTGATATGAGTGTTTCAAAGGAGAAACACTAAGACATGTTATATGCTAAGTGAATTAGCTTAAGCCACTTGCTCCACATCAAGAATCACCTTCCTCCAAATTCCCAGATAGACACTGGAGCAGGTGACAAGGACGTTTGGTAGGTAATCTTCCAGTGTCTACAGAAAATATGCTATCAGTGGCTTCTATCATTGCTGTCTTCTGGATGCCAGGAACTTTACATATAGTATCTCAACTCATCACAGCTACTTTGCAATACAGATTTTACAGATGTGAAAACTAAGGTTCAGAGAGGTAACTTGCCCAAGGTCTCAGAGCTTTGGCTTAACTCAGATTGGGATTTTAATCTAAATTCTTTCTAACTCCCAAGCCCATGATTCTTCCACTGTTTCAAACTACTTTCAGGATGTAGTGTTTTTAGGAGCAAGAGTTGAGGATGCTATTCCCAGATCTAATACTAGATAGTTGTATGTCCTTAGACAATTCTTTCTTTATCTGTTGGTGGGAGTGTTGAAGACACGCCTTGCCTACTTCATATTTTATCAAAATGATAAATGACACAGTAGGAGAAGACTTAGATCACATAAAATGCTCTGCGTATGGGTGGGATGTTACCAATTACTGAATAACATTAAAAGGTTGCTTCTTCACCATACTCTATAATTACCGCATTGCTTGTTCACTCATAGTCAAGGCTGGGAGAGGAAAGAAAGGCTAACTGGAAAGGGTTTGGGATTGGAACATAGCAAAGAGAGTCATAACATGACCTGAATAATTTTCCATTTCTTGAGCCTTAAATTCTTCACCTCTAAAGTTGGAACATTAATCTGTGGCTTTAGGAGACTTTTTTTTTTAACATCTTTATTGGAGTATAATTGCTTTACAATGGTGTGTTAGTTTCTGCTGTATAACAAAGTGAATCAGTTATACATATACATATATCCCCATATCCCCTCCCTCTTGCGTCTCCCTCCCTCCCACCCTCCCTATCCCACCCCTCTAGGTGGTCACAAAGCAATGAGCCGATCTCCCTGTGCTATGCGGCTGCTTCCCACGAGCTATCTGTTTTACGTTTGGTAGTGTATATATGTCCATGCCACTCTCTCACTTCGTCCCAGCTTACCCTTCCCCATCCCCGTGTCTTCAAGTCCATTCTCTACATCTGCGTCTTTATTCCTGTCCTGCCCCTAGGTTCTTCAGAACCATTTTTCTTTTATTCCGTATATATGTGTTAGCATACGATATTTGTTTTTCTCTTTCTGACTTACTTCACTCTGTATGACAGACTCCAGGTCCATCCACCTCACTACAAATAACTCAATTTCGTTTCTTCTTATGGCTGAGTAATATTCCATTGTATATATGTGCCACCTCTTCTTTATCCATTCATCTGTCGATGGACACTTATGTTGCTTCCATGTCTTGGCTATTGTAAGTAGATCTGCAATGAACATTGTGGTACATGACTCTTTGAATTGTGGTTTTCTCAGGGTATATGCCCAGTAGTGGGATTGCTGGGTCGTATGGTAGTTCTATTTTTAGTTTTTTAAGGAACCTCCATATTGTTCTCCATAGTGGCTATATCAATTTACATTCCCACCAACAGTGCAAGAGGGTTCCCTTTTCTCCACACTCTCTCCAGCATTTACTGTTTGTAGATTTTTGATGATGGCCATTCTGACTGGTGTGAGGTGATACCTCATTGTAGTTTTGATTTGCATTTCTCTAATGATTAGTGATGTTGAGCATCCTTTCATGTGTTTGTTGGCAATCTGTATATCTTCTTTGGAGAAATGTCTATTTAGGTCTTCTGCCCATTTTTGGATTGGGTTGGTTTTTTTGTTTTTGATATTGAGCTGCATGAGCTGCTTGTAAATTTTGGAGATTAATCCTTTGTCAGTGGCTTCATTTGCAAATATTTTCTAGGAGACATCTGATAATTGAAAAACATGATATGGACTAAGTTGTTTATATTAAGTTTTCTCCACCTTGAGCAGGGCCACAGGTTGCCTGCATACCACAGGGACACGGCAAAGCAAAAAAAAAAGTTTAAATCTAAGTGGGCTAGGCTCTGTCAGCTCATCAGTTGCAAGTGGTGTTCATCACTAAGTGAATTGCACTTAATGAATTAAAGATGAAAGAGGCAGCAGGGAGCACAAATGCAGGAGAAGACCTTTCACTTCAAATTTAAAGGGCTCATTTTATGACTATTTAAGATCTGCAGGTCAGAATTTTTCCATTCTTCCTCTAATTGTTTACTTGAAACAGCATATACTGTTTGAAATGACGGGGGCATTGGGAATGGACAGAGGAACAAAGATAAATCCTCAAATTGGTAAACAAAGTCTGCTGTAGCTTAGTCAGAGTCTCCTCTAGGAACAGGAGCTCTGAGGTAGGTGGGCAAGGTGGGTAAGGTTCAGGTTGGCTGTAGATCTGAGGATCAGATTCTAGATTGCGTACAACTAGTGGTCAGTTTCATCACCTGTATTTTACTCCTCACCAAGTAGTAATGCTAACTCTGCTTGCATTCTTCCAATGATATGGAACTCATAAATTACTTCATGGAGACAATCATCCCATCTCCACCTCTACCCTCCCAAACGTCTTCAGATAGTGCCTTACTTGTCTCTGAGAACAAGTATTCCACACAGGAGTCCTCCAGAGACAGTTACACATGTATCAAGTTTCCCCTTTGACCCTTGACTTTACTTAAAATCTCAGTGCCTTGGTTTTCTGACCTGAAAAATGACAAAATTGTGGTCAAGATTGAATGAGGTAATGAATATTAAAGTGATTTTTAAGATACTTAAATTTCTGTACACATAGACAGTGAAACTCAATGGGGATAAGAACCTAATCATTCCTTTCTGGTTGTTCTTTTAATATTTTCACATATTGATTAGATGGGTATGGTGATAGCTCAACCCAGATTTATTGAGATGGTCCCAATTTAGAATGTTATCTCACTGTTCTTATAAAACATGACAAGGTGCACACTCAGTTATGTAAAGCACTCTCCCAGACTGCTTCCTTGAACCTAGAAGTAGTAAAGAAGTCTTTGTCAGACATGATCATTTGTTTTGCCTTGCCAAAAAATAAAAATCATTGAATTTATGGGGCTTAAGGAAGAAAGGAAGATAGTGGATAGAAAGCCAAAAACTGGTGATACCAATGCCTGCTGGGCTTTCCTTCAAGCTCAGACCACTTCTACAGAGCTCCCATCCCCCTGCTTGCTTACTCAGCTTCCTCCCATTTTGATCAGATTTTCATGACTGGATTCCAGGTCTTATTTTTCTTGTCACAATTTTAACCTCAGGCTACTACTGGTAGGGATTCTTTTGCTTGTCCTTCCCCTAGCCCTTTATCATCTTAGTGTATCCATCAACACAGATTTACATAAGGCCCATGGAACCAGCCCTGTGCAAGGTATTGTGGGAGTTTAAAAGAAAGAGGCTTCCTCCAGGAGGGAACATAAAATCATGTGTCCTTCCACACGGTTCAGGGAATGGAGAAGTTAGTAAGGGTCTGAGTAGTCAGAGGAGGCAGCAACGAGGAGGCTGAACTTAAGCTGAGCATAGGAAGAAGAGGGCTTTTAGGTGAGGGGAGAAAGAGATTAAAAGCAGGAGTGGGCATGATTACATGTTCTGAAGTGCAGGTAGGGGCTTGGCTTCCTTATATGTAAAATGCAAATAATCATACCTACTTCATAAGACTACTGTGAGGATCATACAGTCTACAAGAGAGGTAACAAACGCATGTTCAGCATGTTGCAGTTATCCCTCCAGACCCCATGGCAGACACTGACAATCCTTCACAACATTCTACCAGTGAGGCCAGTTACAGGTCCAGAATCCTCTTACATACAGCTCCAGGCAGCCAGTACCAATCAGAGTATGTAAGCTGGCATAAATTAGGTACTCAAGAAATCACAAGTGTTATTACCAAAGACCTACAAAAATGGTGGATACAACTGAAGGAAAACAGGACTTTTCTTTCCTATTCTTACCAAATACAAATGAAAATCTCTGCATTTACAGTGTGTCAGAGGCCTGCCATGTCTTCAGCACTTGCAGGTCTGAAATGAGACTTCGAACCAATCCTGCCGCAAAGGTTATCTGCCATATGTTATAACATCTCTTATGAGCTGTAAGTAGCAGCACACTTGATCTTCAGGAGTTGACAAACCTCCAAAACATGGCTACTTTCCCTGAAGTCTTCATTTCACCACCCATAGAACGTTGGTACCCCTCAATTGAAATCAAATTGGCAAGTACAGCAAAGAAGCAATAGAGTCTATCTTTGGGGTTTTTCCTTGACTCCACACAATACTCTGTGTTCAACCCTAGTGCTATCATGTCCACCTAATGGCAGATCACCTTGCCTTCCATCCAGTGTCCAGATCCTTGCCTTCCTAGAAAAACTCTCCCATTCCTTCTAGGCATTTTTCTTTATTGGATTGAGAGAAAAGAACAGTGTAAATGGGTCATGTATTGCTGGGATGAGGTTATCGGTCATGATTCTGGCTGGTGACTGAGCAGAATCATTCAGACATGTGCTGTGGTTGCCAGCAGAGACAGTAGGCAAAGGAGAGAAGGTAGGTGAAGGAGGAGACTGGGAAACATGACCTTAGGAAGAATGTTAAATAGACCCAAGGAGCAGGAAGGCTGAGATGGCTCCTTAATAGAGTTGTGCACATTCGAAAGGAAAACTGGGAAACTGACAGGGAATACTTGTAGATAGTGTTCATGACATGTTGAACTTCATAAGCAGCTAGGCCATGGGTCCAGCTGAGCCAGAAGGAAGGTTGACGCTTAAAGGAAGGTATGAGGTCTGAGTCATAGCAATAGGCATTTTGATCCCAGCTGGGCTGCTCTGTCTATGATATGGGGATAAGAGAACGATTTTTCTACCTCATTCACAGGCAGAGCAGAGCAGAATAGTACATAACTCCCAGCAGGAACTACAGAGTCCTGAGAGCAGGGTCAACTCAAATTGCTACTCTCTCTCTTGTCTCTGAGCCAGCTACATCTCACATGCCTGAGCCAGGTCTGCACTAGCCCACTGTTTAGAGGTGACCATGCAGCCTCAAGCAGAGTTTAGGAAGGAAGCAATCTACATATCACACACTTCAGGGGCCACTTTTGGAGTCAAATATTTTCTACTTTCAAAAAAGTAGATAGTGCCGAAGCAGAAAGGGCCTTTTGAGATTACTCAGCCTACAGTTTTTTGAAAGTGTTGCTGGGGAAACTTCTGCATCAGCATCACTGACAGAGCTTGATTAAAATGCAAATTACTGGCCTCATCCCAGACCCACTGAATCACACTGTCTAGGGGTGAGGCCCCAAAATCTGTATGTTAAAATTCCAGGGGATTCTGAAGTATCCTGAAATTTGAGAACCTCTGACAAATACAGGAGTTTTGTGTGGGCAGTCACCCAATATTCCCAAGGCAAAATCTGAAGACTTCTTAACACAGAATAATTTGGGGTGCCTGTAAAAAATTCATATTCCTAGGTCTCCTGTTAACCTTCCTGAATCAGAATTTCTTATCTTAATAAACTTCAAGAAACCCAATCCCTTCATTATACAGATATAGAAACTGACCCAGAGAGAGGAAGTGACTTGCCCAAGGTTGTCAGTATAGATAGTGGCAGAGCTGGGGTCACACCCAAGTCTTCAGACAAGTTCAAACAGTATGCCCCTGTGGTCACCTTATCAGGGTTATTTATCTATCAGTTTAGCTCCTATGACCACAGCATTCCTTAGAAGATCTGGAGAACAAGAGTAAGAATGCAGCTGCTTTGGGTAGTTGCATGACCCTAGTTCAATCTTCTCCAATGAGTTATGTAGAACAGCTTGAAAATAAAGCAGTGTAAGGTCACAAAGCTCCCTTACAGGCAGCAGGATACTGCAGGCCCTTCTCCAAATGGGGTCTTAGGGGACTCCAGAGTGGAGTAGTTTTATATCTGGGGAAACTCTTAACTATGGCTTTGGTTCAAACTGAACACAAACATCAAAGTGACCTGCAATAGTTTACTAAACCTATTTTTGTGTTGTTTTTGTAGTTGAAGCACATACTGATTAAGGAAAAGCTTAAGCATATGCAGTTTTCTATCAGACCTGGTCCAAGCTCACTAGTCTGATCCCTCAAGCCTGTGCATTTGAGTTATGAGCTCTGTCTCTACTTTGTCTCCGAAAGACTGTGGTCTGGAACTCCTCCAGACTGTCAGCTCTTCCCCCAGGATCTGCTGGAACAATCCAATAGAAGGCCATTGACCTCTAAAAGGAGAGCAATTTCCAAAATGATAAGGCAAGGTAGATTTTCTTTGAGGGATTAAGCCACTGCCATTGACAACAGTGCCATTGTATGATTTGCATTTGGGCTAATGCTTATAATTTTAGCAAGTGTTTCACCAGTGCTACATAATTAGAAAAATTAAATGATCTGCCACTTTGAATACATAATTCTGTAAAGAAACTGGAGACCTCTACAGATATTCTGGAACTTCTGAGAGTGGAGTCAAAGGGCAGAAAGCAGGGACAGAGAAGGAAAAGTTATAATTGCACCCCAGAAAAAAGAGTTTGGTAGAGGTCCACAAACCCTTAGCTTCAATTCTGAAATCAAAAGGCTCTGTACAACAGAAGCTTTTTTTTTTTTTTAAATTTGGTGCCAAAACTTATTTGGCAGAAAAACCTGACCTGAACTGACATGAACTTAGTCTTTATCTCTTTTAGTATGAATATTCAGACATTTTTTTTCCTGCAGAAATGTTAATGGCTTAATTATGGGATGTTTTCCCAGACATTACTGGGAGTGTTATGTAATAAACAGTACATACTCTATGTTACTTTTCTTAAATCTGAAAATAATTTAAATTCTAAAACACAGACTGTGGACCTAGAATAATGATAGCTAACATTTATGGAGCATTTGCCATCTGCATGAAGCTGTGCTCATCTCTTTTCATCTCATTTAATCTTCATGACACCAAGAGGCACGTATTAATATCATCTCCATTTTAAAGTTTGGATTCTCACAGAGGTTAAGTAACTTGTCCAGAGTCACACAACTTTTGGCCAAGCCAGGGTTTGGACCCAGGTCAGTCTGACTCTAGAACCTACATGCTGAACTCTTGCTTTCTATTACCTGGGAGAGATGAGCAGTTGTTAAGAACAGTGTGGGCAATTTGTGGCTTTATATGGAGGTAGAATAGGCTACCACCTATTCTACCTCATTTGAGGGTCAGCCTCCTACCCCCAAATATGTCTCCTCCCCATCCCTACTTCTCTGAGATGCTACTAATATGGCTTTATTGCATGATATTTGTATGGATGGCTTTTCTCACAAGGACCACCATCATCAGAAATCTGCCAGCCAACCTGTACAGGTTCCTGGCATCCATTCCAGACTTACTGAATCAGAATTGCTAGAGATTGGGACCAAGTGGATTTTTGTACACATTAAAGTTTGAGGAAACAAAAATGAATACCCTGAGAAAGGCCAATCATTAACACTCAATAATTAACATATTAGCTATCAGTTGACACCTAGCTGGGTTGACAGGAATAAACTCATGGATGGGCACCTGTAAAGTGAAAGATGTCTGAAAGGTAAATAGTAGACTAGATGGGTGAGGTATGGAAAGGAAGAATGAAAGGAGGTATGACAGTATCTTTCTACTTTGGCGTTATGCACTGAGGGTAGAGCCTCACCACTGGCATTGTTCAGCTGTACTGGAACAATCTTGGAAGCAAATCTCTCATTTTTTGTTGCTACTCAGAGCACCTATCTATTGTCTCATTGATACTCACAGCAACCCTTTGAGGTAGACCAGATAGTCATCCTCATTAGATAAAAAGAAATTGAGAAGCAAATGAGTTCTTCAAATCATCCAACTGATAGTGTTTGGGCAAGTCTCTGGCCCCCCATCGTACACTATTTCATTCTTCCAATAATTTCTTCCATAGGTTTCGAGAGGAGGTACCATCAAATAAAACCTAGGGAATCAAATCTTGCTTTCAGTGATACATATTTTTTTGCCCACTGATGGCCGATTTAAATACATTTAAATACTACACAAGGAAAGGACAGTGAGAGGAATTACATAGCAGAATAGTTCAACCAAAATACAATATGTTTGGGGTTTGTTTTAAACTTTTACTGGTTGCTATATTCTTGTTATCAACGCAGGGAAGACTGCTGAACATTTTGATCTTTATAATTTAAGAATATTCTGTTCTTCTTTGCTAGGTCCTCAATCTCACCTCTTCATCTTGCCTGTGATGTCTTAATCATGTCCATGGCAACCAAATGTGACCTCAGACACAGACTAGAAAGCCAGAAAAAATGGATTAACTACCACCACAGCAATCGGATCCTCACAGCACTGAAGGCTATGACTGGAGCACTGAGGGTCAAGTCCAACCAGTGAGTATTCCAATTCTGGCTAAGTGCTCTCTAGAGCAACACTTCTCGAACTTCAATGCACATTCGAATCACCTGGAGAATCTTGTTAAAATGGAACACTGATTCAGTAGGTCTGGGGTGGGACCTTAGAGTCTGCATTTCCAACAACCTCCCTGGTGATGCCAAAACTGCTGATTCCCTGATCGTTTGGAGTAGCAAAGGGCAAGAACCATCATTATGCCCAAGTAGTGTAAGCAAATGAGCACATTTGTAGTCCTGGAGGAAGTGCTGTTTTGGACAGCAGTTCTGATGAACAGGCCAGCTCTGATATTAACTAGTTGTATGACCTTGGGCAAACATTTTTACTTCTCTAGGTCTCTGTTTTCTCATCTGTGAAATCACAAATTTGGCCTGGATGATTTCTACGATCACTTTGGATTGTAAAATTCTTTGATTCTCTGATAAAGAAAGATACTTTAGAATCAAAGGCTTAGTCTGAGGGCAAATTGCCTCCATATTACCAAGAAGGGGAGTGGGGAGAGAAATCTACTGTAACTTTTGTATTTATCTTCTTAATTCCAAATCTTCTATGTGTCCTAAGGTAATTTATTTCTTCTGAATGTGCAGAACATTGGCATTCTCCATGAAGAAGAGGCAACACTGAGTAGTGGACAACAGATTTTGGCATTTCTCAGCTCTCAGCATACCCTTGTGACTTCTTCATAGTTAACAGATTTGGCTACTTGCTCATGACACCGTCTGTCTGATCACAGAGCAAAACCACTGTCTGCTCATTGGTATCCAATATTGGTACTCAATTCTGCTTAGTCTCACTTGATTCCAGAAGATACAGTAGAGAATTACACAGAATCACCACCTACCAGAGTGCTCTGTTGAAGCAATATGAGAACTTTGTTCTTGAGTTACAGCAGTCATTTGGTGAGCCCACAAAACAGGAAATGAACCCCTTGATGAATGCTAAGGTTGACGAAAGGGACAACTTCTCTCAGCAGGGTGCCACTACTTTCCAGCTCCTCGCTCAAAATCTGAGATATAATGAAACCAATCAGAGTGATCACTTCCAAGAGGAACTAGCTGACTCCATTCAGGCTGAAGTAAATGGCACAGATCTGATGGACAATCTCCCAGACCTTATCACTCAGTGTATTCAGTTGGATAAGCAACGTAGTGACAGGCCAGAGCTCCTGCAGCCAGAGGTCCAGATCCCAGTGTTGGCTTCCCTGATCTCCAACCCCACAGGTCCACCACCCAAGGAAGACCCTATACAGCTTCGAGGAAGCCAGCTGCCTCTTACTCCAGCCAAACGAGCCCGCCAGCAAGAAACTCAGTCATGCCTCTACTGCAGCCAGGCTGGTCACTTCACAAGAGATTGCCTTGCCAAACGTTCTCGAGCCCCAGCAAGGATAAATAACCCAGCTCACCAGTAAGAGGAGCCCAGGCAGGTCACATTGTAAACTTATACCCCTCTCACCTCCAGCCTCATTGATTTATATCCTGCATTAACATTTAAAATACAGATGGGGAACTGGGATACCACTTTACAGTCATGAACTCCTAGGCTTCTGAGAATTTAAACAACCAGATCTTGTTCATTTGGTGACCCATCACCAAACTTGATAAAGCAATGATGAAAACAATTCCCAGGCACTTTATACAGTTGGGACTAATTTCCCAAGTGTACTGAAAGCCTGCAGGAAAAACTCTGCCCAGTCTGACCAGTGGAAACCACCCTGGAAATACATTGGGAACTCCATCCCCACCGATAGGTGATAGATACCTGGGTTGAGTTTGTTGGCCCAAGGCCTTCACCCTTACTCTCATTGGTCTGTATCCTAGTCCCCTGTTGGTTTAGGACTCTTGGCTGAAGTCCCAGTTGCATTTCCATATCCTACCAACATTTTCCTACTAGAGGCTGAATCCTGCTCCACCTACTGACTAGAGTCCAGCTTAACACAAACCAACCTTCATGGAAACACAGCTATGCCACCTTTTCATACAGCTATATATTTTGCTACTATTTAAAGACTGCTGCTTGCTCAAAAGTAATCTCTTGGCTATTGACAAACTAGATGGTATGGCCCTTTGAGCAGTCTGCTTGGAACTTTGGGTCCACTTCTTTGAGAGTTAGCCCTTCAGGCAGGTATATGTTTTTAGCCAAGCCCTAGCTTTTCTCCAACAACCTACTTCAGGTTCCAGCATGCCTTATGGCCAAGTCAAAATGCTCTAGGATAATGACCTCTAACAAGTATTTAGTGTGTCCCATCATAATTACTGTGTCTGAAGCATGTCCCTGCTGCCTTAGACAGGGAACCTGGCTAACTAAATCTCCACTGAAGACTGAGGATCAGGCCCTTCAGTAGTTTCTGACTCTAGAGGCCTCAGTGTGGTCACCATCTAGGATCACTGCTCATTGATGCTAAGCTCTACCCTTATGGACCACCTCTGGGGACCTTCATCTAGTTGAGGCTCTTGAAGAGCAATTAATGGCAGACAATTTTCTGAACCATCTCACATTTCAAATCCTGGGGCATATACATCAACACCATCTGTACATAAAACTCACGAAATGGGGGTATGATTGCTTGTGTTGTACTTTTGGCATACATTAACTCTGTGTATGGATTCCTAATGCTTCTGAGCAAAAGTAGTGCTATGCTGAAAAGGTAAAAATCCCTAAAATGTTAAGGATATGCAGTGATAATTGGTGTTTTCCGGTAATTACCTGCTCTTTGTTCCCTGCTTCTTAGGGCTGATGTATGTCCCCATAATGGATTTCCTGAAGTAAAATCAGTAATTCCATATTTCCTAGCAGCCATCAAGGCCTCTCAGAACACGAAGCGCCACTGTAGTTTGGCCTGGAGAATTATGCTTTGACAATACCTAAACTCAGCTAGGACCTTATTACTCTTATCCTATAGCACTAACAAACAGATATCTTTTCACCCATCAGTGCCTCACTAACCACTGTGCTAATTCTTATTTGTATTCGCGAGGAGTCTCCTTTATTAACAGCTTGCTATACATCCACCTTACTCCATATGCTCTGACAACTAGGAGACCTGAATGCACATATTTCAATTGTGGTAAGAAATTCCCACTAGTGTACTGGGATTGCATGAGATCCTCTAACGGATCTCTATTTGAACTTTAAGTGACTCTGGTATTACCTGCAGGTATCCTGATCTAGTACCACCAATTCTATAATAAAGGACTAACCCAATGGCCTCCGGTCACTTTCCTTACGAACACCAATATCGTCCTGGAATGTTGACAGGAGCATTCAGTTGGCTTAATCACCAATCTTTCTTTATCTTAGGGCCACAATTTATCATTGCGTACTCCTTATGCATATGTACTTTTTACATATAAAGATATGTCACTTTATTTTCTGCAGAGGACTTTCCCTCTGCAGCAACATTACCTTCTTCCCCAAGAAATCTTCAGATTCCATAGCCTCTCAGAACAGATCATTAATCCTGGGCTATGTAGTTCAGTTCACCTCCTACTTCTAGAAGCTCCTTGTTGAGAAATTCCAAATCAAGGGCCTCTTGTGCTCTATGTGATACAATCCAACAGCCAGGCTGACCATATGAATAGGATGCTGGGATAATGCTTTACTGCCTACTAGCTAGCAACCATTTTGTTTACCACTTTAAAATATTGTTATAGTGATACCATCCACTTCAATTGGAATGAATTAATTACTAAGCATAAAGAGAGTTACATGGATGAGTCCTCAGAACTTACACCTAAGTGAATTTCTCTGAGAGTGAAACTAATTAAAATCTACAGAGAACAAATGAGATGTACCCTACTCAAAGATGTAGCAAAGCAAAGCAAAGGCTTGGGGAACCCCCAGGTATAACCAAGGTTGTAGTTTTAGGGAGGCAGATCTGCTACATGATTGATGCCACCAAGCAAGAGGGAATTTAATCATTTTACAAGTCTGAAGAACGAATTGTTAACAAAAGAATGATTTGCATGGAATCTAGAAAAGGGGGCAATTAAAGAGCCATAAGGCATCAGTAATCTCCCTAGAGTCAGAGAGGGGATTTTGATCAGCAGACCCTGCCAGGGTCTACCTGCAATGGGATAGAGGCACCAGGCCATCCCAATTTGTGTCATTAGCCATTAAGATTGTCACCAAACTCCCCTTGCTCTGACTCCATGCTCTAAGAAATAATCTGATTTTAATTACTCTCCCATATAAACTTTGTTATGGGAAGAAAATTTGCTAACCAGCTGACATGAAGTGTTCTAGCCTACTTGGCAGTTAATTCTCATTATAAGTGAATAAATTGGTGTTTGGCTTATACATCAATTTTGTGGTTTTAATAGCATCCGTTCTCCAGACCCTAATCACCTCTGAGCACACTGGAAACAAAATAAGATTCTCACCATGCAAAGTCAGCATCACAGTGTGAACCATAGTGAATCCACTGAAGACTGTCCTCCCTGGGAGCCTTGCCTCAACAGTCAGTCAGTATCCCTCTTTATCTCTCTCATTTGTCTACAGCTATAATAACATTCCTAAATACCTATGGTCTGCACTTCCTACGTTTACTTCTACTCACACCCAGCACCACGGTACCTGGCATAAGTAATTGCTTCTTACAATACCACATAGTTCAGTCTAACCATCAGAATATACTGCCGTGGATGAAGACATAACACATGACTGTAGACATGAGCCCCTGACAAGCACCTTTAGAGAGAGAAGAGTGTATGATTGACCTAATTCTCACTACCTCCATTCTGTCCAGATGGCAGCACATGGGACCCATGTGACTCTCATTATTCAATCAGACCCATAGAGCCTTCACTTCTATCCATGATGGTTAAAACATATCACCCTTTTTTTGGACTCTGGAAGGTCTTCTCCACCCAGCACCATCTTGCCTATGATAATAGTCATCTCTGAAACAAAACAGAAAATTTAAGATATACCAGCCTCTGGGCAAAAGGTAAAACCTCATGCCCTTGGGAGAGCTCTGGAAGCTTGTGTTACATATATAAAGCCTTTTATTGATACACTGGTGGCCATGCTTTATTGCCTCCCTATGAAGCTTCAGGTCTCACTTGGCCAGGAAAATGGAAAAACATTCAAGGGAATATAGTGTCATGAATCTTCAGTGTCACCTTCATGCAGGCGTCACTGCCCACGCTTTACAAACAAAAGTCCTGGAAGTGAGTTACACCATTTAGTAGAATCAGTAGAACTATCTTGGTATTTGAACCACACTTTCCAGTCATTGATTTCCACTATAACTTTGAGCATTCATGCACTAAATTATTGGTATTACTTCCTGGTATTGGCTTTGATTCTGCAGTCTATTTGAACCTGCTTCCTGCTCATTGACTTCTAGTACATACCTTACATGGCACTGGTACTCTTATCCATCCAGCTCAGTGATAAGCCAATTGTGACTGTATTCCACCCACTCCATTTACTTTTACATGGAGAACCCTGTAGAATTTCAGTTTTCCCTATGCATAGAAGACTCATCCCTTTGGACAAAAAATCTGGCTTTGTGTGCGTCTAGAGAAAGGGAACTAATAGTTGGTTTATGCCAGGCACTGTGCTCAGTGCTTTGTTTTTTTTAAACATCTTTATTGGAGTATAATTGCTTTACATTGTTGTATTAGTCGCTGCTGTATAACAAAGTGAATCAGCTATATGTATACATATAGCCCCATATCCCCTCCCTATTGCATCTCCCTCCACCCTCCCTATCCCACCTCTCTAGGTGGTCACAAAGCACTGAGCTGGTCTCCCTCTGCTATGCAGCTGCTTCCCACTAGCTACCTGTTTTACATTTGTAGTGTATATATGTCCATGCCACTCTCTCACTTTGTCTCAGCTTACCCTTCCCCCTCCCCGTGTCCTCAAGTCCATTCTCTACATCTGCGTCTTTATTCCTGTCCTACCACTAGGTTCTTCAGAACCTTTTTTTTTTTGATTCCGTATATATGTGTTAGCATACGGTATTTGTTTTTTCTCTTTCTGACTTACTTCATTCTGTATGACAGACTCCAGGTCCATCCACCTCACTACAAATAACTCAATTTTGTTTCATTTTATGGCTGATTAATATTCCATTGTATATCTGTGCCACATCTTCTTTATCCATTCATCTGTCAATGGACACTTAGGTTGCTTCTATGTCCTGGCTATTGTAAATAGTACTGCAATGAACATTGTGGTACATGACTCTTTTTGAATTATGGTTTTCTCAGGGTATATGCCCAGTAGTGGGATTGCTGGGTCGTATGTGCTTTGTTAATGATACTCATTTAATTTCACACTACTAAAATATATTGATAGAATATCCATTTCTGACATTTAATGCTTACCACGCCTTTATGGGGCAGGTGTTATTAATTCAATTTAAAGAGGATGAAATGAAAGTTCAGAGCAGTTAACTTCTCTGCCCTAAATTCACACACCAAGTAAGTGGCAGGGCTAGGGTTTAAAACCAGTATCTTGCTAATGCCAGAGCTGATCTCTGATAGAAGAGGAAAACACTCTAAGTCACACCCCTCCTGACCAGCCTAACTGACCCTATTACACCTCCCAAGACCACTCAGTAGAGAAAGGCCACTCTAGTAACTGGTATTCACATAGCCACTGGTTGAAATACATGTTCTGGACAACAGTCTATAAAAGAAGCACATAGCAAATCAGTGCCTTCTAGGACTTTGAGATTTCATTTGTGTTTCTAATAGTTGTAGAAAATTCCTTGACAAATCTAAACATGTACTGTGTCTGCTTTATCTGACTGGGTAGGCTCTTGCTTGTTGAGTCAGGATTCTAACAAAAGTTTCTGGCTATCACAAAGCCCTCATATTTCTGTAGCTCTTCATTCAAAGCTATTGGGTCTTTTTGAATAATAGCTCAATGATGTTTACAGTGTTTTCACAATGCCAAGAGACAACAGGGACTTTGAAGGCTCCTGATGGTTGTTACCTGCCACTGTCATAGGAATATCAAGATTAAAACAAGAATTTGATTTAGTCTGACAACAGTTAGTTGGTCATTGAAATTTGAGATCTGCCACCACTATATCAACCTCAGGGAATTTCCAGTTCAACAATCTGTCTCTTAGGAGCATTTGTAGGAAGATAGCCATGTTCTTTTTTACAATAACCGTAAGGTTAGCAACAACTATCAAACTTCATGTTCCCTTAGTTACCCATGATGAGTCTACCATGCATGTATCCTTTATTAAATATGTTTTCAGTCTGTAATGCTTCATGGGGGCAATGGATACCATTGGCTTACTATCTGCCATTTACATCAGACTTCCCCTTACTTGCATTAACTTCATCTATGTATAATTTAAAGACATTCCCCTCCCCATTAAATTGTTCCAGGATATGAAAGAGTCTGTCTTGATGCTGATCACTTCACACATGATTTTAGAGGCTTCAAATAATAATAATAGTCACTGAGTGCTTACTGTGTGCCGAGCACAAGACTCTCCGATTCATGGGCATAATCCCCACAGTAACACTATTAGTATTTGCATTTTACAGGTGAAAACAAGTAAACTCATAAGGTTTAAGTAATTTATCTAAGGACTCAAGCTAATAAGTCATGTAGCCAGGATTCATCTCCAGGTCTATCTATCTGACAGAAAAGTCCATGTTCTTGACTACTATCCTACCTGTCCTTCCCAGATTGATGTCCCAGACTGAAAAGTCTTAATCTTTTATGTGGGCCCTCACACATATAGGCCAGTAATCTCTTCAGCACACCCTTTCCAAATCTTCTCCATCCCTACTCTGTCTTTAGCGAAAATAATTATTCCAAACTTACCCAGAATTCCAGGTGTGGACACAAAACAAATTTGAACAAGATAACCTCGTCTCTTTTGTTACTAAAGCTTTTAAAAATAATATCCAGTAAGTTTTTGGCCTTTTTGGGTTTCATCAGCATCTTGAGGAAAGAGTCATTGTAGACCTTTCCCTGAAGCCTACTATTCTCTTTCCTGAGATGTAATTGATGACACAAATTCCACTACCCTAAAAATGTAGTTGGAATGTTTTAATAAATAGATATCCTTAACACTGAAGCTCATCTTTCTTCCCTTTCATAAGTTTTTCTTATAGTTTTTCCCCATTGGCTTTAATAATAATAATAATAGCTACCATGTACTGACCACTTACTACATGCCAGGCATTGTGCTTTATGTGTATTTTCTTTTAATTCTTAAAACAACACTCTTAGACATCTGTTATTATTATCCCTATTAGGCAGGTGAGGAAATTGAGGCTTAGAGTAGTGAAGGAAATTATGCATAGAGCTAGTAAGTAAACAGCAAGACTCAAATCTAGATACTTCTAACAGCAAGAGTCCATACTCCTACATAGTACCTTACTATCCATCTACAACCAGATTCAACAAACTACCACCTGTGGGCCAAATCCAACCTACTGCCTGTTTTTAAAAATAAAATTTTATTGGAACTCAGTCATACCCATTCATTTTCATGTTTTTGGGTGCTTTCATGCTAAGACATGTATGGGCTACAAAGCCAAAAACATTAACTATCTGTTCCTTTACAGAAAAAGTTTCCTGACCCCGGATCTAAAACATATTAAAGTATTAAATCAGACCAGCCCATGGACATCTCATTGTTTATATTTCTCCTTTCAAAAGGCCCATTTATCCCTATTTTTTGTTTCTTGCCTCTAAATTAGTCTCATCCATATGATGAAACAATGGGATTTTTGTAGAGGCTTGAATAGGATGTTTTGGTAGTCCATATAAATTTCATTGGTGGTTCTTTATTGAATGCATGCTTTCTGCATCAAACAACCCTAATGGATTGTCCAGGTGTGGTTGTAGGGGACATTTGCTGTTTGCCTCCCCAGTAAGCATTATACTTTTTTTTTCTGCGGTATGCAGGCCTCTCCCTGTTGTGGCCTTTCCTGTTGCGGAGCACAGGCTCCGGATGCGCAGGCTCAGCGGCCATGGCTCACGGGCCCAGCCGCTCCGCGGCATGTGGGATCTTCCCGGACCGGGGCACGAACCCGTGTCCCCTGCATCGGCAGGCGGACTCTCAACTACTGCGCCACCAGGGAAGCCCTGTGATGATATTTTTAAGTATAAATTTTTTATTGAAATATAGTTGATTTACAACATTATATTAGTTTCAAGTGTATGCCATAGTGATTCAATATTTTTATAGGTTTTATTATAAAGTTATTAGAAAATAATAGGTATATTTCCCTGTACTGTACTTTACATCCTTCTAGTTTATTTATTTTATACATAGTAGTTGGTACCTGTTAATCCTCTACCCCTATCTTGCCCCTCCTCCCTTTCCTCTCCCCACTGGTAACCACTAGTTTGTTCTCTATATCTGTCAGTCTTTCTGTTTTGTTATATTCATTCATGTGTTTTATTTTTTAGATTCCACATATAAGTGATAACATATAGTGTTTGTCTTCCTCTGACTTTTTTCACTAATACCCTCCAGGTCCATCCATGTTGTTGCAACTGGCAAAACATTTCATTCTTTTTTATGGCTAATATTCCATTATAGATATATACCACATCTTTATCCATTCATCTGTTCATGGACACTTAGGTTGCTTCCATATCTCGGCTATTGTAAATAATGCTGCTATGAACACTGGGGTGCATGTAGCTGATAATAGTTTTTGAATCACTGAATCCTGCTATGCCTGAAGATGTTTAGCCTTGAAGCTAATAAAATCCTTTTATAGAGGTGCAAAGAGTCCTGATACAATGACTTTCCCTACTGAAACTACACTATTTTTAGCTCAATCTCTTATATCAGCTTGAGGAGTCAATGCCTAGTAACAGCAAAAAAAAAAAAAAGAAAGAAAGAAAGAAAGAGAAAAAGAAAAAAAAATTCCTACATTGTAGTGGTGGTATTGGGCAAAGAAAAACAAATTTATGTATTCTGTTCCAAGTTTAACCCTCTAATAAATACAGAAATTCCCAGCTTTTCTGCCAGAAGCTTTGTAGAGTCTTCTGGATTCATGAGTTTTGTTTGTCCTACTGGGCAGATACAGACTGATCCTGTGTAAACCCATCACCTTCCAAAAGGAATACAAGCTTCTGCCCCAAAGTCCTGCCATTACTTAGTAAACAAATGTGAGATGGCTACTTAAGGTTTTGGGGACAGGTTGTGGCCTAGAACTTCTTTTCCCATCTTCAACACCTGCACCTTTGCCAAGTACAAAGCAAGACAGCAAAGTATAGTGGATTAAGAGTGGGGAACTCTGCCTGGGTTCAAATGCTGGGCTCTACCTCTCACTACCTAGATGACCTTTTCAGTTTCCTTAACCTCTCTGTGCCTCAATTTCCTACTCTGTATAGTATTATGAAGACTAAATTAACGTTTATATAAAAAACTTAAAGTAGTACCTGGTACACAGTAACCACTATACAAGTGTTTGTTAAACAAACAAACAAACAAAATGAATAAATAGCATACCAATACTACAAACATTTGAAAGATACTTGCAGAGGGTCTGTCAAAATACACATGGTCCCAAACCAATATAATTCATGATGGAAACAACAAAGATACCTTTGGATGAGAAAGGATATTTAAATCTTAAATATGATACATAAGATAGGTTATTCTATCCTATCCTACTCCCAAACCCATATCATGAATTCTTTTTTTAATCCATTGGGACAATTGCAGAATTGGTCTTGCCTGAAAGCTACATATGGACAGAAGTCAATAGTGAACTCAACCTACAGTCTCCCTTTCCAACCAGGGAAGCATTTATGCTTCTCTCCCTTTACCTAATCCCCAAAATGACACAGGTCAATTTCAGAGATGTGCTTTTGTTTCATTTTAGTAACCTAGGAAAGACTCAGTTAAAGATTCTCAAATTTCTTCTGCTGTCTCCCACATTCCCTAAACTCCCTCTAGCCTACAACAAATCTCAATTCAAATAATCATTGAAGACTTAACTCTATGCCTAGCACAATGCCATGAGGTGTCAAGTGATTCCAAGGAGCAGAAGACAAGGTTTTAGCACTTAAATATCTTAAAATGTTGTTGAGGAGATAAGTAGGAAACAAAGTAAACAATGCAAGAGGATAGCTGACTTGGTTCTAAACTTTCAAGTCTGTCAAGGTCCCTTGTCAGGCCTTGCCTACTTCCCAGGCACTGCAGCCCTTGGCCCTCCTCCTGCTGGTTTCCCTTGCCCTCACATATTCAAGCCTGCATTAGTGAATACTGACCACCAGCAAGAGGAGAGGTTTAAAGAGATCTATTTTAATGCCACAGTTTATTCAATAGCAGAGTTTGCTATATAATCTGTGGCGAACAGTGCAAAATGAAGATGTGAAGCCTCTGGTTTAAAATGCAGAAAAGTGCCATTAAAGGTACTAAACTATAACACTTTTTGTTTCTTGTGCAGTCTCTCTGTCATGATGATATTTTTAATTTTTTTTTTTTGGAAAAATTTAAAACCTACAGAAAACCTGAAAGAAAGTATGGTGCAAAACTGGTATACCCTTGTATTAATTTCCTGGGGCTGCTGCAACAATTTATCACAAACTCGGTGTCTTAAAACAACAGAAGTTTATTCTGTCATAGTTCTGAAGGCTAAAAATCTGAAATCAAGGTGCCAGCCAGGCCAAGCACCCTCTGTAGAAGAATATTTCTTTGCCACTTTCAGCTTCTGGTGGCTCCTGGTGATCTTTAGCTTGAGGTAACTCCAATCTCTGCCTCCATCTTTGTAGGACAGTATACTTTGTACCCACTATGACCTCTCCATTCTCTTACAAGGGCATGAGACATTGGGTTTAGGGCCCACACTAAACCTAGTATGATATCATCTTGAGATCCTTGACCTAAGTATATCTGTGAAGACTTTTTTCAAAATAAGGTCACATTCACAAGTATCAGGAGTTAGGACTTGGACATATTTTTGAAGGGTGAACCATTCAAACAACTACAACCCTTTAACTAGATTCACCAATTTTTAACATTTTGCCAACTGTCATTCTCTCCCTTTCTCTCTGTCATTCTCTCTCTCCCTTTCCCTCTCCCTTTCTGTGTAAATTGCAAAAAGCATAGCACTTAGCTCTAAATACTTCAGCAGACATCTCTTAAGAATAAAAAATTATTCTACATGACAATTAGAAAATTTAACATGAATTCAATAGTATCATATATTATCTAGTCCAAATTTAATTCTTCCATTTCTCCTAAAATTGTCTTTTATAGCTTTATTTATGACTGAGAATTCAATCAACGTCCCCTATTACATTTGGGTTGTAACATCTCTTTAGTTTCTTTTAATCTTGAATAGTTCCTTGCTATTTTTGTTGCCAGTGTTTTGTTTTTTTTTTATGACATTGATATTTTCAGAGTCCAGGTCATGTCTATCATGTAGAGTGTCCCACATTCTAGAGTTTTCTAATAGTTTGTTCAAGATTATATTCAGGTTAAACATTTTGAAAAAGACCAACGTATAGGTGATGTTGCAGACTTCCCAATGCATCATCAGCAGGCATGTTAGTTTGTGCCTATACTGATAATGCTGGGTTTGATCCTATGGTTACATTAGGGTCTATCAGCTCTCCACACTGTAAGTGTACCTTTTTTCCTTTATATTTAGAATTAACTGTACAGTGATATCCTGAGACCTTTTGACTATCAGCTCCCAAAACCTTTTTACCCAATGGTTCTAGCCTCCAATAATAATCTATGCTTGCACTCCTTATTACACTGGAGGAGGTTAAATAATACATTTATTGGCTAGCATTCTTCTATAAAGAAGAACCTCCAGGGCTTCCCTGGTGGCGCAGTGGTTGAGAGTCCGCCTGCCGATGCAGGGGACATGGGTTCGTGCCCCGGTCTGGGAAGATCCCACATGCCACAGAGTGGCTAGGCCCATGAGCCATGGCCACTGAGCCTGCATGTCCGGAGCCGGTGCTCCACAACGGGAGAGGCCACAACAGTGAGAGGCCTGTGTACTGGAAAAAAAAAAAAAAAAAAAAGAAGAACCTCCAGGCTTTCCTTCTCTCCCCTCTCCCCCTCCCCTTTCACTATAAACTCAGTGATTTTTTTAGTGTCAAATGTAATATGAAATTTCTTTCTTCCTGATATTTCAAGATTCTTTATTTTATCATTTCCTTTCTCCTCCAAGAACTTCTTTAGCTTTCTTTTAAGGTAGGTCTGCTGGCAATGACTGTTCTCAGTTTGCCTTCAATGAAGAATGTTCTTTTGTTGTTGTTGTTTGTTTTTTTGTTTTTTTTTTGCAGTACACAGGCCTCTCACTGTTGTGGCCCCTCCCACTGCGGAGCACAGGCTCTGGACATGCAGGCTCAGGGGCCATGGCTCAAGGGCCCAGCCACTCCGTGGCATGTGGGATCTTCCCAGACCGGGGCATGAACCCGTGTCCCCTGCATCGGCAGGCGGACTCTCAACCACTGCGCCACCAGGGAAGCCCAATGAAGAATGTTTTGATTCACTGTCATATGACACAGCAATCACAACCCTGGGCATATATCTGGACAAAACACTAATTCAAAAAGGTACATGCGCCCTATGTTCATAGCAGCACTATTTATGATAGCCAAGACATGGAAACAACCTAAATGTCCATCAACAGATGAATGGATAAAGATGTGGTACTTATGTAAAATGTAATACTACTCAGCCATAAAAAAGAATGAGAGACACCTTCAAGGTGGCGAAAACTAAGACGTGGAGATCACCTTACTCCACACAAATACATCAGAAATACATCTACATGTGGAACAACTCCTACAGAACACCTACTGAACACTGACAGAAGACCTCAGACTTCCCAAAAGATTTTTTTTTCGTTTTTCTCTTTCTTTGAGTGTGTATGTGTATGATTCTTTGTGTGAGTTTGTCTGTATAGCTTTGCTTTTACTATTTGTCCTGGGGTTCTGTCTGTCCATTTTTTTTTTTAGTATAGATTTTAGTGCTTGTTATCATTGGTGGATTTCTTTTTAGGTTTGGTTGCTCTCTTCTTTTTTTCGTTTTTTTTTCCTTTCTTTCCTACTTCTTAATTTTTTTGATTTTTAATAATATTTTTATTTTAATAACTTATTCTTTTTCTTTCCCTCTTTCTTTCTTGCTTGCTATCTTGCTTGCTTTTCTTCTTTCTTTCCTTCTCCATTTTCTTCTGAACTTTGTGGCTGATAGGGTCTTTGTGCTCTGGCTGGGTGTCAGGCCTGTGCCTCTGATGTGGGAGAGCCGAGTTCAGGACACTGGTCCACCAAAGACCTCCCAGCTCCACATAATATCAAATGGCGAAGGCTCCCCCAGAGATCTTCATCTCAACGCTAAGACCCAGCTCCCCTAAACGACCAGCAAGCTACAGTGCCAGACACCCTATGCCAAAAAACTAGCAAGACAGGAACACAAACCCATCCATTAGCACAGAGGCTGCCTACAATCTTAATAAGGTCACAGACACCCCAAAACACACCACTGGACACAGTCCTGCCCACCAGAAAGACAAGATGCAGCCTCATTCACCAGAAAACAGGCACCAGTCCTCTCCACCAGGAAGCCTACACAGCCCACTGAACCAACCTTAGCCACTGGGGGCAGGCACCAAAAACAACAGGAACTGTGAACTGGCAGCCAGTGAAAAAGAGACCCCAAACACAATAAGTTAAGCAAAATAAGAAGACAGAGAAACACACAGCAGATGAAGGAGAAGGCAAAAACCCACCAGACCAAACAAATGAAGAGGAAATAGGCAGTCTACCTGAAAAAGAAATCAGAGTAATGATAGTAAAGATGATCCAAAATCTTGGAAATAGAATGGAAAAAATACAAGAAACGATTAACAAGCACCAAGAAGAACTAACGAGCAAACAAACAATGATGAACAGCACAATAAATGAAATTAAAAATTCTCTAGAAGGAATCAATAGCAGAATAACTGAGGCAGAAGAATGGATAAGTGACCTGGAAAATAAAATAGTGGAAATAACTACCACAGAGCAGAATAAAGAAAAAAGAATGAAAAGAATTGAGGACCATCTCAGAGACATCTGGGAAAACATTAAACACAGCAACATTTGAATTATAGGGGTCCCAGAAGAAGAAGAGAAAAAGAAAGGGACTGAGAAAATATTTGAAGAGATTATAGTTGAAAACTTCCCTAATATGGGAAAGGAAATAGTTAATCAAGTCCAGGAAGCACAGAGAGTCCCATACAGGATAAATCCAAGGAGAAACACGCCAAGGCATATATCACTCAAACTACCAAAAATTAAATACAAAGGAAAAATATTAAAAGCACCAAGGGAAAAACAACAGATAACACACAAGGGAATCCCCATAAGGTTAACACCTGATCTTTCAGCAGAAACTCTACAAGCCAGAAGGGAGTGGCAGGATATATTTAAAGTGATGAAAGGGAAAAACCTAAAACCAAGATTACTCTACCCAGCAAGGAACACATTCAGATTCAATGGAGAAATTAAAAACTATACAGACAAGAAAAAGCTAAGAGAATTCAGAACCACCAAACCAGCTTTACAATAAATGCTAAAGGAACTTCTCTAGGCAGGAAACCCAAGAGAAGGAAAAGACCTACAATAAAAAACCTAAAAAAATTAAGAAAATGGTAATAGGAACATACATATCGATAATTACCTTAAATGTAAATGGATTAAATGCTCCCACCAAAAGGCATAGACTGGCTGAATGGATACAAACACAAGAGCCATATATATGCTGTCCACAAGAGACCCGCTTCAGACCTAGGGACACATACAGACTAAAGTGAGGGGATGGAAAAAGATATTCCATGCAAATGGAAATCAAAAGAAAGCTGGAGTAGCAATTCTCATATCAGACAAAATAGACTTTAAAATAAAGACTATTACAAGAGACAAAGAAGGACACTACATAATAATCAAGGGATCAATCCAAAAGGAAGATATAACAATTGTAAATATTTATGTCCCAACATAGGAGCACCTCAATATATAAGGCAAATGCTAATGGCCATAAAAGGGGAAATCAACAGTAACACAATAATAGTAGGGGACTTTAACCACTCATTTTCACCAATGGACAGATCATCTAAAATGAAAAATAAATAAGGAAACACAAGCTTTAAGTGATATATTAAACAAGATGGATTTAATTGATATTTATAGGACATTCCATCCAAAAACAACAGAATACACTTTCTTCACAAATACTCATGGAACATTCTCCAGGTTATATCATATCATAGTTCACAAATCAAGCCTTGGTAAATTTAAGAAAATTGAAATCATATCAAGCATCTCTTCCAACCACAACGCTATAAGACTAGATATCAAGTACAGGAAAAAAGTCTGTAAAAAAAATACAAACACATGGAGACTAAACAATACACTACTAAATAACCAAGAGATCCCTGAAGAAATCAAAGAGGAAATAAAAAAACACCTAGAAACAAATGACAATGAAAACACGATGACCCAAAACCTATGGGATGCAGCATAAGCAGTTCTAAGAGGGAAGTTTACAGCAATAAAATCCTACCTCAAGAAACGAGAAACATCTCAAATAAACAACCTAACCTTAAACCAAAAGCAATTAGGGAAAGGAAAACAAAGAAACCCCAAAGTTAGCAGAAGGAAAGGAATCATAAACATCAGATCAGAAAGAAATGAAAAAGAAATGAAGTAAACAATAGCAAAGATCAATAAAACTAAAAGCTGGTGCTTTGAGAAGATAAACAAAATTGATAAACCATGAGCCATACTCATCAAGAAAAAAAGGGAGAAGACTCAAATCAATAGGCTTAGAAATGAAAAAGGAGGAGTAACAACGGACACTTCAGAAATACAAAGGATCATGAGAGATTAATACAAGCAGCTATATGCCAATAAAATGGACAACCTGGAAGAAATGGAAAAATTCTTAGAAAAGCACAACCTTCCAAGACTGAACCAGGAAGAAATAGAAAATATAAACGACCAATCACAAGGACTGAAAATGAGACTGTGATTAAAAATTTTCCAACAAACAAAAGCCCAGGACAGATAGCTTCACAGGTGAATTCTATCAAACATTTAGAGAAGAGTCAACACCTATCCTTCTCAAACTTCCAAAATATAGCAGAGGGAGGAAAACTCCCAAACTCATTCTATGAGGCCACCATCACCCTGATATGAAAACGAGACAAAGATGTCACAAAGAAAGAAAACTACAGGCCAATATCACTGATGTACATATATGTAAAACACCTCAACAAAATACTAGCAAACAGAATCCAGCAGCACATTAAAAGGATCATACACCATGATCAAGTGGGGTTTTCCCAGGAATGCAAGGATTCTTCAATATAGGCAAATCAATCAATGTGATAAACCATAGTAACAAATTGAAGGAGAAAACCATATATATGATCATCTCAATAAATGCAGAAACAGCTTTTGACAAAATTCAACACCCATTTATAATAAAAACCCTCCAGAAAATAGGCAGAGGGAACCTATCTCAACATAATAAAGGCCATATATGACAAATCCACAGCCAACATCGTTCTCAATGGTAAAAAACGGAAACCATTTCCTCTAAGAGCAAGAACAAGAAAAGGTTGTCCACTCTCACCACTATTATTCAACATACTTTTGGAAGTTTTAGCCACAGCAATCAGAGAAGAAAAAGAAGTAAAAGAAATCCAAATCAGAAAAGAAGAAATAAAGCTGTCACTGTTTGCAGATGACATAATACTATACATAGAGAATCCTAAAGATGCTACCAGAAAACTACTAGAGCTAATCAATGAATTTGGTAAAGTAGCAGGATACAAAATTAATGCACAGAAATCTCTTGCATTCCTATACACTAATGATGAAGAATCTGTAAGAGAAATTCAGGAAACACTCCCATTTACCATTGCAACAAAAAGAATAAAATACCTAGGAATAGACCTACCTAAGGAGACAAAAGACCTGTATGCAGAAAACTATAAGACACTGATGAAAGAAATTAAAGGTGATAAAAACAGATGGAGAGATATACCATGTTCTTGGATGGGAAGAATCAACAATGTGAAAATGACTATACTACCCAAAGCAATCTACAGATTCAATGCAATCCCTATCAAACTACCAATGGCATTTTTCACAGAACTAGGACAAAAAATTTCACAATTTGTATGGAAACACAAAAGACCCCAAATAGCCAAAGCAATCTTGAGAAAGAAAAATGGAGCTGGAGGAATCAGGCTCCCAGACTTCAGACTATACTACAAAGCTACAGTAATCAAGACAGTACGGTACTGGCACAGAAACAGAAATATAGATCAATGGAACAGGATAGAAAGCCCAGAGATAAACCCACGCACATATGGTCACGTTATTTTTGATAAAGGAGGCAAGAATATACAATGGAGAAAAGACAGCCTCTTCAATAAGTGGTGATGTGAAACTGGACAGCTACATGTAAAAGAATAAAATTAGAACACTCCCTAACACCATAAACAAAAATAAACTCAAAGTTCATTAAAGACCTAAATGTAAGGCCAGAAACTATCAAACTCTTAGAGGAAAACATAGGCAGAGCACTCTATAACGTAAATCACAGCAAGATCCTTTCTGATGCCCCCCTCCTAGAGAAATCGAAAAAAAAACAAAAATAAAAAAATGGGATCTAATGAAACTTAGAAGCCTTTGCACAGGAAAAGAAAACACACTAACAAACGTAGTAAGGTAGATAGCTAGTGGGAAGCAGCCGCATGGCACAGGGATATTGGCTCGGTGCTTTGTGACAGCCTGGAGGGGTGGGATAGGGAGGGTGGGAGGGAGGGAGATGCAAGAGGGAAGAGATATGGGAACATATGTATATGTATAACTGATTCACTTTGTTATAAAGCAGAAACTAACACACCATTGTGAAGTAATTATACCCCAATAAAGATGTTTAAAAAAAAAAAAAAAAAGAAAAGACAACCCTCAGAATGGGAGAAAATAATTGCAAATGAATCAACTGACAAAGGATTAATCTCCAAAAATTTCAAGCAGCTCAATATCAAAAAAAACAAACAACCCAATCCAAAAATGGGCAGAAGAACTAAATAGACATTTCTCCAAAGAAGATATACAGATTGCCAACAAACACATGAAAGGATGCTCACATCACTAATCATTAGAGAAATGCAAATCAAAACTACAATGAGGTATTACCTCACAGCCGTCAGAATGGCCATCATCAAAAAATCTACAAAGAATAAATGCTGGAGAGGGTGTGGAGAAAAGTCTACTCTCTTGTACTGTTGGTAGGAATGTAAATTGATACAGCCACTATGGAGAACAATATGGAGGTTCCTTAAGAAACTAAAAATAGAACTACCGTATGACTCAGCAATCCCACTGCTGGGCATTTACCCTGAGAAAACCATAATTCAAAAAGAGTCATGTATCACAGTGTTCATTACAGCACTGTTTACAATAGCCAGGACATGGAAGCAACCTAAGTGTCCTATGACAGATGAATGGATAAAGAAGATATGGCACATATACACAATGGAATAGTGCTCAGCCATAAAGAGAAATGAAATTGAGTTATTTGTAGTGAGGTGTTGGACCTAGAGTCTGTCATACAGAGTGAAGTAAGTCAGAAAGAGAAAAACAAACACAGTATGCTAACACATATATATGGAATCTAAAAAAAAAAAAAGGTTCTGAAGAACCAAGGGGCAGGACATTAATAAAGATGCAGATGTAGAGAATGGACTTGAGGACAAGGGGAGGGGGAACGGTAAGCTGGGACGAAGTAAGAGAGTGGCACAGACATATATACGTTACCAAATGTAAAATAGATAGCTAGTTGGAAGGAATTGCATAGCACAGGGAGATCAGCTCAGTGCTTTGTGACCACCTAGAGGGGTGGGATAGGGAGCATGAGAGGGAGATACAAGAGGGAAGAGATATGGGGATATATGTATATGTATAGCTGATTCACTTTGGTATAAGGCAGAAACTAACACACCATTGTAAAGCAATTATACTCCAATAAAGATTTAAAAAAAAAAGAATGAAATAATGCCATTTGCAGCAACATGGATGGACCTAGAGATTATCTTACTAAGTGAAGTAAGTCACAAAGGGAAAGACAAATACAATATGGTATCACTTATATGTGGAATCTAAAATATAACACAAATGCACCTATCTATGGAACAGAAACAGACTCACGGACATGGAGAACAGACTGGCTGTTGTCATGGGGGAAGGGGTTGAGGAGGAATGGAGTGGGAGTTTGGAGTTAGCAGATGTAAGTTTTTATATATAGAATGGATAAACAACAAGGTCCTACTCTATAGCACAGAGAACTATATTCAGTATCCTGTAATAAACCATGATGGAAAAGAATATATATATATATATATATATATATATATATGTGTGTGTGTGTGTGTGTATATGTATATATAATCATTGAATCACTTTGCTATAACCAGAAACTAATACAACATTGTAAATCAACTATTCTTCAATAAAATAAACATTTTAAATGTGTTTAAATTAAAAATAGAAATAAATAAAAATAATTAAATTAAAAATATAAATAAATAAAAGAACTCACCCATGGGGGAAAAATGGCTTGATTGCCCTTTAATTCCTGGAGGATATTTTTGCTGGATTTTGGACTCATGGTTTACAGTTCTGTTTTTTGATACTGTAACAATCTTGTGCCTCTTCCATCTGGCCCCCATGGTTTCTGATAAAAAATCCACTGTAAGTTGAATTATGTTTTTCTACTCTAGGCAAGATATTACTTGTCTCATTGCTTTCAATATTTTCTTCTGTCTTTAGTTTTCAGAAGTTTGACTAAGATGTGTCTTAGCATGCATCTCTTTAGGTTTATTTACTACTAGCATGTCATTCTTTTATTTTGAGTCCAATGACCTCTATATAAATGCAAAACCCCTTGGGAAGGGTCCACATTAAAATTTGCCATTAATTTAAGATGAGTGTAAAGAAATGTACCACCCACTGTGGGATTGTGGTGGTAGTCAGGCAAAGGGCACAGAAAGAGGAAGCAGGAGCTAGGAAAAGTAAACTCCCCTCTTCCCCCGTGGGTTTTGCTGTTGGCCTTGAATACCCAGAGGCTTGACATTTAATGAGGACCCCATATCTTGTGCTTTTTGCTGTTGAACTGACAAGGGTTTTGACACTGCCCCACAGGAATCTCTCACTGGCCTTGATTAACACGCAGATGCCTAGGGATGCAGGCAGTGGAGAGTTTGAGGTAAGGTAGAGATTGACATCTGCATCATTGCCATAAGCTTTATTTGGGGTGACAGAATACAATTCAAACAACTGATGCACATTGAGAGCCCACTGTGTATGTACAGGTGTGGCAGGAATGCAGAATTGGCTACGATATGGTCCCTGCCTATAAGGGGCTTATAACGTGGCAGGGTCTATGAGACCTCTGTTTGGTGATGATAGCTATGATGAAAATGGTAACAGCTAACTTTAACTGTGTGCTTACTATTTGCCCAGTACTGTGCTTAGTGTTTTACAGTCATTAACTCATTTATTCCAAGAACCCTGGGAGGTATGTACTGCTGTGCCCATTTTATAGCTGCAGACACAGAGGCTCAGAGCCACTAAATGGTGAGACCAGAGTCACACAGCCAAGATTCACACCCGGGTTTGCCTGACTCTAAAGCCTCAACTTCTAACCACTGTGACATAAATAATTAAACCACAAGACAGCCCATAAGACATATTTGGAAGAGATCTTCAAAAGTCAGTCAATTCAAGTATTTCTCAAACTGGAAAGACTTGGGAGAAATGTAAGCCAATTAGAGATCCTAAAAATGAAGAAGGCTTAGGACAAGGAGGCCAGCGCTATGCTCTGAGAATCCGTGCAGGCAGCAAGGCAAGCTAGATCCCCTAACTTCCTGTTTCTAGTGCTCTCTCCAGGTCGTCATCTCCCAACCAACAAAGGAGACTGGAATTCACATACTTCAAAATACAGTTGACCTTTGAACAACAGAGGTCCACTTATATGTGGATTTTCTTCAATAAATACATCCAGTATTACACCATGTGCAGTTCATTGAACCTGTGGATGTGGAACCATGGGTGTGAAAGGCCGACTATGGGACTTGAGCATCTATGGATTTTGGTATATCCAGAGGTTCCTGGAACGAATCCCCTGCAGATACTAAGGGACAACTGCAGAGGCTGGTGTCAGTGCTACTAGAAAAATAAAACTCAGTCTTGAATTTGTCAGACAGGACCTTCCGCCTTATTTCTATCTGTTCCTTGGACAATCATTTACTAAGTGATTATGGGCAAGGCACTGTGCTGGGCATATGTAGACAAAGGAGAGACGAATAAGACATGGTCCCTATACTCAGTGAGATTATTTTCTAAGGCAGGAATCAACAAACTTTTTCTGCAATGATCCAGATAGTAAATGATTCAGGCTTTGAGGGCCTCTGTTACAGCTACTCAACTCTCCTATTGTAGTGTGAAATTACCCATAGATAATACATAAACAAATAGACCAATATAATTTATTTACAGAAATAGGCAGTGATCTGGATTTGACCTATGGGCCAGAGTTTGCCAACTCATGCCCTAAGGCATGGAACTTAACCTTGGATACACATTAGAATCACCTGGAGACCTTTAAAAAATGCTTACATCTGTGTCTCACTCTCAGAAATTCTCATTCAGTTGGTCTGGCACAGGCCTTAGATCAGGACTCTTTTAAAAGTTCCCAGATGGTTTTAATGTGCTGATAATATTAACAACTACTGCTTTAAAGGGAAACAGACTTATTAATAGTACTAGTACAAAACATGGGCCAGAATGAAGGTGTGAATAGGTACCATGGGAATGTACAGAAAATAATTTGTTTCAACTGAGGAAATCAGGTTAGTCTTCCTGGGGGGAGTGGCACATGAGCTAGCAAAGGAATAAAAAGTATTACTATTACTACTGCTGCTACTGCTACTACTACTACTACCACCACTACCCGTAATCATATGCCAAGTGCTTCTCTAGAGGCTTTCTAGCATTAAGGCACTGAACTCTCACAACCCTCTGAGTTAGGTATTATCATTATCGTCATTTTATGGAAGAGGAAACTGAAACCTAAAGACATTGAGAAACTTGCCTTAGGTCACACAGCTCACTCGTGCAATTCTCTCTCTCTCTCTCTCTCCATATATATATATATATATATATATATATATATACACACACTCCTTACAATGCTCCCCACTCACCCTTGGTCCCCAACAACTCTTCACCAACCCTACCTGTCCTACACAATCACCCCAAAAGTAGGATTATCAGGGGCTCAGGTGGGCTTTATGTTTTGGGGAGGCCCTTGTGCCTTTCATATATATATGAAAATGAAAATCATGGAAACAATAAACACAGAATACAAGATAATTACATAGTTATAAGACATGACATCATAAAACTCCTAGAAGAGAAAAACATAGGCAAAACATTCATCAGACATAATCATAGCAATATTTTCCTAGATCAGTCTCCCAAGGCAAAAGAAAGAAAAGCAAAACTAAACAAATGGGACCTAATCAAATTTACAAGATTTTGCACAGCAAAGGAAACCATCAACAAAACAAAAAGATAACCTACAGAATGGGACAAAATATTTGCAAAGGATGTGACTGACAAGGGGTTAATAACCAAAATATATAAACAGCTCATACAACTCAATATCAAAAATAAAAACCCAATTAAAATATGCACAGAAGGGCTTCCCTGGTGGCGCAGTGGTTGAGAGTCCGCCTGCCGATGCAGGGGACGCAGGTTCGTGCCCCAGTCTGGGAAGATCCCACATGCCGTGGAGCAGCTGGGCCCGTGAGCCATGGCCGCTGAGCCTGCGTGTCCAGAGCCTGTGCTCCGCGACGGAAGAGGCCACAACAGTGAGAGGCCTGCGTACCGCAAAAAAAAAAAAGCACAGAAAACCTAAATTGACATTTCTCCAGAGACGACATACAGATGGCCAACAGGCACATGAAAAGGTGCTCAACATCACTAATTATTAGAGAAATGCAAATCAAGATCACAACGAGTTATCACCTGACACCAGTCAGAATGGCCATCATCAAAAAGTCTATAAATAATAAATGCTGGAAAGGGTATGGAGAAAAGGGAACCCTCCTACACTGTTGGTGGGAAAGTAAATTGGTGTAGCCACTATGGAAAACAGTATGGAGGTTCCTTAAAAAACTAAAAACAGAGCTACCATATAATCCAGCAATCCCACTCCTGGGCATATATCTGGAAAAGATGAAAACTCTAATTCAAAAGGATATATGCACCCCAATGCTCATAGCAGCACTATTTACAATAGCCAGGAGGTGGAAACAGCTGAAGTGCCCATCAAGAGATGATTGGCTTAAGAAGACATGGTATGTATATACAATGAAATATTACTCAGCCATAAAAACGAATGAAATATTGCCAATTGCAGCAACATGAATGGACCTAGAGAATATCATACTAAGTGAAGTAAGTCAGAGAAAAAAATATTATATGATACCACTTATGTGTAGAATCTAAAACATAATACAGAATCAGACTCACAGACATAGAAAACAAACTTATGTTACCAAAGGGGAAAGGGTGGAGAGGAGGGATAAATTAGGAATATGGGATCAACAGATACAAACTACTATACAGAAAGTAGATAAGCAACAAGGATTTACTGTAATAACCTATAATGGATAATAATCTGAAAAAATATATATGTACATATAACTGAATCACTTTGCTGTACACCTGAAACTAACACAATACTGTAAATCAACTATCCTTTAAATTAAAAAGAGAAACAAGATAGTTTTTACCTTTGGTAGCAAGAAAGAGGTAAAGGGATAGGACAGAGTAGGTGCACATGAGTAGATGTAAATGTGTGAGTAACGTTCTAGTCCCCCCACACACACCCCAGCTCACTGGGCAGTACTTTCACAGGTTTATCATATTACATTTATAAATAAATATATAAAGTCATGTGTGGGCCAATGATGATAATATATCATGAACCAAGGAGTATATAAATATATAAATAATCCAACCGTATGAGATGTAAAAAAAAAATGAGAGAGGAAAGAGAGGGAGAAGGAGGGAGACAGAAAATGTTGGAGAATTGGGAAGATTTAGGAGGAGTTATTTACCTTACAATGCTCCCCACTCACCCTTGGTCCCCAACAACTTTTCACTGACCCTACCTGTCCTACAGTCACCCCAAAAGTAGGATTATCAGGGGCTCAGGTGGGCTGTGTTTTGGGGAAGCCCTTGTGCCTTGAGGAGTTGGCATTAACATTGGGAGGCTGCAGGTCCAGAGCAAGGCAGAGGAGAAGGAGTGGGTCTCTCAGGCTTTCCAAATTGACATGTGCTTCCTCTTTGCTGCCAGCATCATCAAGAGGAGGTCTGGAATGGGTGGCTCACATGGCTCCCTGTGGTATCCTGGCTCTATCTTTCCTCTCCTCTTCTTCGTGCTATTACTTTGTCCTAAATGATCACAGTTATCTGAGCCCCTTGGAGGAACAAGGGAGACATTGAAGTGGATGGCAATTTGACCTAGAACCCCTTCTATACCTGTTAATTTCCTTCAGTGTTCCCTTCTTTCATTCACTATTGTCTTGAGAGCAGAGCCAAAATCTAGGACCCCAAAGCAAAGAATGGGGAAGAGCAGTGGCCAGGGACAATTATTTTTCTTATTTGCTCATTTGAACCAGCACCCATAACAGATATCAAGTGAGATAAACCTGCAGCAAGCTTGTGATGGGGCCTTTAAAATATCTGAGAACACTCCAGAAATGGTCCCAGGTGAGTCAGTGTAGCCTTAGAGTGGGCTCACAATCTAGCGGGCTTACAACCCTGCCACAGCAGGGTTGGCCTTTCTCCTCTGGCACTATCTGGCCTTGCCTGAGCTCTTTGAGGCACAAGCCATGCCACCACTCCTCCACCCACTGCCCCCAATGCCTCCTGGGTTGTCACTTTCTCATTCCCCGACTGCTACATCTCACAATTTTTCCTTCTCACATCTCTATTTATGTTTTCCCTTCTTTTTGTGTCCTGAAGTTTTGCTTTCCTGTTTTTTATTTTTCTCTTTTTTGCTTTCTTTTTTCTTTTCTATTTCCATTCTCATACATTGTAGTACCCCCCACTCCTTTCTATCTTGGGTTTCTTATCCCCTGGCATCACAGTATCTCTTCTCTTCCTTTCCCTTCCCATTCTCTGTCTTTCTGTCTGTCTGTCTGTCTCTCTCTCTCTCTCTCTCATAATTAACATTATTTTTCCTCTTCTTTCCTCTTCCCAGTGCCCAGTTTCTCTTATTCAAAACTAAAATGGATGGGAGCCCAATCCCTTAGATTACTAATATGATGTGGGAAGTTAGAACAGTCTAGGAAGTACCTCTACTGGAATCCTCGGGGGGGGGGGGTTATATTTTGGCAACAGGCACATGAAGCACTGTATGCAGAGGGGTGTGTTGGGACCATGTGGTGGGTGGAGAGTGCTAGACTGGTAGAGCTCCCTATGTTTGCTTCATCACCAGCCCCGAAATGCTGGATGTGGAGCCCATTCCAAGGCCAAATCTGGCCATTGAACAGATGTCCATGAGATAGAGACAGCCAGTGAGCCAAAGCAAAGGGCAAGTTAATTCCCCAAAGGAATCACGGCAGACCATCTTTATGGAGAGGTTGGGACAGGTCAGCCAGTTCAGCAAAGGGAAGTAGCTGGTGGAGATGGAGTACACGCAGGCTCCTTTTGTCTGCTTAGCAAGTAAGGGTTAGCCATGAAAATCGCATGGGTTACCAAATAAAGTTTCTTTGGGCTTGTAGCCATAGCTCTCCCATTTAAGGAACTCATGGGCATATGTGTCCTAGCACACACAGATGCCAAGGAATGACCAGAAGAGCTGGAGGGAAGCAGTTGTGGGAGCAGGGAATTACTGAAGATGTGAGCAAAGGAATTCACTCATTCTCCTCTGCAATTTTGAGAATAACAATAGTACCACTTATTGTGCACTATGAACCAGGTACTCTTCTTTTCAGAAGAGGAAATTGAGGCCCAGAGAAGCCAATTAACTTGCTTCCAGTAACAGTGAATTAGTGCTAAATCAGCTTTCAGGAAGATGCCTGGCTTAGAATCAGAGTTAGGAAGTGGGGCAGCATATAGGGTGACGTCACTACTAGGGGCACTGGGATGCAGGATCAAGATTAGGGTGAGGCAAGTGAGGCACCTAGGGTGCCAACGTTAAGGAGCCATCATTCTTAGGTGTTGACCCCACACTTGCACAATGCTGGGAGTAAGCACCTCCTTAAAGTGTGAGCCCTAGACACCTCACTTGCTTCATCATCATCCTAGCCCTGATTGGATGGATCAGTTTGTACAGAACTGAAGAAAAGACCCTAGGTTGGAAATGAACTTTACACCTGAATTTGTGCATTTCATTTGAGGTTTCTATAATTTTAATCTAGTTGAGCACTGAGCATGCAAATTAGAGGATTATTATATCAGTCTTAAAGGTTAATTGCTGTAAGAAACAACCTCAACATCTCAGGGACTTAACATAGTAAAGGGTTTATTTCTCACTCACTCCATAATCCAATAACATGTTTGGCAGGTAGACCCAGTCTCCTCCCATCATCTTCTAGTGGCTCAGTGTCCTCTACTATAGACTCCACATGCATCCAAGAGATGAAGGGAGAGGAATGTGAGGAGGACTTCAGGCGAGATTTTATGGACCAGACCTGGGAATCATGCACACTCCTTCCATCCACATTCCACTGACCAGAATGTAGTCACAAGGCCCCAGCTAACTGCAATCCTGTCTTACGGGATACCAAAGGAGAGAATACAGATGACAGTTGGTGGTGAAAAATTAGCCTGTCTCTGTCACAGAGATGTAACACAGGAGCCTGCACCTGTGTATACATGTGTGTACTGTAAGCAAAAAGCTTGCAATGACAGAGCATGCAAGTGGGAGCAATACATATTGTTAATCATTGACAGAGCTGAGATTTGAACTCAGTTCCACCTGACCCTAAATACTATTACCACTACTACTACTACCACTACTACTACCACTACTACTACTACTACTACTACTACTACTACTACTACTACTACTACTACTACCACCACCACCTAATATTTGCTGAGTACTTACCATGTCCCAGGCACTATTCTAAAGGACTTACATATGTGTTAAGTCATTTGTCCTCACAAAACTCCAATGAGATAGATGCTACTATTATCCTCAGTTTATGCATGAGGAAACCAAGACTCAGATGGGTTAAGCAAAAACTTGTTCAAGGTCACACAGCTGGTGAGTGATGAAGTTGGTACAGAAACTCATGTTCTTACCCAATATTTTGAGTAAGATATTTTCTATGTGCATCTGAGGACATATGAGAGATAAGAAAATTAGTTCTGGCCATGGAAGGAATTGATTGGCTTCTAGTTTGAGAAGGTAGGCATCCACATATGATATATTTAAATAAAAATATGATACACCATGCTTAGGGATAAGAATGTGTGGGGTGTATGTTAGTACTATGGGAGGAGGATTCATGGAACTGGTAAGACTAGAATAGTATTTAGAAGGTAGTGGGTAATGATTATCATAGTTTTACTTTAAATTGGCTTATAGAATTACCTTCTTAAAAGCATGTGCTGGAGAATCCCATTGGGGACATAGTAGCAACTATCCTGAGAGTGAAAGGATGTAGAAAGTTATACAGCTTCCTAGCAAGGCAATCAGGAAAAATATCCCCTAATAAAATGTCATAACTGTCAGATATATACCATAAAGAATTGAAAAAAGGTGTTCAAAAAAATCTTGTACACATATGTTCACAGCAACACTATATACTATAGACAAAACGTGGAAACAACCCAAATGTCCATCAACTGGTAAGTGAATAAACAAAATGTGATATATCCATACAATGGAATATTAACTTGCCATAAAAAGGAAGGAAATTCTGACACATGCTACAATACGGCTGAAACTTGAAAACATTATGCTAAGTAAAAGAAGCCAGACCCCAAAGACCACATATATATGATTTCATTTATACAAAATATCCTGAATAGGTAAATCCATAGAGACAGAAAGCTGATTAGTGGTTGTGAGGATTTAGGGTGAGGGAGGAATGGAGACTGACTGCTTAATGGATATGGGGTTTTCTTTTGCGGTGGTGAAATATTCTGGAAGTAGATAGTGGTGATAATTCACAACATTGTGAATATACTAAATGTCACTAATGTTAAATTTTATATTATAGGTACTTCACTACTATGAAAAAAAGTCATAACTCATACAAGGAGGGCCTTCAAGAGGTTTTAAAATAGGATCTAAACGAACGTTGAGGATATTATGATAAGTGACTTAAACCAGTCACAAAAAGACAAAAACTGTATGATGCCACTTATATGAAGTATCTTAACTAGTCAAACACATAGAGACAAAAGGTAGAATAATGATTACCAGGGTCTGGGGGCAGGGAGACATAGGGAATTGCTGTTTAGTGCATATAGAGTTTCAATTTTGCAAGATGAAAAAGTTCCAGAGATCTGATGTATAGCAATGTGAATATACTTAACACTACAGAACTGTACACTTAACATGGTTAAGATAGTAAATTTTTTATGTTATACTTATTATGTATTGTATTCTTACAGTAAAGTAAAAAAAGAAAATGTTATTAAGAAAATCACTAAGGAAAAGAAAATACATTTGTACATATTATGTACTTATTGAAAAAATCCACATATAAGTGGACCCTCACAGTTCAAACCTGTGATATTCAAGGGTTAACTATATTATAAATTTCAAATTTGCTCAGAGACTAGATAAGATGGTAAATATTATGTGCTTTCACCACATTTAAACAACATATATATGGGATCTGAGAGGTGGAATCCTAGGGATTCTGGCTCTACTAGAGACTCCTATTAAAAAACAGACATATTTATTTTTAAAAAAAGAACCATCTGACCTAGTCTCTTAGAAGAAAAGTCAATTGTATCACCCCATTTTACTAAGGTGGTACCCCAAATTTTCTAGATCTATGTTTATATTTTCCTGTAGCTAATGGGGAGCCACGGATGAATTCATGTGTTAATTGCCTAGTGGAAGCTTAATAGCCGGAAGGCCTCTTTTATTTCCCTTCCTTCTTCCTGTTTTCTGTTTGTCAACTGATTTATTGCACATATATTCTTCCACCAAGAGAAATGATGAGCAAAAATCAATCAGTATTATTCTTTATGAGTCAGCCTGATAAAAAGTTTAATAGTGTAGAGAGGAGAGTGATGCTATTACTACAGATTATGTGTGGATTTCAATAATAGAGGCAGATGAAGCAAAGATTGGAGCCAGGGTTCAAGATGGCAGAGTAGAAGGACATGTGCTCACTCCATCTTGCAAGAGCACCGGAATCACAACTAACTGCTGAACAATCATTGACACGAAGACCCTGGAACTCACCAAAAAAGATACCCCACAGCCAAAGACAAAGGAGAAGCCACAATGAGATGGTAGAAGGGGCACAATCACAATAAAATCAAATCCCACAACCACTGGGTGGGTGACTCACAAACTGGAGAACAATTATACCATAGAAGTCCACCCACTGGAGTGAAGGTTCTGAGCCCAATGTCAGGTTTTCCAACCAGGGGGTCTGGCAACAGGAGGAGGAATTCCCAGAGAATCAGACTTTGAAGGCTAGCGTGATTTGATTACAGGACTTCGACAGGACTGGGGGAAACAGAGACTCCCTTCTTGGAGGGCACACACAAAGTAGTGTGTGCATCAGGACCCAGGGAGAAGGAGCAGGGACCCCATAGGAGACTGAGCCAGACCTACCTGCTAGTGTTGGAGGGTCTCCTGCAGAGGAGAGAGGTGGCTGTGGCTCACCACAGGGACAAGGACACTGGCAGCAGGAGTTCTGGGAAGTACTCCTTAGCATGAGCCCTCCCGGAGTCCACCATTAGCTACACCAGGGAGCCTGAAGGCACCAGTGCTGGGTCACCTCAGGCCAAACAACCAATAAGGAGGGAACTCAGCCCTACCCATCAGCAGACAAGCAGCTTAAAGTTCTACTAAGCTCTGCCCACAGAGTAAAACCCAGCTCTACACACCACCAGTCCCTCCCATCAGGAAACTTGCACAAGCCTCTTAGCCTCATCCACCAGAAGGCAGACAACAGAAGCAAGAAAAACTACAATCCTGCAGCCTGTGGAATGATAACGACATTCACAGAAAGGCAGACAAAATTAAAAGGCAGAAGCCGATGTACCAGATGAAGGAAAAAGCTAAAACCCCAGAAAAATAACTAAACGAAGTGGAGATAGGCAACCTTCCAGAAAAAGATTTCAGAGTAATGATAGTGAAGATGATCCAGGACCTTGGAAAAAGAATGGAGGCAAAGATCGAGAAGATGAAAGAAATGATTAACAAAGAACTAGAAGAATTAAAGAACAAACAAACAGTGATGAGCAATACAATAACTGAAATGAAAAATACACTAGAAGGAATCAATAGCAGAATAACTGAGGCAGAAGAATGGATCAGTGACCTGGAAGGCAGAATGGTGGAATTCACTGCCACAGAACAGAAAAAAGAATGAAAAGAAATGAAGACAGCCTAAGAGACCTCTGGGACAATGTTAAATGCAAAAACATTCTCATTATAGGGGTCTCAGAAGGAGAAGAGAGAGAGAAAGGACCCAAGAAAATATTTGAAGAGATTATAGTTACCAACTTCCCTAACATGGGAAAGGAAATAGCCACCCAATTCCAGGAAGCACAGAAAGTCCCAGGCAGGACAAACCCAAGGAGAAATATGCCAAGACACATAGTAATCAAACTGACAAAAATTAAGGAAAAAGAAAAATTATTAAAAGAAACAAGGGAAAAACAACAAATAACATACAAGGGAACTCCCATAAGGTTAACAACTGATTTCTCAGCAGAAATTCTACAAGCCAGAAGGGAGTGGCACAATATATTTAAAGTGATGAAAGGGAAGAACCTACAACCAAGATTACTCTAGCTGGCAAGGATCTTATTCAGATTCAACGGAGAAATCAAAAGCTTCACAAACAAGCAAAACCTAAGAGAATTCAACACCTCCAAACCAGCTCTACAAAAAATGTTAAAGGAACTTATCTAAGTGGGAAACACAAGAGAAGAAAAGGACCTAAAAAAAAGCAAATCCAAAACAATTAATAAAATGGTAATAGGAATATACATATTGATAATTACCTTAAATGTGAATGGATTAAATGCTCCAAGCAAAAGATACAGGCTCACTGAATTGATACAAAAACAAGACCCATATATATGCTGTCTGTAAGAAACCCACTTCAGACCTAGGGACACATACAGACTGAAAGTGAGGGGATGGAAAAAGTTTTTCCATCCAAATTTGGGAATCTTTCCATGCAAAGATTTTCCATGCAAATGGAAATCAAAAGAAAGCTGGGTTAGCAATAATCATGTGAGATAAAATAGACTTTAAAGTAAAGAATGTTACAAGAGACAAGGAAGGACACTACATAATGATCAAGGGATCAATCCAAGAATAAGATATAACAATTATAAATATATAGGCACCCAACATAGAAGCACCTCAATACATAAGCCAAATTACAACAGCTATAAAAGAGGAAATTGACAGTAACACAATAATAGCAGGAGACTTTAACACCTCACTTACACCAATGGACAGATAATCCAGACAGAAAATTAATAAGGAAACATAAGCTTTAAATGACACAATAGACCAGAGAGATTTAATTGATATTTATAGGACTTTCCATCCAAAACCAGCAGATTACACTTTCTTCTCAAGTGCACGTGGAACATTCTCCAGGACAGATCACATCTTGGGTCACAATTCAAGCCTTGGTAAATTTAAGAAAACTGAAATCATATCAAGCACCTTTTCAGACCACAAGGCTATGAGATTAGAAATCAATTACAGGGAAAAAATGTAAAAAAAACACATGGAGGCTAAACAATGCATTACTAAATAACCAAGAGATCACTGAAGAAATCAAAGGGGAAATCAAAAAATACCTAGAGACAAATCACAATGAAAACATGATGATCCAAAACCCATGAGATATAGCAAAAGCAGTTCTAAGAGGGAAGTTTATAGCAATACAATCCTACCTCAAGAAACAAGAGAAATTTCAAGTAAAAATCTTACCTGGGCTTCCCTGGTGGCGCAGTGGTTGGGAGTCTGCCTGACGATGCAGGGGACGTGCGTTCGTGTCCCGGTCCGGAACTAGAGAAAGAAGAACAAAAAAAACCCAGAGTTACTATAAGGAAAGAATTCATAAAGATCAGAGCAGAAATAAATGAAATAGAAACAAAGAAAACAATAGCAAAGATCAATAAAACTAAAAGCTAGTTCTTTGAGAAGATAAACAAAATTGATAAACCTTTAGAGAGACTCACCAAGAGGGAGAGGATTCAAATCAATAAAATTATAAATGAAAAAGGAGAAGTTACAACAGACACAGCAGAAATACAAACATCATAAAGAGAATACTACAAACAGCTCTATGCCAATAAAATGGACAACCTGGAAGAAATGGACAAATTCTTAGAAAGGTATAACCTTCTAAGACTAAACCATGAAGAAATAGAAAATATGAACAGAGCAATCACAAGTAATGAAATTGACACTGTGATTAAAAATCTTCCAACAACCAAAAGTCCAGGACCGGATGGCTTCACAGGTGAATTCTATCAAACATTTAGAGAAGAGCTAACACCCATCCTTCTCAAACTCTTCCAAAAAATTGCAGAGGAAGGAATACTCCCAAACTCATTCTATAACACCACCATCACCCTGATACCAAAACCAGACAAAGATACTAAAAAAAGAAAATTACAGACCAATATCACTGATGAATATAGATGCAAAAATCCTCAACAAAATACTAGCAAACAGAATCCAACAACACATTAAAAGGACCATACACCATGATCAAGGGGCATTTACCCCAGGGATGCAAGGATTCTTCACTATACGCAAATCAATCAATATGATACACCATATTAACAAATTGAACGATAAAAACTATATGATCATCTCAGTAGATGCAGGTAAAGCTTTTTACAAAATTCAAGACCGATTTATGATAAAAACTCTCCAGAAATTGGGCATGGAGGGAACCTACCTCAACATAATAAAGGCCATATATGACAAACCCACAGCAAACATCATTCTCAATGGTGAAAAACTGAAAGCATTTCCTCTAAGATCAGGAACAAGACAAGGATGTCCACTCTTTCCACTATTATTCAACATAGTTTTGGAATCCTAGTCACGGCAATCAGAGAAGAAAAAGAAATAAAAGGAATACAAATTGGAAAAGAAGAAGTAAAACTGTCACTGTTTGCAGATGATACGATACTATACATAGATAATCCTAAAGATGCCACCAGAAAAATAACTAGAGCTAAGCAGTGAATTGGTAAAGTTTCAGAATACAAAATTAATGCACAGAAATCTCTTGCATTCCTGTACACTAACAACAAAAATCAGAAAGAGAAATTAAGGAAACAATCCCATTCACCATTGCAACAAAAAGAATAAAATACCTCGGAATAAACCTAAGGTGGTAAAAGAACTGTACTCAGAAAACTATAAGACACTGATGAAAGAAATCAAAGATGACACAAACAGATGGAGAGATATACCATGTTCTTGGACTGGAAGAATCAATACTGCGAAAATGACTATACTACCCAAAGTAATCTACAGATTCAATGCAATCCTTATCAAATTACCAATGACATTTTTTACAGAATTAGAACAAAAAATCTTAAAATTTGTATGGAGACACAAAAGACCCCGAATAGCCAAAGCAGTCTTGAGGGGAAAAAAATGGAGCTGAAGGAATCAGATTCCCTGACTTCAGACTATACTACAAAGCTACAGTAACCAAGACATTATGGTACTGGCACAAAAACAGCAATATAGATCAATGGAACAGGATAGAATCCCCAGAGATAAACCCACCTACCTATGGTCAACTAATCTATGACAAAGGAGGCAAGGATATACAATGGAGAAAAGACAGTCTCTTCAATAAGTGGTGCTGGGAAAACTGGACAGCTACATGTAAAAGAATGAAATTAGAACACTCTCTAACACCATACAGAAAAATAAACTCAAAATGGATTAAAGACCTAAATGTAAGACTAGACACTATAAAACTCTTAGAGGAAAACACAGGAAGAACACTCTTTGACATAAATTACAGAAAGATATTTTTTGACCCACTTCCTACAGTAACGGAAATAAAAACAAAAAAACCCAGATGGGACCTAATGAAACTTAAAAGCTTTGCCCAGCAAAGGAAACTATAAACCAAATGAAAAGACAACCCTCAGAACGGGAGAAAATATTTTCAAACGAATCAATGGACAAAGGGTTAATCTCCAAAATATGTAAACAGGACATGCAGCTCAATATTAAAAAAACAAACAACTCAATCCAAAAATGGGCAGACGCCCTAAATAGACATTTCTCCAAAGAAGACATACAGATGGCAAAGAGGCACATGAAAAACTGCTCAACATCACTAATTCTTAGAGAAATGCAAATCAAAATTACAGTGAGGTATCACCTCACATTGGTTAGAATGGGCATCATCAGAAAATCTACAAACAAATGCTGGACAGGGTGTGGACAAAAGGGAACCCTCTTGCACTGTTGGTGGGAATGTAAATTGATACAGCTACAATGGAGAACAGTATGGAGGTTCCTTAAAAAACTAAAAATAGAATTACCATGTGACCCAGCAATCCTACTCCTGGGCATACACCAGAAAAAAACATAATTCAAAAAGACACATGCACCCCAATGTTCATTGCAGCACCATTTACAATAGCCAGGTCATGGTAACAACCTAAATGCCCATTGACAGACGAATGGATAAGGAAGATGTGGTACATATATACAATGGAATATTACTCAGCCATAAAAAAGAATAAATTGGGTCATTTGTAGAGACATGGATGGACCTAGATACTGACATACAGAGTGAAGTTAAGTCAGAAAGAGAAAAATATTGTATATTAACGCATATATATGGAATCTAGAAAAATGGTACAGATGAACTGGTCTGCAAGGCAGAAATAGAGACACAGATGTAGAAAACAAACGTATGGATGCCAAGGGGGGAAAGCGGGGGGTGGGATGAACTGGGAGATTGGGATTGACATATATACACTGATATGTATAAAATAGATAATTAATAAGAAACTGCTGTATAAAAAATAAAAATAGAGGTAGGTGGAATTATAAATGATTGCATATGTCCTTTACAAGAAGACTCATCACAGAGCTACTAGTCTGCCTGCCAGCCATACTAGTTTCTTGAGTTCTGTCCCATATTGTAAAGGAGAAAATATTGGTACCCTGCCCAAGATGGAGAGTCTGGGAAAGCATGTGGACTTTGGAGTCAAGCAGCCCTGAGCTCAGCCACTTACAATCTGTATAAACTTGGACTTGTCACTTAATCTCCACAGGCCTTAAATTTCCCATCTGTTAGGGACTGTAGTTTGTGAAGTTGTTTTGAGGATGATATGAGATAATATATGTAATGGGCTTAGCCAGATTCCAGCACATGAAAAGTAGACAATAAATGCTTGTTACTTTCAGTATGAGAAGCTGGCCTTTACCTGCAAGAAGAACTCAGAGGCAATAATACAACTGATCAGTTCAGTCCAGAGAGCCATATTAGTTTCCTTCTACTCTAAAATATCCAACATCCATATTTACCTCCCAGCCTGAGTAAGAAAACTCTTTAAACTATTTCTCAATTTCTATCTGCCTTCTCTCTTTCATAAACACAAGTGCTTACTTATCCAGTAAATTCAGAACTATATGTGTTCTCCCCTGAATACTCCCATAGTCAGGCTTTCCATTTCTTCTTTCAAGCCTTCTCTCATCATTCCCAATATCGAGATTTTCTCTCATACCTTTATGTGCCATGTTCACTCCATTCTTTCCTGTTTCTCAAATAGCTCCTACAATTGACTTCCACACAGTCAAAAGTTAGTGCAAAATCTTCCTGGGTACTTTCCAAACAGATAAACCCCCTTCACACTCACTCTCCCAAAGCTTTCAATTTATGCAAAATGTTCTTTCTTTACTGCAAAGGATTTAGGATTGCATCTGTGTGCTGTTTTCACATTTTTTAACCATGAAAGCAGTTATGCTACCCATACACAACATTACTATTTGTCTAGATGGTAGGCATCTCAAGGGCAGCGACCATGATTGATGGTTCATCTTTTCAACAGATGAAACAGACCATGATATATGCAGAGAACCATCTGTGGAAAAACATCTCCAAGAGCCAAGCAGGGAGTGTGCAGTTATTATCAATCCAGACATGGACCAGACCAAAAGGACCAGCTAATACTCAATAGCCTAAATCTTAAACCCTCGGGCATTTTGCCACCATTTCTTTGCCAACTAATGCAATCCTACAGGCTTGGACTGGTGAGGAGGAGGGAAATCCTCCTTCCAAGTTTAATTCAGATGCAGTAAAGTAATAATCTTTATCAGTGATCAAGGTAGAAGAAGGAATTTCTCTACACTTACTAAGAGGTTGTGTGCCCTTGGCAGTCCCTTAGTCTTTCAACTTCCTTCTCTGTACAATGAGGATGATAATAATAGTATCAACTTTACAAGATTTGTCGTAAGGCTTAAATGACATGTAAATCAATTAGTATAGGACCTGCTGCTCCTGCTGCTGCTAATATTAAGAAGACTTGCTTTGAAGAAGGTCTGTATTAGTCTTTTATACTGAAAATGATCAACCAGTCAGTCATTTCAGCCAGACTTCCTTTCCACCATACAGAATGAGCATATATAAATCTTGGACTGGTTTTTTGGAGTGTGTGTGCAGGACAAACTATCTCCCAGTGTCCCTTCTGAGGGATTATGGCCAAGGGGCATTATTAAATCTGTCTCTGATGGCATAGTTGAATAAGAGATTTAGTAACTCCCAGATACCCCTGCTGCTAGCTGTGGTATATACTGTCGTCTTTCCAGCCTCTGAGTAAAATCCTGAGACTCTAGCCTGGGCAGTGGGCAAACTGACCTAAGCAAGTAAGGTTAGGCTCCCTTAACCACTCACTAGATTTCTTTCTGAAAAAACTAAGCATAATGCAAGTTCTGTTACCCTAAGGTTGAGATTCCAATAATTAAGGTTAACATATCAGCTTAATGAGGCATGGTTCTGGTCCTTGAGAACTTTCCTTATAGATGGAAAGCATTCTCTTTCTGTCACCTTGGTTTTCTTTTTATACCATTTACTTTCTCTCTTTCTAATGTTCATTATTATTTTGTATACAACAGGGTTTTAAAATCATATACATAGGCAATAGCAAAAAGTCCAAAATTAAAATCCATAAGGCAACCTCCCTTACACAAGCACTACTGCTATTTGCTATGGTCCTCCCTGAAGCTTGCTTTTGCTGTGCAGTGGATTGTGTGTATGGTTGCAATCATTTTGAAACAGTGTGATGTAATAGGAGGAAAATGGGCTGTGGTGTCAGATAAACCTGGGTTCACGTCCTGGTTTGTCATTCATGGGCTGTATGAATTTGGCATATATATATATATATATATATATATATATATACACATACACA